>NW_020438882.1:325009-334976 GCF_000699045.2 Agrilus planipennis | reverse complement strand
ATACCTAAAAATATGAATATTAAGATTAATAATATAAATATCAAAAGAGTCGAAACATGTAAATATTTAGGAATATTCTTTGATTATAACTTAAAATGGAACAAACACATAGATTTTATATTAAAAAAAACTAAATACCTAACATACATTATATATAAATTATCTAAATTTATGAATTCAGAAACACTAAGCATGATATACTATGCATATTTTCACAGTATACTAAGCTATGGAAATATATCGTGGGGTGGAGCCTATAAAAATAATTTAGAGCCATTACAAAAACAACAAAACAGAATATTAAAAATTGTCTACAAAAATACTTTTGTACAAAACGTTCCTTTAAATCTAAAACAAATATTTGCATTTGAATCGTTAAAATACCATTATAATCAACTCAAAGAAAAATTCAATATATCCACAAGTAAAACTAGGAAAAAAATAATACCTCTACCAAATATCAGTAAAACCGTAAGTAACATGAATAACCACATCGTGGCCATAAGAATATACAATGATCTGAGTGCCGACCTTAAATTACTAAACACCAAAAGTGCCTCATTCAAATTGAAAATAAAGAATTGGATTAAAGCCAATATACTAGGATAAAAACAAAAAAAGAAAAGAAGACTGAAAAATCGACTGTACAAAAATCACACAATTAACTATTAACCTATAAAGGTCTATTAATGCCAAATAAAAATAAAATTGTTATCACTGATTAATTAATCTTAGATATAAGAACCTATATATGTGCAATAGGTATTATTACTTAAGATACAAAAGATCTCACCATAAAATGTTAAAATATATATGGTCAAAGATAGATAATTATAAAAACATTACATATATAACTAATATCATCTTAATTAAATGTAAAATAACATTTGAGACAAACTCATAGATTTAGTATTAAGCTTCATATATTACATTAACTGTTATTTTAGTTATAAGCTTTCTTCTACTCTCCTCTTTATCTTTTCTTTAACCAGACTGCGAACAGGTAACTTATTACCTCTGCAGAATTACTGCAACTTATATGTAATAATATATGTATGTATGTAATTACTTCTGGTTCAAATAAATAAATAAATAAATATAGTATTACATACATTTATTGTTCACAAAAACTTTCCGCATGTATGTCTGTTATCAATAATCACTATTTTTGGTGTTTAGCTGGGCCTCTTTGTTTATCGAAGCATAAGGAAAATCAAGACAGAAGATTAGATGACGATTTTCCGACATTTAAAAAATTCAACCGATCTTTAGAATACACTTGTGATTCTGGCGAACCGGCACTTTTAGAAGTTACCCCCAACACCTCGTGGCCCGACATCGTCTACTATAATTCCTTCACGCAATCGAATATGGGATGGAAAATTTACGTGGTTGATAATTACGTAAAATCAAATTGTTCAGATATAAAATGTAACTTCTGGGTATTATTTCTTGTAGCAGTAGTCTCTCATTTGTTTTTTAAACAATCTTACAGATTGTTTATGTAAACAAAAAGCTGTGAACTGTATTTATAAAATTTTCCTTCAGGAATCCGTTACTGTGGTAACAGATAAACCTGACATCTAGACAATCCTTAAAATAAAGTATACGGATGTAGTCATGTTTTTTATTTTTGAATAGTAATAGAAAATTACTAAAAGAGATAAAAACAATTAACATAATAACCGTTTATTCAAAAATTATGTTTTTGTGTTCTCTGCATATCGGTACCTATTTACTTTTTCTTTTATTCATGAAAATACTGAATATTTACTTTTTCTTTTATTCATGAAAATACTGAATCCACAATGCTAGCGAAATACTCATCTTTAAGAAGAAAATTTCACGAATATACATTTCAAATCTCTAGGTAGTTCTGTTTGGAAACTGCGCGGGAAGACGTACTTTTTTTAAATTTTTCATAAGCTGATTTTATCTTACAATGTTAATTATAATTTTCACTGAAAATACATACTAACTAAAGCCTAGACTAGAACAAAATTTAGCTATTGAGGTAAGTGGGAGGAAGCTTTTGGAGGAGGGAGGTTTGAAATCAAAAACATTTTTTTGTTGCATTTTAGGGGAGCTAGCTTGATTAAAATACTTAATCTTAATATATATAAAAGAAATATGAGTGCTGTCAGCGCATGGCAAAGTAGTATTACGTGAATGAAAGTTAGTATCAGCAATTTCTTATGCTGCAGTGTACGATGTATTGCATTTGTGTGTTTCAAAATCTAATACAATTAGATCCTGTTATTTCTTGGAAGAAGTACCTATTGCGACAACAATTGAAAAAGAATGATGGCCGACAACTGCAACAATTAGAAAAGAATGATGGCCGACACTACGTCATAGTGGAGCAATAAACATGGCCGGGGGCAGGGGGAAGAATTAGTACTAATAAAAATAATAATAACTTAGTATACCTATGTATACCTAATACTTTCTAATCGTAAGTTAATTTTAGTAACAAGAAGAGGAGAAGTAACGATATGTTTTCTTAAGTAGTTGATAATAAATTTTTCTGTTTATCAAAAAAACTATCCATCAGATAAATTATAATATAATTACATCTGTTATGTAAAACTTTATACGTATCGTCATATACAGCATTGGTCTTGAAATTATTAAGTACTTAAGGAACAGGTGCTTATCTAATATTAAAAGATAAGATGGAAATACGTCAACGCATACGTAAAAACACACCCTCCCCTTTTAAAATAGTATTGTAAATTGTAAATAGGTACCTATTATAATACCTACATTCGTTGAATGGTTACTTTTTACTGTTACAATAAATATTTCACTTCTTTTTATTCGCCTTTATAAAATTGTCTTGTGCTACGTTATGCATATAAGTAAAAAATTCAAGTTTGTAAAATTGTGAATATAAATCACCCTGTATATGTATGTCAGACTTGAAATATTACTTACAGGGTGTAAAGTCTAGAAGTCACAAACATATTAGTTCACTTTTTACGTACATGTAAATTTCCTCTGTGTAATAGTTGAACTTTTTTAGGCAAATTTTAGACATTAACACTTAATTTTTGTTCATTTCACAACTATTAATTTTGTTATTATTATTTAGCTTAGTTAATCAGTTGGTAGTATTGTTTACTTTTACTTTAGTTGTCATCGTTGTCATAAATAATCAGGCATAATAATCATAATCTTGAGTGTTTACTTTGCCCTTGTGATACTGAATTTTACCTTATTTGATAATAAAGTTCATTTATATAGGAAGTTGCTGCACTATCCTTGATATTTTAAATAAAGGCGTTGTTTACTTACATTCATAAGTGAGCGACAAGACGCTATTTTAACTTCGTTTGGTATCGATGTTGTTGTCTTCAAATGTGAACGTGAATGAGAACTAAGATCAAAATGTGGAAAATGCCAAACAAAATAGATATTGTAAATCAGAAAGATGAGTGTTTTCACGAATTAATGGAAGAATGTAAACATTTACCTCCAGGAGCGAAATTAACCCTTAACCTTAGAATAAAATTGCAGAAGTTTACTCGTGAATGTAGAAAAGAAATAGTGAACAGAGTCAAATCAGGATGTGCCCCATTATTTATTGCATGCAAAAAAGGTCAGACAGAAATTGTAGAGTATCTAATCAATGTTTGTGGAGCTGATATTGAACAAAGGGGTCTTTATGAAGTCCCTGAAGATAGGTAAGCATCCTATTAACATGTATATTTCTCTTCCAATTTTTGGATTATATATGTTAAAGATCTGTCCATTGTGTAACTCCTTTGTGGTGTGCAGCAGTTTCTGGTAAACTAGATGTGATAAAGTGTTTAGTAAACAACGGTGCAGATGTAAATGCAGTATCTGATACAGGTTCTACTCCTGTTCGCTCTGCCTGCTTCATGACACATTTTGCAGTTGTTCAGTACTTAGTAGAAAAAGGAGCTGACATTAATAAACCAAATTATAATGGAGGAACCTGTTTAATAAATTCAGTGCAGAGTGTGACTTTATGTACTTTTCTTTTAAAAAATGGGGCACACGTTAATGCAAAAGACATTCAGAATAAAACAGCTTTACATTATGCAATACAAGAACATAGGTAAGTGGAATGTGTAATTATTTGTCTACAAGGTAATTCCTATATTTAAGAAATGATTGCTGATTTTTCTAGCTAGGATAATGTTCAATTTTTAGAAATTGATAATATAACTGGTTAATTCAGTTTATTTCTTTTTTTTTGTCATATGTAATTATGTTTTTGTGTTCTCTGCATATCGGTACCTATTTACTTTTTCTTTTATTCATGAAAATACTGAATATTTACTTTTTCTTTTATTCATGAANAGATTATTTCCTGTACCATTCTCACATTACAAGAAGTGTACATATGATTCAATTTCTCCATTTCAGAACTAACGTTTTAGAAAGATATTTTAATAAAGACTTCACATTAACGTTACCAGAAAAGAAAAAGTTAACCGACATAAAGTGGTTCGCAATTTACGACATTTGGAGCCAAAACACCTTTGGAGACATTTACATTCCCGAAGATTTTGAACCTCCAACTGTTCAAAAAATAGGAAAACTTGCTGCCAAAAGTAACATGATCAGTTCAGGAAAAATTGAAGTTCTGGACGCTAAAAGTATTAGAATAAACAATCTTTTCTACGATGGTAAAGCCAAAGACGCTTATTTTGTTGCTGGAATTGGCCCTTTGCCGAATTCAAAGGGGCATAAAATTCCAGACGAATATGGATAGTAAGTGTTCAATTAAAAATATAATTTGTACGTAATAGAATTAAACACAGAGAGTTATGAATTTTGGATATAAACGTTCTACGAATCTAAATATTTTTTTTTGTAGTCTAGATTCACTAAGGGCATATAAAAACCAAACAATCACTTTGGAATTACCAGGAGATTTAACTGTTTTCAATATAGACTGGCTAAGTATTTTCGATTTCGAAAACAAAGCAAATTTAGGTTCTATTTTAATAACAAGCGGTTTGAATGTTCCACCATCTCTCGTGAAAGTTATAGTAAGTACAACTATTTCTATTACTTATATAAAAAGATTTCTTAATTGCAAAAACAAAATTATTTTTTAAAAATTATTTCTATAACTGTTTCTGTAGACAAAAGAAAAAGTGATTCTTAAATGTGGTATTAAGAAAAATCCTAGGCAATATTAACATTATTTTTTTAATAGCCTAATTCTTAATCCATAACTTAATCATGAAGAAATTGCGAACGGTTCAAGGAATTTTGGAACATACTACTGAAATAGTTTCACTATGTCTTGATATTATCAGATTAAGACCTATTGTTAATTATTAACATCATATTTCAGTTTTTCTTCAAATTGTTTTGCATTTTACTTTTTTAAAGAAAACATAAGTAACGTAAAATCTGTTGACTTACTTAATTATTTTTGCAAAGGTCGATAGAATTGATAAAATTCGCGAATAATTTGTTTACCATATCAATGAATTACGTCTTTCGTTGACTCCGAAGAACAAACAAAGCAGAAAACATTTTTTTGTCCTTTTTATATTAAAACTAGGTTTTATCTGCGACTTTACTCGCGATCATGTCCTAAATACGTGTTAAAAATCATCGACGACCAGATAAAACTAATTTATCTGTCCCTCAGGAACAGTATTTTTTTTCTGGATAGAAGGCACCCCATGTCCTTTCCTATATCCCTGACAATAAGTGTACAAAATTTATGATAGGTTTTATCCTCGGCCTCCCTCGCATTGATGCCCTAAATGATCTTTGACGAGGATCATCGACGACAACATAAAACTAATGTTTCTATTGGACGAATCTAAACCCACTTATGGTAAGATATGGAATTTATTCCATATTTATTGATTTCAGCCTCATAAGAACGATTTACCAAACTGCTTACAACTTCATAGAGATTTTCAAGTTTCATGGGAAATCTTCGGACCTGCCATAACAATTCAACTTGCAGGACAAATTAAAGAGGATGAATATATGGCGTTTGGCTTGTCAGGATCACCAGAAAAAAGTCAAATGTTGGGGGCGGATGTTGCAGTAGCTTATATCCACGAATATAGAGGATTAGCAACAGATTACAACATTACAGCATTAACAGCGGTAAATATACCAAGAATAATAATTACTAAACGAACTTTTAGTAATTACAATTAAACTCTTACGATAGACGTATATTATCGATAAGGATGCGTATTACTTAGTACGTATTTTTGACCGTCTATAAATTGAATATTTTTATAGAAGTCCAAATTATTTTAGGATTTTTATTTTCTCCATTTTTAAGATATTATAGAAATCAAAACCAGATTGGTCGCAAAAAAGTAAAGTAATATCACAATCAATACCTTAATGTGGTACAATATCTAGATATAATTTATTGTAATACTTTCAAAATAGTTTCGTGAAAATCGTAATCTAGAATAAGAACGAAATCTAATATGATTGCGAAGATTTTCTGACCAAAATCCCTCAATTCCTATTATATTACTTCCAAAAACAGGTACTCAAATACAATGTGGGTACATAGAAAAAAATGCTCAAAATAACTCACCAAATACAAATACGTAGTTTTTCATAACATCAACCAACCTGTAATAAATATATAACACATATATTAACAGTCAGTAAAAAAGACAAACAATTATATATATTATTGAACAGATTCGCTCTCCTGTTGATCTAAATTCGAAGTGCAAGACAATTAATAAAAATTGAAGATATTTACAAAAAAATGTATATATCCAATGTATACGTTATGATCAATAGACAAAAATGTTCATTAGACGCTCTAATTAACAAACCATCTAATAAGCTAATTTTCGGCGATTACACGGTTTTTTACATGTTTCATTTGTTATTTTAAATACAACTCCAAACGAATGTTGTACTTATATTTTTTCATTAAAAACATAATTACCTTTTAATCAAAGTGATGAAGTTTTTCCTTGCTGTGCGTATTAATAATAAAACAATCACTAAACTTAGAAACACCAATCAATTTAACCGAAATTAAAAACAGAAAGACCAAAACTCTACTCTCAATATCCTATCACGGCAACGATTGTTCTTTTTCCTGCACTTTTATTAAACTGACTAAACTGTTCGTGTTTATGCAGTGTCTTCTACTATCGTAACAGCCTTTTTTTTAACACTGATTTCGTCACTATTTCTACTTTCGTTTGGCACTGATGTAGGTTGATAACAGATCCAGTTTTTTTACCATTTTTTTGTTCAACAAAACAAGCCTATTGGAATCTCGTAGAATAGAACACTATATAGAGTTTGTCACGAAAAAGTATGGTAAAATAATTGCATTTTGGTGGTACTTGTACTTACGTAATCATTGACATATTTAATAAAAGCGATGATGCTCAATTAATATAGAACTTATAATTAAATGTACATATATTTCTTTTTACACTTCTTTTAATCGCGTTTTTTACATACGATTCTATGTTAGGAAAAAGTAGATTGCATGGGTAATTGATAAATATTATAGATACCAATTTTGTACAAAAGCTTTCTCATTATCATTTTTTAGTGAATTATGTGTACTTAATATAAAATTGAGTTATTAACATTAAGTCAATAATTCTTTTAGTGCGTAAAAGTTCTGGGTCAATATAAAGGTGTTTGCAAAGACGAATTGGTGGGTGGTCAAGATAATAATCAAATCCACACTGCAGTACGCGAAAATGGTATTAATATTATTACGTACAGAAGAAGTTTAATATCACGTAAGTGAAGCAAATTTTTTTTATTTTTATTTCCTTTATTATATAAATTAAACTTTAGGATTCTTGATCAATTGCGTCCGTGTCTTATATTTAATTAAAGAATGTATTTTTTTACCGAAGCTGACACTGGAGATAAAGAGTTTCCTACAGAAGGGTCCGTCTATATTGTATGGGCCTTAGGTCGTCTTGACAAATCCAAAGAGCCAACATTTCACGATATTTATCCGAAATCTGATATCAAAATTGAGCTGAATAAAAAGGAACCGGCATCAAATTGCTTTGCATTTACAACAACCGACAGGAATTTAGTAGAAGTGTGGGAAAAAAATCAAATATTCGATAGAAATATTCGTACTTTCAATGCGTACCTTGGGCCTTCGGGAGGTAAAAAGGGTTACCAAGGAATGACAGGTAAACTGTAAATTACTTTATAATTTAACTTGTTACTTTTAATACTAAATATTTCCAAAAGTTGACGGATTGATTAGTACCTTTTTTGCAAGTTTTAAAAATGTGTAAAATTCCTGTCAAAAAAGCGGGAGAACTGTGTAACTTTTTAAAGCAAGACAAAAATATTGATAATACTGAAACAGTTAAACAATAAGTATATGTGTTAATTTGAGATGATACACCATGTGACAACAGCAACAATTTTTCCCTCATTAATTTGAGGTAGTTTGTAGTGGGTAAATAAAAAATCGAAAAAATGATTTCAAATTAATATTGCATATTAATCCACTATTAAGTAATTAACAATGTCATAGGATTTCATAGTTTCAAACCATTTTAAATTAAAAACAGTTTTTCTTTTTAGGACAACCATCAGCTCCATTGGCGTGGTACATAAACGGTCTTTTAGCGCCTGAGTTATGGCTCAGAAGAGGCTTAACATATTCGTTTAAAGTGAGAGGAGGCAACAATCCCCACAGTGCTGAGTTTTATCATCCCTTAATTATCACCGATGAACCGCACGGTGGATTTGACAGATTAACAGACGAAGCCCAGGCTCGAGTTCGGGTTCTTGCTGGTGTAGAATACTCAAGAAGAGGAAGACCGAGACCAACAGCAGGTAATAAATATACTTATCTTTTTACACACCAAACATATACATTTATCAAATTTATTTTCAATCTTTACCCGTTATAAATTACTTCAAGTTAATGAGAAAAAAAATTGTTGCTGTTGTCACACTCTCGCCGGGAATCGAACCCGCGACAAATTTTTAGCTTAATGTAATTTATAGTGGGTAAAGATTGAAAATGAATTTTCATATTAATATTTGATATATTAAGCACTATTAAATGTCAAAGTTATTAACTGTTATTTTAGTTATAAGCTTTCTTCTACTCTCCTCTTTATCTTTTCTTTAACCAGACTGCGAACAGGTAACTTATTACCTCTGCAGAATTACTGCAACTTATATGTAATAATATATGTATGTATGTAATTACTTCTGGTTCAAATAAATAAATAAAATAAATAATGAGAATAATAAGAACCGATCCGACGGGACTTGAACCTTGACGAAACTCTTGTACAAACTAGAATGGGTGGATCGGCTTGCGAGTTTCGATGATTTAAGGAGCCGAACTATAGGTTCAACCATATTGGAGGGGTTCTTAAAGAGAAACCAGACTAAGACAAGTCCCTGAAAGAGGGCAGCAGCTCGTTCAGTACTCAGGGTGGCAGAGATCACGAGGTCCGGTATGGCACCCTGAAGCACAATACTGCGATGTGGAAGGCAACGGGAAACCACCACATTATGATTCCGAGTACAACGTACGCAAAACTTAAATGATGGCGTCCTCTAGGGTAAAGCACTCCGGACGTAAACTAGTAGGAAAGTAGGGCAGAGTGTAGAAAGTTATTTACAAAAAAGTGATAGGATAGTTATAGTTACATTAAATTCAAAGCCGGCAAGAACGATATTAGTGCAGGTCTACATGCCTACATCATCTTACATTGATGAAGACGTAGAAGCAGTTTATGCAGATATAGAAGACGAGTTAAATTTAGGGAATGGACAGGAAAACCTAATAGTTTTAGAAGATTTCAAAGCAGTAATAGGTGAAGGTAAAGTGGGTGCAATAGTAGGTTCTTTTGGATTAGGCAACAGAAATGATAGGGGAGATAGACTGATAGAATTTTGCAATTTTTACATAAATTAACCGTCGCGAATACTTTATTCAACCATCACGTTAGGAGGCGCTATACGTGGA
>NW_020438882.1:295801-324679 GCF_000699045.2 Agrilus planipennis | reverse complement strand
CTATTTTCATTCAAAATACTTAATCTTAATATATATAAAAGAAATATGAGTGCTGTCAGCGCATGGCAAAGTAGTATTACGTGAATGAAAGTTAGTATCAGCAATTTCTTATGCTGCAGTGTACGATGTATTGCATACCTATTTACAAACAATTCCTTTAAATTTTAATCATTGATTACTATACATCTATTAAAAATCATAATGGCCGACATCAGTGACAATGCGACAACAATTGAAAAAGAATGATGGCCGACAACTGCAACAATTAGAAAAGAATGATGGCCGACACTACGTCATAGTGGAGCAATAAACATGGCCGGGGGCAGGGGGAAGAATTAGTACTAATAAAAATAATAATAACTTAGTATACCTATGTATACCTAATACTTTCTAATCGTAAGTTAATTTTAGTAACAAGAAGAGGAGAAGTAACGATATGTTTTCTTAAGTAGTTGATAATAAATTTTTCTGTTTATCAAAAAAACTATCCATCAGATAAATTATAATATAATTACATCTGTTATGTAAAACTTTATACGTATCGTCATATACAGCATTGGTCTTGAAATTATTAAGTACTTAAGGAACAGGTGCTTATCTAATATTAAAAGATAAGATGGAAATACGTCAACGCATACGTAAAAACACACCCTCCCCTTTTAAAATAGTATTGTAAATTGTAAATAGGTACCTATTATAATACCTACATTCGTTGAATGGTTACTTTTTACTGTTACAATAAATATTTCACTTCTTTTTATTCGCCTTTATAAAATTGTCTTGTGCTACGTTATGCATATAAGTAAAAAATTCAAGTTTGTAAAATTGTGAATATAAATCACCCTGTATATGTATGTCAGACTTGAAATATTACTTACAGGGTGTAAAGTCTAGAAGTCACAAACATATTAGTTCACTTTTTACGTACATGTAAATTTCCTCTGTGTAATAGTTGAACTTTTTTAGGCAAATTTTAGACATTAACACTTAATTTTTGTTCATTTCACAACTATTAATTTTGTTATTATTATTTAGCTTAGTTAATCAGTTGGTAGTATTGTTTACTTTTACTTTAGTTGTCATCGTTGTCATAAATAATCAGGCATAATAATCATAATCTTGAGTGTTTACTTTGCCCTTGTGATACTGAATTTTACCTTATTTGATAATAAAGTTCATTTATATAGGAAGTTGCTGCACTATCCTTGATATTTTAAATAAAGGCGTTGTTTACTTACATTCATAAGTGAGCGACAAGACGCTATTTTAACTTCGTTTGGTATCGATGTTGTTGTCTTCAAATGTGAACGTGAATGAGAACTAAGATCAAAATGTGGAAAATGCCAAACAAAATAGATATTGTAAATCAGAAAGATGAGTGTTTTCACGAATTAATGGAAGAATGTAAACATTTACCTCCAGGAGCGAAATTAACCCTTAACCTTAGAATAAAATTGCAGAAGTTTACTCGTGAATGTAGAAAAGAAATAGTGAACAGAGTCAAATCAGGATGTGCCCCATTATTTATTGCATGCAAAAAAGGTCAGACAGAAATTGTAGAGTATCTAATCAATGTTTGTGGAGCTGATATTGAACAAAGGGGTCTTTATGAAGTCCCTGAAGATAGGTAAGCATCCTATTAACATGTATATTTCTCTTCCAATTTTTGGATTATATATGTTAAAGATCTGTCCATTGTGTAACTCCTTTGTGGTGTGCAGCAGTTTCTGGTAAACTAGATGTGATAAAGTGTTTAGTAAACAACGGTGCAGATGTAAATGCAGTATCTGATACAGGTTCTACTCCTGTTCGCTCTGCCTGCTTCATGACACATTTTGCAGTTGTTCAGTACTTAGTAGAAAAAGGAGCTGACATTAATAAACCAAATTATAATGGAGGAACCTGTTTAATAAATTCAGTGCAGAGTGTGACTTTATGTACTTTTCTTTTAAAAAATGGGGCACACGTTAATGCAAAAGACATTCAGAATAAAACAGCTTTACATTATGCAATACAAGAACATAGGTAAGTGGAATGTGTAATTATTTGTCTACAAGGTAATTCCTATATTTAAGAAATGATTGCTGATTTTTCTAGCTAGGATAATGTTCAATTTTTAGAAATTGATAATATAACTGGTTAATTCAGTTTATTTCTTTTTTTTTGTCATATGTGTGTGAAATTTATCATCTATACCATTAAGTATATTAATCTTGAATTATCTCAAGGTTTTAAATATTTATTTTACAAATTATATTTGTATTTAGTATCACTTGCCACACATAATGTGGGATTATTACAAGTATGTTTAATTAAATAATTGGACTTCTCTAGGTATCTAAAATAGTTACAAGTGGTCCTTAAAGTTATCAAATTTCCGGTTTTAGTTATGCAATTACAGTTGGACTGCTATTCTAGTTGAAGGTTCATAATCGATAAATTTTGTAGTGCTATTTGTCTATATTTCTGTCATGCCTTAATAAATTATTATTTGTACCTTAAGAATGACGATGACCTTATAAAAGCTATTTTGAAATACCTATTTACTTTTTGTACAAAGAGAGTGTGTAAGTGTTTATTGACCAATACTATTTTCATTCCTTTTAATTGAATAACACACTTTTAAGTGAAAGTGTCGTATATTTATTTGACTCAGCTCAAAGGCCTTTTTGTGATTTTAGTAAAATTTTATTGAAAAATATAGTGAATATGTCTTTTGTTTAGGTTGGAAACTACTCAGTTACTTATAAGGTACGGAGCAGATTACAATGCAAAATCAAGATACGGAGATGATGCTTTACAAACTGCTTGTCTTAAAGGAGCAATTAATATTTTCGACTACCTAACAGAAGAAATACCTTATTCAAGTGAGCAATTAGTTAATGCACATGAATTGCTAGGTTCAACCTGTTTAGATGAACAAAATGACATTATATCAGCTATTCATCATTGGAGGGTGGCACAGTATATGAGAGAGGAGATTCATGGTTGGTTATCATAAAATAATTTATATCAAAAATATAATTTTAAAATGTTTTAGGCCTATTACCAAAAACGCCTATAATGCCCCCTCGCGCTGCTTTTCATTATCAGACTGAATTTCAATCGGCAGAAGAATTGGATAATGTAATGACTGACTTGGATTCAATTAGATTACAAAGTCTTTTAATTGTTGAAAGAATACTAGGACCATATCATAAAGACACAGTTTTTAGGTACTATGTTTTTAGTGTGTCAAGTAGTTCCTTTTGGAATATTAATTGGAAATAATCTATTTTATCAATATTAGTGTTTTATTTCAATACTCTAATTTAATTGATTACAGGCTAATGTTTCGAGGAGCCGCTTATGGAGATGTAATGCGTTATCAGAAATGTATAGATTTATGGAGAAGAGCTTTGGAGATCAGGGTTGAAAAAGATGGTATATTTTACTCAGACACTTGTTTTACTGCACAAGCAATAATTCGCCAGATGATAGATTTCAATGAGAAATTTAAACAAAACGAAAACAACGAAAGCAGCGATCAGCAGAGATTTGAAGATGTTGTTGCCACTTTTAGACTTTTAACCGAAGATATTGAAGGTAGAAAATGTACAAAGTTTTATATTTATACATATAAAATAAAACCGATTGAAACTAAACAATTTAAACTTTTATTTACAGAAGCTCAACGACTACTAAAAATTCGGCCAGTTTTCAAGAGACAAGTAGAGAATTTCGATAGAATCCTTAAATGTATCACACACCTTATTTATTTACTACTTCAAACAGCTAAAACGGAAGATCAAATGATTTTTGTTAAGCAAATAGTGACTAATTTGGTGTGTATAAATCCAACAAGCGCCGTGACAGAAGACACTCTTCTTCATTTGTGTGTTTCAAAATCTAATACAATTAGATCCAGTTATTTCTTGGAAGAAGTACCTATGGTATGATTAAAAAAAATGTATTTACTGCCTATATCATTATTTATTTTTAATAAGTATATGTGTTAATTTGAGATGATACATCAGTAACAAGATGATTGTCTTTCTATTTTTTGTTTCTTTTAATTTACTTCTCTTGAAGGCTATATTTCCTAAGCTGGATGTGATACAGTTTTTATTGGACTGTGGATCTAATGTAAACGCAAGAAATGAAACAGGGTGCACCCCGTTGCATGTTGCCACGATGCCCAATAATAATGATACAACAGTAAGTTTGCTTTACATCAGTAATTTTACTAGAAAAGATATTACTTTTAGAATTTTGTTTTTTGAAACCCCATCTGTAAGAAAAGTTATTCATTGTTTTCTGTATTTGTTTTCTTAGCTTGTGAAGCTTCTTCTTCATTATGGTGCTCACATTGATCAGCCAAATTCATCAGGAGACTCTCTCGCGCGTAAAATACAAAATAATCGTTACACCAATGATATACCTATCTTCGACTACATCACCCTGAAATGCTTCTGTGCAAGAGAGATTGCAAAATACAAAATTAATTACAAAAATCAAGTGCCAAAAACGCTAGAGAGGTTCATAGTGCAACACGAACCGTAGCGACATACTTTCGAGCTTATTTTATTTTTTTTACAACGTACTTTTTTTTAATGAAAATATTAATTAAAAAAATACTGTCGAGTGCATTCTATATTATTGTCTTGCAATACAAAACGAGACAGACTTAAATAAATCATGATCTGAAGAAACAATTGGCGTTGGGAAAACGTGTACTGACTTAAAAATGTAGAATATTTTGCACGTTTTGTAGTACATATAAAAAAGAAATAATTAAACTATTACAGACAGTCGTGCTTTGTACGTTTTACTTGTGAGGTTTGCCAGAGTAGTCAAACTCGTTTCGGCATTGTAATGATAATGTACTTGCTCTTTCAGCAAATACTCGTGAAAAATGTGTGATAAATAATATTCTTTTTAAGTTTTAATATAGTTGTGATTCATATTCGTGTATTTAATGTTATTAATAAATAAAAATGTAACTGAAAACGTATTTTGTCTTTTATACTAGCATTAAGTACAAAAAAGGTAACATGTTTAAATATATTTTATTCTCCATTGAAAAAGATAAATTTTACATTAGAAATTTGGCTAAAGTGTCTGTCTTTGAGAATAAGTTTTTAAACATGTCTGTCCATTCCTTGTGCCATGATCTTTCAATTTGGTCCTGAATTCGTACTTTTGTGGCTTTATGTAACTGATCTTCAAGATCTAAAACTTTACAATTTGCCAAACACTTTTCTTGATACTGGTTGTAAATAAAGCATTTGAAATCAATAATCACTGTTTCAATCATTTTTGAGGTCTCCCCCAATAAAACCAGTGATGTACAATTCCACCAATCCCAGGAGATAAATTCTGCAGTTTTATTATTTTCCTCATTGCTATCAAAATTATCTACTATTTCATCTAACAGGTTTACTGGAGGTGATTTTATTGAAGCAAGGAGAATTCCTGTTTTAAGTACATCAGCTGCATCAAGTGATTTCTTAATAACTTTGGGACCATAATTATTGGTTTCAATCTGATCAGTAAAATTTTTAATGGTAATTGCATTTTCCTCTTGAGTATTTGTCAAGTTTTGTTTGCTTTTTGAGATATTATCATCAGCTACATACTTTATTGAGGGAGTTAAAGAATTTCCGGGCATTTTGCTTACTAGATGTACAGCTCCTAAGATAGTTAAAAAACCAATAGCATACGTTGTAAGCAATACTACAGATACTCCACAAATGTACTGCAAAAAGTCATTGATGTTAATTGTTTTTAAAAGATTTTCCAGTTCAGTGTATGTGAACCAGCCCCTATTTCTTCCTTCTTTTGTGGCAATGATTTTTTCTAATTCAACTAGTTTCTTCCAGAAAATACAATGATTAACATGAATATCCCATTGCTAATGAAATTAAAGTTAGTAGAAAATACCACGACCTATGTTAAAAATTAAATACACTTACAATTGCTTCAAGAAATTCTTTCTCTAACTGAATTAGTCTTATTGCTGAAATTCTACCTGACGCAGCCCATTCCTTAATAAAAACTTGGTCTTCTTCTCCATCATCATGCAAAAACTTACTTGAAATCATCTATAATACATGTTACACTACTTACATCGTAATCATAATAAAAAATACTTGTTTGCCTTATCAATTCTTCTAGCATACACATACTATATAGTAATTAACTTACCAATGATACTAGAAACAATTCAGAAGGTAAAGCTTGTTGCAGATAATCAGGATTAATTAGTTTTAAACGTTCCAAATAAAGAACAGCAAGAACTAAGGAACATGGTGATACACATGCATTTCGTGAAATTTTAGCAGCATCGTTACATTGCAGTCTTTCTAGTGAATGTCCATGTTGGGGTTGAGAAAACAATTCGGCAGCCAATTCTTAAAATACAAAAGTAAGACTTCTTTTCTTAAGCGGTGTGTAAATTCTCACCTGTTACTGGTAGACTCAAACAATCTGTTTTTGGTATTGAGCCATAATATAACGTCTTCTTTATTCTTTGTAGAAATTTGTTATGATCTCCAAAAAACTGAAAATTATTTAATTTCATAATGGATGGTTATTCTGTATTTTATAAAACTAACCTTAAAGCGTGCATCTTTGGTCTTCATAGGCATATTTGTAAACGGTTATAATGAACAAAAAATTTCTAATTATGCCCAAATAAGAGACACTATGAAGCGCATGTAATATGTAATGTATCAGCTAGAAGTCAAACGCAGCACCTTGACAATTAAAACTTGGATCAGCCGATGATTAATTAATGAACATAGATAATTAATGAATTTACTTTTCTAAACTTTGTAAAAGTGGCTCATTTATCCGAAGTCCATGAACCATAGCAATATTTCTATAAAGAGTAATGGGATTTACACAACGATTATGTTATATAATTTACTAAAACCGTGTACTTTTAAACTGCAGATTTATTTGCTATAAACTCATACACTTGATAGACATAACTTGAAAAATTTACTTAAACTTAATTTTATTGGATGGTGTTATTTAGTCACATAAGTTGTTTTCATTCCGGTATTGTTATTTATTATTGTCTACTTGTCAACAGTCAAGTGTCAGATCAAGAGTTTAGAAAATTGATATAATGTTTTGATAGCGATAACTGTAAAACTGGATAATTAAAGGATTAAAATTTATTGCATAACAACAGTATTAGCATACAAATGTTTATAATAAACGATGCTCCAATTTTGGAAGAAATCAGGTAACTTATTTTGAAATAAAAATATATCATTGAAAATTAAGGTTAAATTGTACATTCTAGGCCATAAAGAGAAAATTAATATTTCTCCTATAAGAAATGATTCAAATAGTCCTACACACTCAAGATTTGACGAAAATGCTTCAAATATTTATGAAGATCAAACAAAAAATGTCAATGTCAATCTTTTAGAAGATGAGGGCCTTTCTGACACAGGCAAGTTAAATAGTCTTGGAAGTCAATAAACCACTAATTTGTATTTAATTAGATGGGTCATTTTTTACATTAGTTGACATTGGAATTGAGACATGAAGTTTAGTCAGGTAGGTAGTACTGACCAAGTAGAATCGTGTGGTAGCATTAATTCCGTGCGGAAACCAATGTAGCTTGAGATACAGGCCCCTAAAGTTATTTAATCGGAGGAAATTTCGATTGGTACGGCCCTGGCTGCAGCCCTTCGTCAGCTGTTCTCGCCAAATATGCATTGATGACGTCATTGTTTAGTTAGGTAGATGTATGATAGACTCGAGTTTGTTTAATGCCCCTGCCCGCCGAAGGCGGGCTGATACATTAGAATAATGTTAGGAAGATATGTTTTAGGACAAACGATGTTTGGCGGGAACAGCTGACGGAAGGCTGAAGCCAGGGCCGTACCTACCGGAATTTCCTCCGATTAAGAAAACTTTAAGGGCCTGTATCTCACTCACATTCATTTTTAAACAAATAATAAACAAAATTCTAGTAAATACTACTACACTACTTTACTTGGTGAGTACTACCTACCTGACTAAACTTCATGTCTCAATTCCGATGTCAACTAATGTAAAAAATTACCATTAGATGTTTAAGATTATCGATATAACAGTTAGTTTTTTACTCTTGAGAGAATTTGAATAAGTAGATAAGATACAGGCATAATTCCCCATGAAAATTGAATATATATCAAACTTTATTTTATAGTAAAGTACAGTAAGCAGTTATTAGCTTGTATAATTGTTAATATGACTCTCAAAACAAATACTACAGACATATTCTTATAATTTTTAGAAGAAAGTGATTTGGGAAAGGATCATTCTCGTTTATCTAAAACTCTCCAAGAAGTGTTCAGTGATAGGTCTGCATTAGATTACTTTGTACAATTTCTTGATTCGAAAGATTGCTCCTCTTTGATACATTGCTGGTTAGATATTGAGGACTTTAAAGCATGTGTAGATAGAGAAATTAGACATAGAAAACGAAGGAATGGGAATGGCTGCAGTCAAAAATTTTTGTCACCTGCACGAAGTATTAAGATAGACCATGATAGTTTATCAGTAAGCACAGATGGAGATTCCTTCACGATTGATTCATGTAGTTTGACTGAATTTTCGTCATTAGAAAATAAACCAAAGATAGAAGAAATTAACTGCAGTCTTCATGATGAAAATTGTAAAAAAAGCGATTCTAAATTAGAAATATTAAATATTTATAATCATGACACAACAAAAAAAGATGGATCATCCAGTAATACTGACGATCCACAGGACGATCTAACAGAAACGGCTTTAAGAATTTTTAAAAAGTATATTTCTTTAGAAGCCGATGAAAACATTAATTGTTCTGAGGATATTCGAAAAGATGTGATAGAAAACATATGCACAACAGAAAAACTGGTAGACCCCGATTGTTTTACAAGAGTACAGAATTATATTTATGAAATGTTGGATAAAGAATATTTTAACTCATTTCTAAACAGCGATTACTTTTGTAGACATCAAATAGATGTACTTACAAGTGGCAATGTTACACTAGAAGATATACTTTTTAACGAAACGGCACTATTTTATTTCATGGAATTCCTTGAACAAGAAAATCAGCGACATTTGCTTGAATTCTGGATTGCAGCAAGCAATTTTCAACAGCAGTTGCGAGACCAGAAAGACTTTTTAGATCCTGCAGAAGTACAGGGTGATGCTGTGGTGCTGTATGATAAATATTTTTCACTTCAAGCTCATTGTCCATTGGGGTTCAGTGATAAAGTCAGATTAGCTGTAGAACAAAGTATTTGTGGAGAAAATGGTGTAAATTATGACTGTTTCCATTTACCTCTGAAAATAGTTGAGAAATACTTGGAAAAGAACTACTTTAAAAATTTCTTGTGCTCTCAGTTGTATTACAAATATCTTTCAGAGCTTATAAATGCCGTTCAAAATTCGTGTTCACATGGTGCAAATAAGCATAAAAGAACTCCATCAGATTGCAGTAGTGAGAAAAGCTTTAGTACAACAACTACATTTTTGGCGATGGAAAACCCCAATAATAAGTGGAAAACTGATAAAAAAGCTGCCGATATGAATATCGATACAAGGCAGCTGTACGATCCCGATGCTTTATGGAAACGACGAAAAAAACACAGGCTCTCTTTAGGAAGAGTAAACGCGTTAGGACGATACGAACCTGATTTTGAACCTGATCCTGGAAAGAAATCTGAATCGAAATTAAGAAATGTGGTAAGAAAATTTGTTAACTTAGACGAAGATAAGCAGAAAGAAGAAATGGCTTGGCAGGTCGCAGAAATGATTATTAAAGACATAACGAGTATTACTCTTAATGAACAAAAGCCTTCCTAGTCATAAGAAGCATTTTTATTAATTATATCTTCATTTTTAAATACGAACTTTATTCTTATAAATAAGAAAGCAGAATTAGTATTTATGATATAAGGATATTTATAATAGTGCTCTTTATTTTTCAAATATTTACGGTTCTCTATTATTCATTAAAGCAATAGATAATTTAATTAAAGATAATAAATTGATTTTATACCAATTGCTAGGCAAACTGAATGATCAATTATGTGGTTTTTTTATTTTTGATATATGTAATGCACAAGTATTAGTTAATTAATTTCTTCTTTTCTCAACTAAACACTTTTCATTTCAATATAAGCCTCTTTTTAAATTAATTGTTTGCATTTTTATGAAAGAGTGGATTATATCTCTGATTTTATAGTCATAGTTCAAATTTTTAGCAAACAGTTACATGACACTTAATTATTGTAGTTCATATGCTTGATTGATTAACAGAACCATCAATATTGGAAAAGAAGTTTTATTAAAATCAGAAATGTTACAGCTTGTAATATCTACTGTTATACCATTGTTTTCATTTTATACAATTAGAAAGTTATTTTTAATACACTTACTGAATTTCTTCTAAAGCTGTCTTTATGCACAGTGCTACCTTTATTTCTACTTCATATTGTGCCAATTATATTTATGTTGATTACTTAATTTGTATAATTTTATTATATTCTGAATGTACATATTATATTTAATTAAAAAAAGGTATCTTTAATGGTGTACATTTAATGTATTGATAAAATGTGATATTGTTAAAAATGTATGGAAGAATATTTTTGTACGTTTGTGGTGTGATTTCAAAATAGATTNAAGATTTGGGTCACTATTTCATTTTTAGAGAGTTCTATGCAATCGCGTTTATAGCACCACAATCTCTTTCTTTTAACGTTCTTTATAAAAAGAACTCTCGGCTCTTATGCTCTCCTAATACCAAAATCCGAAAATTTGAAACGCGCGTTTTATAAACTATTATGCAACCGCAAGTCTCTACGCTGCTATTATGCGTTACAGTAGGTGGTTTTCTGGGTTTAATTCCAAATTAAAGGGTTGTAAAATATCAATGTTTTGTCACAAATGTTACGAAACATCCTCAAAGCTCTTCAGAAATAGAATTTTTGATCTTTTCCTATGAATTTACGATTTCTTTTATATGTATGCAACTTGAAAGGAAATGAAATTAATTTTTTATTTTATTTTAATACTTTTCTAAATTCGATTTAGATAAGAATTAATTTACTATTTTCATTTTTCGATTCATTGTTTTTGGAATTAAAAGGTACGGTAGGTTTTCTGCTTATTGCACCTAATTGAATTTACTATTTTAGATTTGCTTGTATATAAAATGTGATATTGTTAAAAATGTATGGAAGAATATTTTTGTACGTTTGTGGTGTGATTTCAAAATAGATTAAATTATTAATTTTGGAATGAGCATTTTTCATTCACTTTTAATTGCAGTACTCTTTATGTTTATGTAAAAACAGAAAATAAAAAAAATAGTTTGAAAAGAAAGATACTGTGCACAACTTTATCAAACTAGAAAGTTAAAATTATTATCCACTTATGCTTAGTTTATAACAGCATGCGCTCCTTCTGCACCACAAGAAGTTATTTCAAGGGAACTTGTTAGTTGATTATGTAACTTTTATGCTCTTATTTACAGTATTTGACAATAAATTATGTACAGTACATCATTTATCAAAAATTGTGTCGTCTCATTTGTTATTGCCCAAAGTCACGGTCATTTTGGCTGCACTTTAAAACAGACCAGTAATATTAGTATTATTTGATAATACTTATTCACTATAAAATAAGACAAATTTACATTACATAAAAAATATAGGTAACCAATAACAACTCCTACGTAACTTACATTCCATTCCTTCTGTTTTATTCACCCTATAATCTTGAATTTATCATTAAATGTATTTATTATTTAATGTATTGCATTATATTTACCTAATAAAGATGAAACATTCACTAAAAATTAAAATTCATGTGGAATCGAAGACTTAATTGTGGGTTAAGGCAATAATTTGTGGGTATTAAATTTTTTTGTCGTAGCAAATTCAACAAAATAAAACACATTAGTTAAACTAAATACTTATCAATTATCGATAAAGATATCGAAATTTGTCTACATCACTGCATTTTATATTTATGGATCAATTTATATTAGTTTTATTAAATGTAAACAAACAGTACGCCATTGAAATAATTGTAGGCGGGTCTTAACGTTATTTCAAGACGTTGTTGAATACTGCCAGTACCGTAACTATAATTTGCATTAAAAAACTAAATTAAACTTGGAAATTACATTAAATTAGGATTTGGATTATACTGTGATTAATACTGTATGCTTCGGCGATATGTTTAGTAAGATTTGGGTCACTATTTCATTTTTAGAGAGTTCTATGCAATCGCGTTTATAGCACCACAATCTCTTTCTTTTAACGTTCTTTATAAAAAGAACTCTCGGCTCTTATGCTCTCCTAATACCAAAATCCGAAAATTTGAAACGCGCGTTTTATAAACTATTATGCAACCGCAAGTCTCTACGCTGCTATTATGCGTTACAGTAGGTGGTTTTCTGGGTTTAATTCCAAATTAAAGGGTTGTAAAATATCAATGTTTTGTCACAAATGTTACGAAACATCCTNAAATTTCAATAACTTTTTAACGGTTTAGTGAATCGATTTGTAATTTTTACAGGAGTTTTAGAATTGAATAAGGAACGTTCTTCCAAATTTTTATTTGTCTCGTAGCATTTTGACATACCTCCCAAACATCCTTAAGAAGAGAGACTAACTTGATAAGAAAATATCATACCTATCCTGATAAAAATGTATCTTTTTGAAGAAAAATGTTTAAGAATAAGTTAATTTTTAGCTCTTTCTCTCAAGTATCATTTGTATTAAATAATTAATTTTCAACATCAACCGCAACGCAAAAAAATGACATATACTTAGGAAATTACCGTGTGAATATACCGGCATGGACATAACACTAGTTAATACAACGCTTAATTTTATTTGTAAGATGATACAAGATAATTTGTTTTTTATGAAGAAACACAGTATAGATCATAATTTCCCATCAGTTTTACCCTTACGTTACTCAAATAGCCTGTGTTTTTGTAATAAATAGGTCTTTTAAATTCAATTGCCAGCAATTTTTCTTACATGGACACTTACACTATATGAGTTTAATATAAGTATATTATATTTGATAAAACCAATAATCATTTGTATGTAGAATAGCCATTAATACTAGATCTTCTTAAACTTTGTAGCAAAGGTAAATTTTCGTCGAAGCTGTCTACTGTAGAGCTATTTGGCGTATTGAAATTTTGAACTTCAGAACTTTCCTGCTTTTTCCATGGTACGATAATTTTTTCTGAACCACTATTCCATCTTCTGTACACCAATGAATTAAAAAGAGCTTGAAGGGGATTAGTAAATGCCTGAATTAAAAAAAAACAAAACAGAATTGTATTAAAATAGTCTTTAGGTAAACGTATGCAAGTATAATCAAAAATAGTAGTTATTTTAACAAAATTTTTAATTTTTATATTTTCATATACTAATATTACTACGTAATTAACAACAATTTGTTTTTAATATGCTTATTTTCGAAAAGATATATTAGGTAATATTATAAATGTAGGTACTTAGTACTTACCATCATATACCAAATATTTGTTAACAATTCAACAGGAAGATTGAACCATAAAGTCCAAATAAGTAACCCATTTATTAAATTTGGTAACCAGCATAGATAAAAAACACAATTTATTGTAGAAAATTTTACTCTAACTGCATCTAAAAGGTCCCTTTCCCGATTTGTGTATTGGCCGGAGGAACACGTGATAATTTTTTGCATATCCCTCGTAGAAAAAAGGTACAGACAAGGGTTGGCTATCATGACAGTCGCCATAGGAATATATGTGGCGAGATAATTAGGGAGGATACGTGTTAGGGTGTCCATCAGTGTAGTATTAACGTGACAACTAAAACAATTATGACTTACAGGTGTAATATAGGTGGTAAGGTAATAAACAGTGATACAATTAGTTAAGGTACATAATATCAAATATTAATTTGAAAATTCATTCTCATTTTTTTCCACTATAAGTTACCTCAAATTAATGAGAAAAATTTTTGTTGCTGTTGTCACACCCTCGTCCGGAATCGAGAGCGGGAATCAAATTAATATTTAATATTAATCACTAGAAATTTCAATCATAAAAAATTAATGACCTTTTAGTTGACGGATTTTAGTATTTTTAAATCTGTAAAAAACAACGATTGGACTTAAGACTATTTAATTGATGCAAACCTGCAATAATAATAAATAAATGAATTGTTTTGTTTTAAACTCACTTCGCATCTGGGAGGTACAGTAATCCTAATCCAGCNATTACATTTCTTTATTTTGAGTGCAATACTTAACACCGTTAACATTATTCTAAATAACGTTTTGTAATACTCCACACATTGTCACAAGGGGTTGTCATATATTAAATACTTGTTAATTGCTTAAAGTCTAATAACTCCCTTGTTACATATAATAATGTTTGTAATATGTCAAAAGTAGAACAATAATTTCGTAGAAGTTTTTATTACAGACACGACACAGGTCTCTGCAGCCCGAGTTAATAAAAGATTCTACGAAATATTTTTAAATCTGTAAAAAACAACGATTGGACTTAAGACTATTTAATTGATGCAAACCTGCAATAATAATAAATAAATGAATTGTTTTGTTTTAAACTCACTTCGCATCTGGGAGGTACAGTAATCCTAATCCAGCAGTTGTCAAAACTGCAGAAATTAGCCAAGCTGCTATGTGATAAGAGGCAAACCACGAATCTTTTTCACTTAAAACAAGTTTCATGTCAATTGCATAACATAAAGTCCATATCCAACTAGCTATATAAAAATATTGAACCCAAGCCTGAAATTTATTGTTTATTGTTAACGGGACGATAATATTAATATTTTTAATGTTACATAAAATTTTTAACTACGGCATGTACTTAACTATAAAAAGTTACAATAAATGTTAATTCTATTTATAAGATAAACTATTTTTTTATTAAAATTATTATTTGTTATTTGCATAAAAGTACTTACTTAAAAAAAATAGAACTTACCGATGAAATGACACAAAATATAACACTAGAGTGATCATCTACAGCTGGCATTATATTTTTATTTCTTATCCATATGAGAGATCTAATAAATACGCCTATAAATACAAGAAGAAAAGAACATAAAAATTTCTCTACCAAATTTATCAATTTAGTTTTTTTAATTTTATATCCATGTCAGGGCTGGACAGAACTTTAGAATTTTGTGCTTAATAATGGTCTTCACAATCTTCAGTTTTCATGTAAGGACTTCGGGGTTGGAACTCTTTTAGTGAAGTGGGAAATTCCTATTTTAGAGTTTATTGATAATATCGTAAAAAATATTTTATAATCCTGATATTTGAAGAATTGAAACAGTTTTTATGAAATACACAATGTATTTAACTCTGAATTTCCTTAACTGTTTTCAGCATATGTGCATTTTAATGATAATTGTAATTAACTAAAAATAAGTTCGATATAGTTCTACTTTATTACAATCCAGCGTATTCATTACTGGTATGGTATTACAAACTTATGTTTCACCGCAAGATTATTTCGTAAGTTCAAACTACATTTTTATTCAAGTGAGTATGTTGGTCAGTTTTTGTAAAAAGTATAGATAACCATTAATCTTTTTTTGTATTGTCCACTTATATTTAAGGGGGNATTCAGGTACTGTAATTGTTTTAAATTTAAGAAGGAGCTGTCGTCGGTACTGGTGATGGTAAGTTAGAAATTATAGTATTATTAAAATATCAAGAATAATAAATATATAATTCTTTGAACAAGAGATCTAAAATCATTAAAAGATCAATAATATTGGTAATTTTTTGTTTTACTGTCTCGATTTTGAAAGTAAACTCCAAGAATAAATAAAGAGATACATGATAACGCATATCATGTAACTGAAGTTATTACAATTAATTGATAACAAAAATGTATGAAAATATTATCAGTTAATTTTGTATATTTAACTTTGCATTTTCAATTACTCCCAAACTGTTGCACCAAAATAAAAATGTGCATTTTTTTGTAACATCTGCAATGGTTATTAACTGAGGAAGGGTTTTATGTGATTTATATGTAATAAATTATTGAAAAATTCTTCTACTTATATTTGTTAAAAAATTATAGAAATAAAAACGTTAAATTTTAATTAAACAAGAAGAATATTACTTTAAAATCCAAGAGAAAGTCTCTGTTATTGTCTGTTAATACTGACCTAGCGAAGCAAAAAGATCGGAAACAGCCAGCCAAATAATAATCTTACGACCCCTAACAGCTGTAAACGAATACCATCTACCACTTTTCGAAAATTGTTGACGTGGTAAAATCTAAAAGTCACACCTATCAACACTTATTATTATTGTATTTGATCGTGAAAATTTCTAATAATAAAATCATAAGGTACCTAACTCTAATTCATTACCTGATAGAGAGCTCCCAGTATTCCAAGGGTGGAGGAAAATAAACAAACACAATTGTATGCTTCTGTGTTAAATTCTTTCATAATTGCCATTGTTATATTCGAAGTGTTTGAGTGATGACAACAGAAAGTTTGTATTGTAGGATCGGACATTGCAACAATTTTTTTTATGAAGGAAATTTGAAAAAATTACTGTTGAAGCAAATACTACAGTAATCTTTGTTCTGCATCAACACAACACGTTAATTATACAAAAATTCTTCATTTATTAACACAAGACGTTCTACTAAATAAACACAAACTCCTTTACATCACGAAAATAAAATTAAACTGTTATCAGTTTGACTTATGATCACCGCCTTATCATTTTTGATAAAAAATCGTTTTTTAGCGCTGTAGTTTAAAACAGAGTGATTCTTTATAAGGGTTTTCGGTTAAGAGTCGATATAGGAGTTTTGAAACTTGAAACACCTGACCAGTCTGCACGGGACTAGTATTATTCTAAGGTTTCACCAGGTGAACGCGAATTACAAAAAAAGAAGGCAGAGAATATTTAAGAGATAGAAGAATTGCACAGGCGATTTTGATTTCTTCTTTTTTTTTTTGATTCAACATTCGTAACTTTGAACATAATAACATATTGTACTCTAAAGTTCTTTTGACAACTTTTGATAAGCAATATTCTGGCTTGCATCTCTGAAAAATTAGTAATGTAATTTGTAATTTCAGTATTTGTTTTATTTAGACACATCTCTTCTAATCGTTAGATAACACAATATTCATTTAGATGACCTAAATACATATTATGTGTATTGTACATACATGTACCTACAGTTGAATTAAAGGTACCTACACATGTGCAATGTACTATCTATTTATATAAACAATAATCTGTTTTTTTTTGTAAATTACATTTCTTTATTTTGAGTGCAATACTTAACACCGTTAACATTATTCTAAATAACGTTTTGTAATACTCCACACATTGTCACAAGGGGTTGTCATATATTAAATACTTGTTAATTGCTTAAAGTCTAATAACTCCCTTGTTACATATAATAATGTTTGTAATATGTCAAAAGTAGAACAATAATTTCGTAGAAGTTTTTATTACAGACACGACACAGGTCTCTGCAGCCCGAGTTAATAAAAGATTCTACGAAATAATTTTTATAATCTGGTTATTTTATTTAAAACTATTCAAAATGCGTCAAGCGTATTTTCAATACACTTTTACACATTTTAAATAATTTCATCTATTTTTATTTTATAGACGAACTTAAAACTAAAAAGCTAATTGTGTGCCAGACGCCTCCACCAAAAATGCATTATGTAAATAAAATAATTTAAAGAGGAAGATGCAGTGATAATTGTTTTAACTTTTATTCAGTTTCATATAAAGTCAATAAATTTTAACAAAACCATAAAGAAGAAAACTTTAACGTAATAAATTAATTAAATATTAATAAGAAAGGAAAAGACACAGTACCATAATGAAATAAATAATCAGTTGCTTTATTTTTAAAATTGTTCCTAATTTCTAATAGTTTCCAAAATATATAACAAGCCTTACTTTGAGCAAAAATTACACTGCTAACGTTAAATTGTTTTCGTAAAATATCACTCAATGTCGCTGCTATTTTTCCATTTGAAACCTCTCATGCATGCAGTTGTTTAATTGGTTGTTGTTGCAACATTGTATGCGTAACTTGGCTTAGAATTGTTGATATCCTTCATTTCTTGCAATTTATACATTCCGACTAGGACATTGTGAAAAGCATTTCGTGAGTACAATTCTTTTTGTTCTTCAGTGGCGAACAATAACTTTCCTCCCAATTTTGACATTAGGGATTCGTAAAGTTTGGATTTGTCTTCATCGGTTTGTGGTATTGATCCTATATATGATTTAATATCACTGTCACTGCTGCTTTTTAGTGAACGAGATTCTTCCGAAACACTAGATTCTGTTGTCGAAGATTCACTACTAATATTCGTTTCTGTTGCATAAAAATCTTCATTTAAATCTTCAAAGCCGTACCGTGGTTTACACTCTATTTCAACGTAATCACTTAGTATTAAAAAAGATAAACAAATAAACAAAAAATGGCGACACTGCAAGGGATACATTTTTTGGAGTTTCTTAATTTATTGATCGGGATGATCTTGTATATCTTATACAGTTTTTCAATCTATTGCTGTTCCTGCTTGGGAAGAACTAGGTATTTATCTGAGTTTCTGTATTTGTATTCATATCGGATGTTAAAGGTCAGCAACTCTAGATTAGAATGAATAATTTATCAATTTGGTTACTGTATTTAATATTACATGAAACTGATTTTAACATATTTACTTATGTGTATGTCAAACATCCTCGTATAGAATAATTAGTTAAAAGTCGATTTGCTTGAACAGACAACACACATAACAACAATAAATATTTACACAATGAATAATAAAATTGTTAAATCAAAAATACTTGGCAAGTTTTACAATATATATTTATTTTTGATTCTCTAACGATTGTTTCTGTTAATTTTCAAAAAGTAAATCGAAAAAGTTGTTAAAGAATCAGAAATAAATACAAATATCGATTTTATTATTTTAGAGAAATTGAAAGTTCCTTTTTTTATTTGTGTTTTGATTATTTTAATCCATAAATCATTTTTTGTATCAATAATTTCATAACAGAAAAGTGTGACAGCTAAAATGTGATTTTTATAAGTAGCTATAAAAAGTATTAGAACTGTTTGGATTTTATAATCGTGCTAGATTACTGACTAATTTTTACATAAAAAGACAATACTGTCATGAGACCGATTTATTTTTGGATATTTTACTAAACTAGATACTGAACTACCCTACTTAATATTTCTATTTGATAAATTTATCTTTTTATTTAATTTGTAGCCTTTTTGTAACCTTTTCCTTCTTAAAAAGAAAAATTAAATAATATATTTCATATAAAATGTATACGTAGAACGACTGATGGAAATCTTTTCTTCGAAAATATAAACTTAAAGAAAGACGTTAGTAGTTATGATATAAAATTTGCTAGTAAAGATTTCATCCTAGAAAGTTTTAAGAATAATTTTCGTTCTACGTATATCCATTGGTTCTTATTTATTTCTGATGATGATATTTATATTGCACAACAAATCGTTAATTACAAACAATGATAACTGACAGATAAACTATTTACTTCAACAATGTTTCTAATAAGTAGTTTGTGCAATTAGTAAGTCGAATTCTTGAATAGAAAATTTTACATGATTGAGAGTATGACTAATAATATGCATTACATTTTTGTGCATATAGGGTATAGCTATATGTGTAAATAAAATAAATGTAAAGTATTGTACAAAAACGTATTTTTTACCTTTTACAATTTATTTTATTAAATTAGGTGAATTTTATTGAAGTAAGAATACGAATAAGGAAATCATAATTCTCCCTCAATAGTCGCGTTTAATGCAAGACAAAATCCCAAATTCAAACAAATTTTGTGAACCAAGAAAGTGCATCTATTAATAAATTAATAATCATAAAATAAGGAAAGTTTCTTTTTAAGTTATTTACTAAATCTCTGATCTACCCCTAATGATCAAATATAACATCAATGTGGGCAATCATCAATAGATTAAATAAGAGAACGTTATAGTACGTCAATATAAGCGATTAACAATTTTTGAATGAACCTTGTTGTAGAAACTTTCGTTCTTTAAGGATGTTTGGGAGGTACAATCGGAGACAAGAGTACATAAAATTAGAAATTCGTGATTAATTAGGTTTTGCAGCATATCATGAGGTAAGTAAATACTATCTATACTAAAAAAAAAGTATACAGTTTGAGAGAAAATTTGGAATTTGACCAAAAACTTTGAATAAAATAAGAAATAACGAATAATATGGAAAATTTTTAACTGACTTTTGGCAGTGAATATGCCTTGATTTCAACTTCGAAACAAAAAAATATTTAGTTTCATTCTCTATTAAAAATGACCGTAAAACTTTTTAATATGTTTAAATAATAATCAAAACATTAAAATTGCATTTATTTCAGACGGTTATAAATATTATCATTATATTATTAAGTAAAAACGAGATTTTCCGCTAATTTTTCACTTTTTCCTCGATAACCATTTAGTGAATTTGAATAACCTTACTCTAAAGTGATTCTCCAGAGTTCAAGTTACTTATGATAAAAGTTTGAAATTTCTGGTTCTTTTTTTCTGTTAATAAAAATAAATTTAATCTGTTCGGTTAACGAATCTCCATAAAATGACGTGTAAAATTATAATTTTTTAAAATTTCAATAACTTTTTAACGGTTTAGTGAATCGATTTGTAATTTTTACAGGAGTTTTAGAATTGAATAAGGAACGTTCTTCCAAATTTTTATTTGTCTCGTAGCATTTTGACATACCTCCCAAACATCCTTAAGAAGAGAGACTAACTTGATAAGAAAATATCATACCTATCCTGATAAAAATGTATCTTTTTGAAGAAAAATGTTTAAGAATAAGTTAATTTTTAGCTCTTTCTCTCAAGTATCATTTGTATTAAATAATTAATTTTCAACATCAACCGCAACGCAAAAAAATGACATATACTTAGGAAATTACCGTGTGAATATACCGGCATGGACATAACACTAGTTAATACAACGCTTAATTTTATTTGTAAGATGATACAAGATAATTTGTTTTTTATGAAGAAACACAGTATAGATCATAATTTCCCATCAGTTTTACCCTTACGTTACTCAAATAGCCTGTGTTTTTGTAATAAATAGGTTTGATGAAGAAGTCGTATAATTAATAATTTAACAGTTACGGTATTGTAAATTTTCTGAATAAATTCTTTAACATATCATTTCCAGAACCTGTTAATGACGACTGTACATAAAATATGGATACTGTAATAGGTACCATAATCCAGAATTATGACAGAAAATTTCTATGTGTGAAAGACGTAAATAAGTACCTATTAACGTGTTAATGTTTTCAGATAACATCTGATTTTATCAGTACGCATAATAGCTCGGCTTTGAGCTTTGTTGATATTCACGGCTATTAGGTACGTGTACGAGTAGTCATACGGATTCTGAAGTACTAGCTTTGTAATAACTTGGAAAAATCCAATTATATTAAAAAAATCAAACTAGGTATGACACCTGCGTATATTACTTTCATGTATTTATAATGAAAATACACACATATTATGTTTTGTTTAGAATTTAATAAAGTATTATTGTTGTATATCATTTGTACACATGTATGTATACACTGCATTATACGGATTACATTGTACTGCTAGCGATTATCTTGCATGTAAAAAAAGAAATCACAATTTAAATTATAACCAACTTTCATATACAAAATACATATGAGTGCTGTGGAATGTAACTAAACTAATATTTAAAATCCGAAATTCTACGAAACGTTCAGAAACGTTTTAGGTTTCTAAGTGTTTTGTTTATATCTACCTAATTTAATTTAAACGATGTTACGAAATTTTTCTCATGAATCCACTCAAGAAGTTGTTAACATTATAGATACTTTATAAATGTATCTGTTTATACAAATTATCAGAAATGATGACCTTTAGTGGTCATAATAGCTTAATATCTATTACTGATTCAAACATTATTTTAAAATACTTGTTCTGGAAGTATTTGTCTCTGTAAAGTACCTACTAATATCTAAAAGAAATAATATGCAGTGCATATAAAGATCGAAAAAATAACTAGCTTTAGTTTAATATTAATTATACTGTTACTCCATTGCATTCAGGTACTGTAATTGTTTTAAATTTAAGAAGGAGCTGTCGTCGGTACTGGTGATGGTAAGTTAGAAGATGTTGAGCCAACTATTGGGATGCAATTTCCCGTTTCGTTGGGTTGTTGACCTGCAGGACAAGGAGCTTGGGTTTGGCTTGCTTGAGCGGCTTTAACTGCTTCTTCTTGGGCTTTTATTTCTTCATCGGTTTGCGGTATTGCCACAGTGGTGACACACAAGGAAACCTCTCCATTCTTAGACGCTTTGATAATATCACTGGGCACACTAATACTAGTAATATTTCCACCTTCCAAAGTCCCTGTTATTTTGGCATTTGAAATACAAGGCACGCTAATTGTTGTATTTTGAACATCCGGAGCTTTGTTAGGAGCAGGAGGCCCCGATGGAACTTCTGCAGTGGAACTTATACAAGAAACGTTGGCATTTTCACCGCATGGGGCGGTTTGGGCCGCGCTGGCTACACACATGATCGTTTGGTTTGTTGTACAGAGAGCAAAAGTATTGGGTGCACATAAACTCGTTATGTTCTCAGGACAAGTAGTGATTAGATTCGGAGGAAGCTCCATTTTAGGTGGAATCGCTTCGGCTTGGTTATTGTAATTGATAACTTTGTAAGGTTTTGATACCAATCCACTAACCAAATGCCAGATGAAAGCCCCAGCTAATACGTTACTGAGGGTGCTTCCCCAACTAGATTTTGGCTTTCCGTATGCCGCAAGGCCATAGTTATAGCCACCACCAAAACCGCCAAAGGATGGACCGCCGCCGAATCCTCCTCCGTAATGATTTCCATAACCGGGTTGTGAATAACTAGGTCCAAAGTGGGAGTTATAGCCGGGATTTGGATTATATCCTGTCTGAGGATTGTATCCCTGATTAGGGTAATGTTGATTGTAGCCAGTGTTGGTAGGATATTGCGAGTATGGTGGAGGTGGCCCATTAGGGTGAGCGTTGTATCCGGTGTTGCTAGGATATTGTTGATAGGGTGGTGGAGGTCCATTGCTGTAAGGGGGCGGGTTGTTTAAGTTAGAAGCGGTGTTTTTGGTGGCCGGCTGATTCGGTTGATTGACGAACGATACATGTTGCTGATTTGTAGTGCCGTGAGATCCTGGTGATGAAGGTGCATTATTCACATTCCATCCGATTGGTCTTTGATTTCCTGGGCTTCCTGGAGTTTGGGATTTCGCCGAATCTACGTTCCAACCCACTTTCTTATTAGCATCAATTTCAGTGTTCTTCTGTTCAAAACCTATAGGTTTCTGTGGAGATTGTGCACCTCCATGGGGCGGTGCCGAATTTGAAGATGCTTGCTGCTTCTTTTCGTTTGCAATGAAAGAATGGTTTGGATCAGGTGGCGCAGAAGGTTTGTGTTGTTGCACTCTCGTATTTGAAGAAGTTTGCTGACTATTCGGCTTCGCTATAGTCCATCCACTCCATCCTCCGCCTGCTGCACCTGATGCTGTTTCAGGTGCTTTGTAGGTGTTGGTCACTTGTTTCCTATTCGATCCGGTTCCACGTCTGTTCGACGATCCTCTACTTTTGCTACGTCCCCCGTATTTTCTTGCTTCGACATTGAACGAATCCAACAATACAACCACACACACGAGCAAAATCACTGCAAAATTCTTCCACCGCATTGTGTTGTAGGAAGACCTTGTTTCACTTTTAACGTTCAGAACTAACTAAATGTTGTTTTTATGAGGAGAGAATTAAATAATAACGCGCATTATCGTTTCAAAGTATTCCTTTTGTTAACGTCAAAGTTCAGTCTAATGATAAGCCTTGCGGTTATTATTATATTGTTGAATCAATTGCGACAACTAAGCAATAACGGTACTGACTGGACACTGCACAAATACTCACGATCAGATACTCAGTAACATCGACACTGCCACTGCTCACTGCTCAGTAACTGCTCTGCACTGCCGCTGTTTCGGTTGTTGATTGTTGGCAGTAAAATTAAATTAAGGCGCGGTGAAAGTTAGCCGAGGTCGTCTGTTTAATTCAAACTGACTGTTTTTAATGATGGAAGCCATTCTATAATAGAAAAGAATCTTAATCTTTTGAACTGAATATTTTTTAACTAGCCAATGACTCAGGTTTTGAGGTGAATCATCACGTTTGGGAAATGTAGTGGGTGTTTTGAGTATTCCAATTGTAAAATTTAATAAACAAACATGTAACTAGAGGATTCCGATTTAAAAAAAGTTACCATAATAGTGATGCAACCTATCACTTGGTAAAAAAATATTTAATAAAGAATAACTGTTTAACATAACCGTAACAAGTATCGAAAACTTTTAAATAATTTTCTGTTAAGTTATTTTTCGAAAAGTATGTCAATTTGATTATACGAGTGTTTAATTAAATTAAAAACCTAGTAAAAAAATTCAGTGTGCAAATATTTTATAATACAAGGTTTTCTTAAGGAAAACGTATCAGTATTAATATCACATTTAAATAGGAAACGAAAAGATGAAGGAAGCCCTTTACACAACTTTATTTGAACCATAGGGCGTCAGTCCTAAAACTGGTCGGGCATGCTCCTTCATTCTTTCCTAAGTATCCTGGGCGCATATTCGTAAAATTAAAACATCTTAGATCCCTAACCAGTTGGTTTTTTCGTAAAAAACACTGTACTGTTTTTGTCTTAAACGAGAAAGTTGTTCTTAGTTGTTCTATCATGTTAGGTGAAGCATTAAATTGTATTATTAAACGGTTTCTCACTTTTATATTCAATTTTCACTGCAGTATTGTAGAAAGAAACTAGCAGACCGAACAATGAACAAGTTAGAATACATGGTTCAACAATCATTATGAAGAAAATACTAATTTAATTACAAATCGTACGTAGTTTGGTAGTAATTTTCACGAATAATAGTTTATCTTTAAAAGAAAACTAAAATTTAGTATTGTGGTATACATAGAATTTTTTAACCTATGCATTAACATTAAAGGCTTTTAGAGTTTTATAATTGCATGGTGCAAGGTTTTGTATACAGATACATCAGACGGCAGTAATATCTTTTTTAAGAAATTTTTTTTGTTGAATGGTATGTACTTTTAATCGTTTGATTGATTTACGTGGAAGAGGAAGTATGAATAACTTTTAATATTGTTTGTTGTTTTGTCATTTTCTAATAAGCATATTCAAATGCATCTTTGTTTAGATTGACGTTTTGAAAAAGAAGGGGATGAATCAATAAATAATAATTTTATTTGTAAGATAATACAAGATAATTAGTATTTACAAAGTAACACAGCTCGTTCTATATTGTACTCTAAAGTTCTTTTGACAACTTTTGATAAGCAATATTCTGGCTTGCATCTCTGAAAAATTAGTAATGTAATTTGTAATTTCAGTATTTGTTTTATTTAGACACATCTCTTCTAATCGTTAGATAACACAATATTCATTTAGATGACCTAAATACATATTATGTGTATTGTACATACATGTACCTACAGTTGAATTAAAGGTACCTACACATGTGCAATGTACTATNCTATTTAATATTTATTTTGACATGTGTCACAATATGCAACAGATTTTGTGTTTTCTTTTATGTTTATGTTCTACTGGAGAAACTGGTTGACAAACAGGGGTAGTATGGAGGGTATGAACGGTTAGTTCAATGTCTTTTGATAATTCTGGGTCTGAAAGGAAATTTACCATTAAGAATAAATCCTTTCATTCACACTTCAGGTTCTCATGGTTGACGAAAATACCTTTCGTTAATAAATACTTTTGCAAAAATCATCAAACATCTGTTTAAGTTTGTAATTGAATGTCAACAGGTTTTTTATTTTATCTTTGATCTTGGTTCTTGTGAAAATGTAAGACCAATATCAAGATTGCCTTTAAGCTAGTAAAGACCAAGGCCGAACGAACAAGATCAAGACTAGAAGTATTTGAGCAAGATGAAGATCAAGACCGGATAAGCAAGACTAAGATCCCAATCTTGGTATTCGTCTTGATCATCACTAATATCGATACTGTAAGTAATTAAGTACTTAATTAATGGTAATTAATTAACTAGGTACTTAATAATTACCGAATTATAAAATGTTGGCAGATATCAAAAGAAATTCTACATACCTTTTAGAGCTTCCACAGGTTTGTCGATGGTATCATGGTCTATCCATGTGAGACCCATTTCGACCTTTTCGGCCAAATCCTGCCAGTGTTTTCTGTTTTCCAGAGTCCCTTGATACAAGGGATTAATCCACGGGAATGTGTCCGATAATACTTTGTACAAAGGTAGGCATATTACATCAATGAAACCTACCTGCATTTGAGGAAGTTCATCCTTCCTCTCTCTGTCCATCATTGCCTGGAATTAAATAGGGATTCCTGTAGGGTTTCGTCCATTCAATTTCTGAACGTGAATGTAATGGGAAAATCTAATAAGAATTTTGCCAAAAAAACAGAGAATGGTACAGAACAAATTTTGGCATTTTTTTCATTCTCTTGATAAAATACATATTATTGAATGCAGATATTATTTGCTCACCACCGGTTGCTGATTAAGTTGCATCTTTTCAAGATCGCCTTGGTCAAAAAATTCATCTGCAACAAGTTTTGCCACTCGATGTTGAACTTCCCAGGGTTTAGAAATAGCACTTACATCACAAGCAGTCATTAGCATGCTGGATAAAACTGGAACAAAAATAAAATTTTGAAAAAGCCTTAGGATGGTTTTGACTCTTGGTGTAACATTCTTAAGCGAGACTGTTGAAGTCCATACGATCAACTTAACTTTCCATAAGATAATTGATAACGCCTAGATCAAACTTAATGAAACTTCATTCAGATTATATTATAGTAACGATTGGCACGTCAACTTCTTTTGAAAATAGTGTACAGTAAACAATTTATTGAATAAGAAACATAAAAATATGTTGAAAAACATTATTATTTTCAAATCAGCTACTTATACAGTAGAATCCGCTTATAATGTCATCGAAGGGAAATGACAAACACGTCATACTAAGCGGGCGTCATACAAAGCATAGTCTTAGAAAATAAACAACTTTCTATTTTGGTTAGCTATTTAGTTTAATAGAGAGAAATACTACAAATTGTATATATTTATTAACAAAAAAAGAAAAAGAACCGTGAATTGTAATATCAATATACATAAGAAGGGTCAGAAAAATGACCCAAATTGTTATTATTAATCATTTGGGTCACTATAGCCGGACATGATTTCTTGAGAATCAGTCATAATAAACGATATGTCATTTTAAACGGAGTNTAGTTATTTAGTTTAATAGAGAGAAATACTACAAATTGTATATATTTATTAACAGAAAAAGAACGATGAATTATAATATCAATATACATAAGAAGGGTCAGAAAAATGAGCGAAAATGTTATTATTAATCACTATAGCCTGATATGATTTCTTGAGAATCAGTCATAATAAACGATATGTCATTTTAAACGGAGTTATTATATTCAAACTTTCCTGCAGAGAATTTAATATGAAAACCAAACTTAACACTACAATTACTTCATATTAAGCGGTTGGTCAATATAGGCGGAGTCATAATAAACGAATTCCACTTCTGTATTCAATGTTACTCTTTATATTAAGGTATACTCTCTACCTTTATGTCCTGTAACTTTTTAATAATGGAAACATCATTCTTTACGTTTACAACAATATAAAACGAAATTTCTTTCATTTTTTATAGTCTGCGGCAATGTGTGTTAATGACTAGTTCTTTTGTTCTTATATTAATCGAATATTGTAATAGGACAATATAAAAAATATATTCAAAAGTAAAGTACTGTCTGGCGGTCCATGAAATTTTATTACTACTGTAAATACGTTAACGTGTGCTAGTATTTACGCCTCGGTTGCCATTAAATTTGCAATTCAAATTTCAATTCTGTTGTACCGATATGACATGAACTTCCATCAAATTGAAATAAAATTCACTGGAGTATTACCTATTATTGCAATAAATACAATATGAATAGGTAGAAGTCGGTTCTACGTTTCTCATTTTCTCAGTGTCTAGACATATAAAATTTAAGGAAAATACTTATAGCATTTCTAAACCTTACAAACAGGAAAATAGATGGTGACTCACAAACGGCAATCGGGGTAGCCAGTGACATACGGTAATTTAAAAAGAGTGCGGAACAACCGGCCACACGATTTGACTAAAATGAGTGCCATAAGAAAAAGTTCGAGTTCTTGAAGAGGTGTTTTTTGGGAGTATCGTGTCGTCAGTGGTATCAGATGAAAGGTATATGTGTCAATGTGTGCAAAAAATTCAAAAACTAAAAAAGTACTGCAACATTTTAGGTAAAATTACTGATCATGAGGAATGATGAATGAATAATGAATGTAGTAGTTAATGACTTTGTCAAACTTTTTATCTCGTATGTACCTACCTATACAGCTTTTACTTCTGAATTCGAATTATAGTTTTGCACATCTTTTGAATAATTTTATATTAATTCTATTATTACTAATTGTATCAGTGTAAAAGCTTATTTCTAGTTAAGGATGTTTGGGAGGTATATCAAAATGCTACGAGACAAATAAAAATTTGGAAGAACGTTCCTCATTCAATTCTAAAACTCCTGTAAAAATTACAAATCGATTCACTAAACCGTTAAAAAGTTATTGAAATTTTAAAAAATTGTAATTT
>NW_020438882.1:265853-294990 GCF_000699045.2 Agrilus planipennis | reverse complement strand
GCACTTGGCTTTTATAATAAGTAACTTCAACTCTGGAGAATCACTTTAGCGTAAGGTTATTCAAATTCACTAAATGGTTATCGAGGAAAAAATGAAAAATTAGCTAAACATCTCGTTTTTACTTGATGAAATAATGATAATATTTATAATTGTCTGAAATAAATGCAATTTTAAAGTTTTAATTACCATTTAAACATATTAAAAAGTTTTACGCTCAATATTAATAGAGATTGAAACTAAATATTTTTTTGTTTCGAAGTTAAAATTAAGGCATATTCACTGCCTAAAGTCAGTTAAAAATTTTCCATATTCGTTATTTCTTATTTTATTCAAAGTTTTTGGTCAAATTCCAAATTTTCTCTCAAACCGTTGACTCTTTTTTTGGTATAGATAGTATTTATTTACCTCATGATATGCTGCAAAACCTAATTAATCACGAATTTCTTATTTTATGTACTCTTGTCTCCAATTGTACCTCCTAAACATCCTTAAACCAACTGTTTAAGCAAGTAGCTAGTACGATAATAGTTGGTAAAGATGATTGAACTGTTAATTAGTTTTTTAACTGCTTTTTTCAAAAGGAAATAATTAAGGTCAAATTTTGCTTTACAATAGGTATATTAGATATAATTTTGTGTATGCAGGTGTGAAATTTAAAATTCTAAAACTTTTATCCGCATGTTAAATATCAGTTAACTTCAATTGAAAAATAGCAGTTTGTATTATTCAACAACAAACTAGATAAGTGGTTTTCTTGGTAGCAAATACTTTTATTACGTAGTTAAATTTGATGGGGTATCGTATGATTAACCGTGGTGCACACACACAGTACACATTACAACAAAAGACCATTCTATGATACTATTAGCTCTGGTCTGTGCTCTTGTTACAAACATTTGTTGAATAAACACTCAAGACCCCAAAATTTCAAAAAAAGTTTAAAAAACTAAAACGCGTTTCGAGATCCTCAGTTAGAGACTCAATGATATTTTGAATATATATATATATATACATATGTTAGTTAATTAGTACATAATTTATGATTTATAAATAAACTTACGTTCTTTTTTGTCATCACTTTGCCAATCGAATTCTCCGTTTTCCACGAGTTCAAGGAACTTATTCCTCTTCTTGAAATACATCGCTAGATCGGTAGATAGAATGGCTGTTTCTACTAGATGCATCACTTTTTTGTAATCTTCAGGCGATAACTCCTGTAACAATGGGACGGAAACTATAAAACTCCTAATTCTAGTCTAAAACGTTACGGAGAAAGAAAATCAAGAGTTTACGACATGTTTCTGGGTTTTTAATGTGTTAATTCTAATAAATCAATAAGAATTATATTTTAGTTAGCAAAAACTAACGTTTGTACGTACATACATACGTGTGTGTGTGTGTGTCTGTGTGTGTGACATTTAAACTTTTTAAAACCCACCTACTTGAAAAATATTGTTGCTATCAGTGTTGAGTATCATAACGCATTGGTCGAAATGATGATGTTCCATGGTGCTTGTAGAATACAAAACAGCCAGTGGCGAGTCGGTTTTTGTTTGAAAGGCATTATTTGTACCACGATGATCCAAATCGTGACAGAGGCAGGCCACTAAGAGACCCAAAACATCTAAGTCACTCATGAAACGGTCCATTTTTCCAGTCTTGAACATCGCAAACATTGTTTGTGCCACGTTGAGGGCATGTCTCCAGTTGTGATATTTGACAGGCCGATAGTTTTTTTTTACTGACAAAACCCAACGACAAAGGACCTGGAACAACCGGAAAACATCCTAAAAATCTTCAGGTAAAATGCCTATTGGGATAATTTAAAAAAAATGGCAAGTTTTTTTGTTCTGACCGCCGTAATTCAACTTTTAAGTCTCGCATTTCGAAATAAAAATCTCTTCTGTTGACTTAAAAATTTCCTGTTGATCTAGGACCTTTAAATTTGACACGAATGAGGACCTCAAAGCGTAGATATAAGAAAAAATTTGAAAATCCTTAATTTCCAATAAAACTACACGAATTTATTACGGGAAAAACATAATTTCTGTTTAGTTTCTTTTCTTTTTTAGTTATCATAACTGTTATTTAAAATTAACAACTAACAATAATATAATTACTTAATAAGCTTTACATTAATATAAGTAATCCTCAATTTTTATACATAAAATAATGCCTCAATTTTGTCAACTGTAAACTTTCTAAAACAAGATAACTCTCAACAATGAGCAAATTATAATTATTCCTTCAGAAAAGTTGTTTGTGTTTCTTGGAGGGTAAAAGATTTATTTTTGAAGTTTCTTCCTGAAGTCACTTCATTAAAAGTAAAACTTATTTACATTTTAATTCAAAATTGAAAAAATAAGCAAAGGAAAATAAAAGAAAAGTTCTCTGTGTTGCAAGTTGTTTAATTAATGTCGTCGAAAAAAAAAATTACAAATCAGTTTTATTAGAATAGGAGATTTAGTATTATATTTTAATGGTTCAAGTAGATTATAGTGAATACTGAATAAGTCCAGTATTACCAGCTAAGTTAAGTCTTTTCATATTTCTGAATTAGCTTTTTGGTATACAACCCCTAAAATAAACGAACTGTATAATTTGAAACACTCCTAATTTCCGTTTATCGGATAAAGGGGGTGAACATATATAAATAGGTATTATATATGTGCATATATTCTGATTAATACGTTTTGGCTAGATAATTTGTAATTAAATGGCTAACGTAGCGGCTCAATTTTTTGAATTGTTAGAGAGATACGAAATAACAGCAGTTTTCAATTAGATTTTTACACTATCCTTTTCTGTATCCCTGACAATCTGTGTATAAAATTTTATGATAGGTTCTATACTTCATTTACTTTCTCTAGCGATGTGTCCCTTCCAATGTCTTGGATGCGCGCTGGCAAAAGCGTAGGTAGGGAGAAAAAAGCTCATTATACTCTCGACTCTTGTTCATTAAACATACTTTTTCATACAGTACCTTCCAAAAGTTTTGTTGAAACATGAATAGTAGTACGAGTCGAAAACAAGCGCTAAAGCGATTAATGTATCTTCAAATATAAATAAACATCTCGTTGATATTTTCAGTAGTAAATGGTACCAATAACAGCACATTTGAGCAATGCAATTGTAGTGGATAAAATTATCAAATTTTCAGTGAGTTGTCTCCTTCCTTTTCTGGTCTAGTGCTGTTCTTCTCTACTTTGCGCCGGTCAAACTGAAGCTCACATCGCTACAGAAACTAAACGAAGTATACCCGTGGCTTCGCTCGCGTTAATGTCTTATATAAGTGACAAAGTTCATCGATGACCACATAAAACTAATTTTTGTATCCTTCGAGAACATACCCTATGTTCTTCTCTGACGATTGACTGAATAATTAAGACGTGAAATGGTAACAAATAAACAAACAAACTCACTTTCGCATTTTAAAAATAAATCGGTGTAATTTTAAGTTAGTTAATTATTGTTATTGTTAAATTGTAAAGTTTTGAACTAGTTTACCGTTTTAATCAACTTAATTAACGGGAGGTAAACAAAGGCACCTCTGCTATTAAAATAGCAGCTGTGTAATGATTAAGGACAATACGTTTGCGTGCTTTACTATGTATGGTTTAATGCTTCGTCAGCAGCAGTTATCCTGCTATGCGAATCCTTTGTCCTTTAGAGTGTTCATCCTAGCGCTTTTAGGTAAGGGGTTGACACAAGCTGATTAGCAATCAGTACGAGCCCATTCTAGATAAGTTTGTTAAATCTGTTTTGTTTAAAAGGCTCCTTGGTAAATTAAATATAAGGCTCAAATTTAAATTACTACGGGTGGATAGATTTATAATCGCAAAATAATTTGAGCAAACAGTTTGTACTGTCGGAATTTGCAGTTTTTGGTAGGCAAAAGATTGAATTAAAATTAATAAATTGAATTTTTAAGGAATCTGAATCAGGAAAATGCTAATTAATATCTCGAAAATAATGGCTCTTAATGAAGTTTTATTATTATTAATCAGTAATTTTGTAGAAGGCGTTAAATCACAATCGTAGATAAAAAAGTAATTTATCATTAGTTTAAGTTTATAGCAAATTTTTAGAAACCAAAATTTACATAATTAATATAGAATGTTGGAAACATGAAAGATTACTGAATGTTATGTTTAATAACATGGGGTTTAATGAATTTATAAAATAGTGACTTGAAAATTTCAATCTTTTTTTAAAATTATGAGATAACTGAACTTACTTCGTATGGGATATGAAATTGCTGCACGAGATTGCAGTCAAGAAACATCCTGATAGTCGCCTTACATGTTTCCAGGTCAGAAAGCTCGAAATCTATGAATGTGAAGTTTTGTAAGTTGAACGTTTCCGCAGATGGTATCTCTTCCTTTAGAAGTTGTTCGACAGCGTCATTGCTTGCAGTGGCGTGATAAGAAAGGCATTCAAGAGCTACCTTCTGCTTTGCCATCAATTTGCAAGCATTCTCGTACATTTGGGTATTATGGATACCTGAAATTAATTACGTACAAAACATTTCAATTACTTTAAGGAATATAAATATTACGTAACATTTTTGAAATGTGCTGTAACTGTTCAGTCGCATAAAGGAACTTTCAAACCGTATAAAGAATTATAGAAAAATAAATAAGTCAATTATCATTAACAAACGAATTAGGTACGATACAGTAACTCCTGGCTTTCTCGGAAATGGAACAGAATTTTGAGGACTGAATAGAAGAACTCGAGAGAGTCCCCTGAGGACGTAAAAGTTATTTCCTTGCAACACAAAAATGAATGCTAAAGTCATTCTGGAAAATTTGTATTTCAAAGGCAATTTACAACTTTAAGCGAAGAAGTCCTTGTGGGGTTAAGTACATAATCCGGAGATTTAACGAAAGTTTGTAAAGTACGGAATTTAATTTTGAAAAGAAAATGTCACATTGTACAGCAGTTCGCCCACAGTCAATAATAAAATGTAAATTGTTCAAAGTCTAAACGTATAATCTAAGCTTATGATACAATAAATTGATTTCCATGCATACGGTACCTAGCACATTTGCATGGAATAACTATCAAAATGTGAAACTATTATGCAAATTTTCTTATTAGAATATTTCAGTTGTGTTGGAGAATTTCACAAATTGAATGTGGGTGCATAAATTATCCTTTGTATAACAGCGAAATGTTATTAAATTAGTAGTTTCTAAAAGTTGCTAGAAAAGCATATTCAATTCTTTCAAGGGGGACAAACTACCATTTGTTTTAGATTAAAAATCTAAAATTTACGTAGAGTTCGATCAAATCTGCTTTTTATTTTTTGATTTTAGACAGTTTGTTACACCTTATGTTTTATCTGACCCACAACTATTTGCTGAATGTGAAAGCATATATTTCACATCCACGTATTTATTTCATTTTATTAATTTCAAATATTAATGTGAAAATTTATTGTCAATTTTTACCCGCTATAAATTACCTCAAGTTACTGAGAAAAAATAAACACCCTCGCCGGGAATCGAACCGAGAACCTTTAGTTTTACGTACCACTGCTCTAACTACTTAGCAGTAATTTATAGTGGGTAAAAATTGACAATGAATTTTCACATTAATATTTGATATATATTTACCACTATGCAATGTCAAAGTGTTTCATATATTATTAATTTCGTTCTCTGAGCTTTCAAAACCTGTAAAAGTTTACTGATGCATTTCGAAATTAGTCGATGATTGGCTTACCGAGGCCGCAAAAAATAGCGAACGCTTCAAATAATGACACATCACAGTCGGAGAAAGGCAATCCATTAGCTTTATTAATCATTTGTGCCACCCCAATAATATTCTTCTGACCGTTCACGATCGGCATGCAAAGCAACGTTTCGGCGAAATCTGCATCTGTCATATCATATTTTTCTTTTAGCCACGCTTGGACATCCACTATGTTTAATATTTGACCAGTTGTGGCACTGTATGCCGCTATTTGACCTAATGTGGATGTTTGCAGGTCGAAGGACGACGGTCTTGACATGAGGGTTTGTGCGCCACCAGCTCGTAATTCGAATACAGTAGTAAATCTGCGATGAACAGAGGAATGAGGCTTTTATTACTTAATTATGGTGTACAAATAGTGAAAAAAGTACGGAAATTATAAACTAGCCGATATATACTAGGAGAAATATCCTATATTAATCTCCTTAATGAGTTAGTTTCACAACTTTTGTATGTACATTTCACATAATTAAGGCATTTTCTTCCCGCTTGTTTGGTGATTTACGAAGGAAATTTTTCGCTAAAAAAAGTGATATCACTTTCTCGTTTCTTTTTCGCTACCTTGTTTATTCTAAATTTTAAGATTAGAAGTTAATTTGAAGCACAAATTCAATAGTATTGTTTGAAAGATATAGTCGTTTAAATGAAATGACGAGGTCAGTCAACCAGTTAAATTGCAAGGGATATAAAAAATTGAACGTAAAAATTGTAATAAACAAAAAATGTTCAAGTTCAGAATATTTTATTTTCAAATTGATTTGGATTTTACCTGATGCTGGTATTTTAACAATTTATAGTTGAAATTTTGAGGACTATTCATCAGAGAATAGCATATTTTTGCGGAAGCGGATGCGGAACTGTAATGATTTTAGATGACTCTTTAATGCATCAGTGCTCGTGAGCCCTTTTCGCGAATATTTTGCCACAAATTTTGCATTCAGCACTTGCATCGTTAATATTAACAAAATAATTCCAAATGGAACTTCTTTCTGACTTCAAAATTGCACTTTTAACTTAAAATTTACACCACTGTATTAATATTCTCGAAATGAAATTATTAGAACTGGCTAAGGGAAACTGAAAGTCCTGGACGTTTTTAGATTGAAGTAGGAAACTAATAAGAAAATAAAATTTGAAAAATATCAACATACGAAATACTAGGAAATAAGTTTAGATCCTAAACTATAAGAAAGTTATTTGCACAGGGACAAAATTATTTTTCAGCCAACATATAAAAGTAAAAAAATTTTACGACTTGTTTTATTGTTCCGATATATTGATTTTCAAAAAGATGAGGAAGTAAGATTGATATTGATGATGATGATGTTAAGTTCCCATAAGCTTCCGTTATAAAAATACGGAACAACATGCAAAAGCGAATGTGAAAATGTATGCGGAACTTCCGTAATTACGGAAGCGGAGGCAGAGGTCTATTGCAAAACTACTATTTAGTTCTTAATTTAAAACGGAAACACCTCTCAGTGTTGTTTATAAGTATCTACCTGCAATTTCCTGTAGTCTTTCGCTTGCCTTGGTCTACCATTATTGTGTTTGAAGTTTCGTTAGAAGTTTGTTTCTCTTGAATAGACGCTTGGGTTAATTTAGTTTTTCCGGGACGCTCCAAGATGTTTTCTAAATGATTCTGCAATCAAAGGAAACGTAATTGCTTGACGTTGCTGACTAAATGTTCGCTTTTAGAATAAGGATTTGGGAGCAATTTCAAGTAGAGATGCTGTTTCCTTCCCTGTGCGCTTTACTGCATTTTTTAAAATTCTTTTGATATTTGGCTTCGATAATAAAAATGTGTCTTTTGGGCATTAAGTTCAACATGGTCATTTACATAAAACCTTTAGAAAATCCTCATTCGTTACGTGGAAGGCAGAATATAAATATCTTTAATTCACTGAGAAAATAATCATTATCAAACTTTAACCTTTCAAGCGCTCTTATTTGGAGCAAAACAGTCTTAATCCGTCTTAATTTTAAAGTGTTAATTTGAAGCTTCTGAAACTGCTTTAGATCGACAAATATTTATCTCTTGGATCCGTCTTGTTTGGGCCACTCGATTTGCTTTTAAGTGGCAGATAAATTGAAATGAAGAATATCCTATTAATAACTCATATTTTTGTGAACGGATTCTATCCATAATCTACATAAAATTACGGAATGCCGTAGGTACGTTTTGATATTATTTTATATGAAACCGAATTTATGTTGTTTTAGGTATTTTTTAATCAAAAAATTCTGAGGAAATTTATTTTGTTCCACACATAGAAATAAAATTAAGTAGGTAATGGGATTGAATTATCAAGGGCAACAAAGGATTTTAGAATAACCAAATCTGATTACTATTTTAGAATCCAATTTATACAGATACAGGCTTACGATTAATCTAGGAATTGTATACAATTCCTAGGAAATGTGTAAAATTCCGAAGCTACTTAGGAAATCTATAAAATATTGTTTCAAAGATTTTTTAACACACACATATCCTGGTAAATGTATAAATTTCCTAGGAATTGTATGAAATTCCTATAAAAAGGTATAATAGTAATGCTTTCTGTAAATAAAAGGAATACCCTCCCTTCGCTTTGCTATCCCCGCGTACCTATTGACATCATGAATGTTATACATTTCCGACTGCTATTTAGGAAATGTATAGATTTCCTAGGAAATGTGTCTAATATAATTTGTTTCATACATTTCCGGGCTATGTTAGGAATTACATAAATTTCCTAGGAATTGTATACAATGACGGATTACACACATTTCCCTTAACATATAAATCAATAACATACTAAAAATACAAAAACAAAAAACTAATAAATCTCTATATGGAGAAGCTGTTCGATTGGGAAAACCAAGAAAACATTAAAAATGTAAGCAGGAAATATTTTGAAATGCTTACAAATAGATGTGTAATTTCCATTTTCGGTGAATGTTTTGCCTTACCTATACAGACTGTTCTTGAAAAACAGTTCAATTTGCAATCTTGTTTTTATCTTTGTATCGTACTTTGTTTATCAGACGTCCTTTTAATACGTTTTATTTTGCACCATCTCATCTATCAAATAAACAGATCCATTAGATTCTATAATGGTAGCAATTTCATCTCCTTCGTCCGTGACGCTTCATTACATTTTCTGAATACCCAAAAACAAACTTCTTTGAAATTGAATTGAGGCTAGTGATTGATTTCTGAGTGTATCGGGTATTATGGCATATATACTTTACGTCATTTAGAAATGTAAACAGTTCAATTTATAAGAAAAGGGTAAACAAGTTAGGTAACTTGAAAAAATACTTTTTCCCCATAAGTCTACCGAAGTACGATACTTTTCCCTGATTTTAGGGATGAAAGTGCAACAATCCTTCCTAGGTAAGAAACCTCATTTACCTACTGTTTATTGGAGAAGTATTTTTTTCGTTTTCAAAATAAGGAAAAATTGAACTTTCGTGCGGGATATAGAAAAAAATTATATACGGGCCTCGGGGAGAAAGTACGCCACACCCTTCCGGAAGTTTGCCACCCGAGCCAAAGAAAATTCACACCCGGGAACGAATTCCATATACTTACGTAATATACTGTTCCGTGTGATTTGAAAGATTCAGTGTTACAGATTTTTTTTTTTGAAATTTTATGTCGTATTATTATAGATATTGCTGAAAATATGTTCCACCCTTTTTATGCCCGAAAGTACCTACCAAACTAAACTACGATTACGAAAAAACCGGTAAACGGAGTTAACGCAGTATCTCATAAACTTTAAAGAATTATCTCCATTTATAGTCTTTAAGAAATTTACGAAAAAATAAAACTAAATATAATAAATTAACCATAAATATTTTAGTGTAATTATAAGTAGGTACATCAACAATTATAAAGGAATTTTGAAGTATTGAAAGGGCATTCATTCTTTTGAGTTTATATTTTTAATGTAATAACAGAGACAATAAGTTTCAAATGGCAAACACAACGAATACACAGGTATGTAGGTACAGGCCTGACGCTGGAAGCTGACGGAAATTTTCAAATGGCGTGGATGCGCGGTAACAAAAGTAGGCAGTTTTAGGTATAAAGATTGCAGCCCTCTTTCTTCAGTATTCCTATCAGGGGCGTAGATTAAATATTTAAAAATAGGGATCAGTGAGCAAGTAATAGACAGACAAACAGAAGAACTAATTGTTGATGTTGGTGACAGTGATAGAGATTCCCATGATGAGAGTGAATGTGAAAACTAACTAGAAAACAAAAGCAATAGGTTAATTTTTTCTTTTTGATAAGTCATGTTTTTACATTATTTTCTAGTACGCTACTGCCCTATCTGTATTAATACTATCATTTACGCCTACTGAAAGCTTATTTGTGTATCGCTTCCAAGTGACTTACCCAAATAGGTCATAAATGGGCAAGTACCTGCGCGACCGCTCGCCAGCTTCCTTCGTCCGACCTGTACATTTCAGTTTATAAGATGTTTTCAATGCTTTGGAATCTGCTTTCTGTTACGCGTGTAAAGATCAAAGGATCAAATGATCTAATGTTACAACACAGGAAATAGGGAGATGTTACCCGTAAATGTTTTGGAATCTGTATGTATTATACGCATAACATGTTCCCACTGTTTACTCGAATTGTTTATTTCTACGTTAAACACGTGTTTGTTTTTCAGGCGTTAACAAAAGCTTCAAACACAAAATGCTTTGATAATGTCGGCGTGGAAAACTTTAAATGAAGGTTTCTTTTTTCACAAAAGCCTGTAAAGTAGCAAGAAGGCAATTCAATTATTATCAGCGGGCCTTAATGAAGCCTTTTTGTACGTGGAATATTCGCACTTTTGTTTGCAATGCTATTCACAAAGCTTTTATCGAAAGCACCGAACCTCCTGCCAATTTGCCTCAACACTTTTAAAACGCGCACAAAGGATAACATATTCATTTTTGCGGTTTTTTGGTATCCTTATTACCATATTTTCGTATGCCACTTAGGAAGCAGTATAGGATGAGGGAAAGGACCTTGGCAAATAGCGTCCGTAGCAAGGATATTCTCAAGCTTTGGAAACAATTTCTGTTCAAACTGATTTTCGCTCTTTTTTTAAGTAGACTAAGTAGTAGGAGAATAAGAAATAGGCAATATAGGTTGGTAAGTCAACTTCTTAGGCTTTAAGCGCTAGTTACAGACATATTAGAAGAAGAAACAGGAGTTAAGAGGAGTAGAAGTAGACCTGGATTAGATTACTGTTCACAAATAGTTAAGGATGTGGGATGTTCTAGTTTTAGGAAATGTAGTGTCCGACCGAAATTGGTTTTTACGACCGAAACCCAAACCGAAACCGAATTTCGGCAACGGTCTCAGAAAAATAAAGAAAACGTTATTATAATCAGTCAGTTTTATTTTTTAATCTTTAAATCACATAGCTCTGCAGTCTTTAACATTTTCATTAATTGATAATCAAATCAGAACCAACATAACAACCCCTCATTTAAGGAAATACTTTAATTGCGCCTTAAAAATACTTAAAATAGGTGAGATGTTTATTTGAGTAAGTATAGTATACTTCGCTTGGATGGAATTTAACGCGCCGAACATGACCGAGCAGAGCGCGAAAACCCCCGAACGCAGTTTCGGTTTCGGTCGTAGTTTCGGCAGGTTTGCCGCCGAAACCGAAACTAAACCGAAACTCGTTTTTTTTGCCGAAACTCGACCGAAACTGAATTTTCGGTCGGACACTAAGGAAATGTAAATTAGCTCAGGATAGGAAAGAGCGGAGGTGTGTGTCCAACCAGTCTTAGGATTGACGACCTTATGATGATGATGATGGACAATAAAAATTTACATTTAATTTTTGTTTAAAAGCTGACAAATATAATGAACAAGCAATTTCATTATTTTAAAGTCAAATAACTCATTGATTTCTAATCAAGTCTCACATCAATTGATATCAAACCAATCACAATGATGCTCTCTTTGGTAGGTAATTACTAATTAATTGAATATAAACAATGAAGCGCCAAAGAACAAAAGCGTAAGTTCTCGTACAATAAAAGAATTGGATAATTCAAGTCAATTAATTGATTAATGAAGGGGGTGGCTTTTCGACCGTTTTATTTGATGCGAGATACGATTAAAATGATTTATTTGACTTTGAAATAATAGGCACTATTGTAAACAATCTTACCTACTATAATGTTCAACAATTAAATAATTTCTGCATTAGATACAAATTTGTTTAAATCATATCTTAATTGGAGAAAAATGGGACCGATGATCATTAATAGTTTTGTTATATGGAGATATTGGGACTTAATATAAAATAGTTAGTCATAAAATAAAAACAAATATATATTCGAACATCACAGTTAATTACTGATGCGGATATTCTAGATCGTACTGATTGGTTTGCGTGAAATTAACTTTCGATTAGAAAAGTTTTCCTAATAATAATGATTTATGTAAATTACTGGTTGTTTTATTTCACTTACCGATTCACAGCAGTCTAGATCTAGTAGGTACACCGCACATCGATCACATTTCAAAAGATCTTGCGCTTCTCTCATTATCTTCGTAACCAAACATTCCAAATTATTTTGTTCCTCGAATATGCTTCTAGCAAGATTAAGAAGTATCTGGAAGCAAAAATTTAAAGTTGTATTACGCTGATATTACATTATAATATACTTTGTAACTTCTCTACGGCAAAGATTATCATAGATTCTGATATAGAGAGTACGTAAAGTTAAAAAATATACAGAGCCTTTTTAATTACCTAACTGTTTATTTGATCTTTTCCAGGTTTGCTAGTTATTAATGCAAATGAGAAATATAGGGGAAGAAATGAAAATGAAGATATTTTAGAATTTTTTCGAAAAATGGAAGATTGAATTTGCATTCAATTCACTAGAACGGGAAAATGGATGGAAAAACTCTAACGACATCACAAGAACTTCGTAATGCTTTTTACTCTTTCCATTTTCTGGAATAAATTGAAGAGTAAAAATAACGTACAGCCATCGGGTCGAGCCATCATGTAAAATGGAACGAAAGGTAGATAATTCGAAGTCGATAAATACAGAAAAGTGTAAATTAAATTCGTAGTTTACTTGCAAAATTTGCCCACTTTGAAGATCGAATAGTTAATACCAAATACCTACTCGAAATATTTGTAGGTCCATAGTTTTAACAGAAAATATAATATACCAAAAGTAGTGGATAATTTAAATAATTTACGTTAGTTCTCAACTAGATAAGTAACGAATAATATAAATACAAATCACAACGTTCATTAGATGATTCCTCTGCTGTATTATGTTCTAAATCGCTATTAAGAAATTATTAATGAGGAGAATCCGTACCGTAGAGGGTTTAAAGGGATGTAGCCCCAAGCGTAATAAATAAGAGACCTCGTTTTCATAAGACTAATTTAATTTAAGAAGAATATACTGAAATTTAAACAATGTATCACTAATGACGATCTACCTATAGGTAAATATGATTTTTCTTTCGATAAAACATAAGTAGGCTTAAAGTGGAGAAGGCGTTTTTCAAATATTAAATCTGAGCTTCGATTCATTTAAAGGGTACTGTATTAAATCATCCAGAAAAATTGTGCGATGAATAAGGGAACATGTGTGAAATTAAACGTCAAGTGTTAAGTGATAAGGTTTATCCTTGTTGATAAAAAAACTTGAGGGTTTGCCATTGGGATTCCGTAAAGTTCATTTCATTTTAGTTTCACGTAAAAAATTGGAAAGAGAAAATAAGTGCTGATTTGACGATCTTTGAAAGTAGCAATCGAATGTTCTCAATTCCGGCGACTTTCTGAACCTGCTGTCATTTTGATGAGGGTTAAAAAGATGAAAACGACGTTTGACCGACTATTTTAATGCCACAATTGCGATATATGAATACCTAGCGTATTCATCGAAGCTCAAAGCATCTATTAACTTCTTATATATTTTTTAGTTAATAAAATGTATATATAGCTTATATTAAGTGATATACAGGATGATCACAATATGTTCCGTAAGACTATAACCAGTGGTCGGTCTCATTTTCATGTGCTATCAATCAACACATAGGTTTAGTTAGTTTCCTATCCTGAGCTAAACTTCGCATTTCCCTAAAACTAGAACAACCCACATCCTTAACTATTTGCGAACAGTAGTCTAATCTACGTCTACCTCTACCCCTCCTAATTCCGGTTTCTGCCTCTAATATGTCTCTGACTAGACCTTCATGCCTGAAACGGTGTCCTACCAACCTATCTCGCCTATTTTTTATTGACTTCCATAGAGTCCTCTGTTCTCTTATTCTTTCTAATACCTCTTCATTTCTAACCTTTTCTACCCACGTTATCCTCATCATTCGCCTATAACACCACATTTCGAAGGCTTCTAGCCTTTTCTTTTCCGCCGCACTCACTGTCCACGTTTCGCACCCGTATAACGCCGCGCTCCAAACATACCTTTAACAACCTTTTTCGAATTTCTAAATTAACTGTTCGCGAGCATAGTGACTTCTTTTTATTAAAAGCGACACGACCCTGAGCTATCCTCTGCTTTATATCCCTACTACTCCTTCCGTCCTGACTTCCTAGATACCTAAAATCAGCCACTTCTTCTAATTTTTCTTTATCTTTATATTCGCTCTTATTTCCTTACTTGTTCTTCCCTTGCATACCAGTATTTTAGTTTTTACTTTTATTTATTTTCATACAATAAAGCTATCTCTAGGTCCTCCTTTCTAGATGCTAATACTGCTATAAATTGAATTAAGTTTGTTTTCTGTTATTTAAAGGAACTGTTAATTAAAACTTAAATTAATAACATTTTTGCTTCCTTAAGAATTTATAGTTCTGATTTATTTATTAGTATGCACCTACTTTTTAATGATGCAACTAAAAGTTAATATTTGTAAACTTCCTGTTAATGAACGCCTCAAGAATCTTTTTAAAAATTCTGAACACATCTGTTTTTATATCTCGAAAAATGTGAGCTTTCACTAAGTCTATACTTTGTTCTTTTGATGACCTCATCAACTCAGCATGCCGTGTCATCGACCTACCACCTGTTATAGTTTCACGTAAGGTTTTCTGAATACTTTGTACGTCTTATATCAATAAGCTTTGAATCCTGGACTGGAGATTCGTTCTACTTATTATTATTACCTGATTCCTTCTGTATTCCATGACTGAAACTTCAAATAGCTGAGCATTTTGAATGCCGATTCCACAAAATGTGAGATATCGCTGAAATACTTCCACATCTCGTGGTGAGAATTCTAAAGTTTCGTCAACTTTGTTGATTATCTGGGCAACTCCGATGACTTGACCTTCATAATTGCAAATTGGCATGCACAATATTAAATTTGTTTTGTATCCTGTTTTCAGATCTATCTCGCTGTTAAATCTTGGGTCCTGTAAGGAAGAAAAATACTTGTAAAATTTATACATTTTTTGTTTCTAATTGAAGATTAAATGGTCAATAATTTACGTTTCAGCAATTTGTATATAAAGGAAAACGATAAATTAATTTTATAATTGCAATACTGACAGATAGTCTACAGTAGCGATGTTGTGGATGCAAAATTTTCTGGTTAATCCTTTTGCTTTTAATTCGCTCAATAAACTGGAATGTTTAAATATACTCGTATTATAAGTATACACCTATATATTTTGTTGTTGTGATAAGCAGCAGATGGTTATGAGTTTATTTTGTCAGCTTGTTGCTTGGAGAAAACGAGAAACAATGTTTCAACACATTCTTCCTATAAATTTCTTGGAAATACTTCATTTTCGGCTTAGGTCATTAATACGTCCTCGGCAAAATTTAAATATAGCATTAACTTATTTCCTCCCGTATTTTACTGAGAATATACGTAGAGAGTGGTACATCTAAATTGCAAAATGTTGCAACAGCATCAATATTCTATGCAGTGTAGGGAAGTCTTTATTTTAGGTCAGTGTCTTCTTCAAGCAGTTTATAACATTAAAAGTTGTGAAAAAGTGAGTGTATAAAAATTGATTTTAAATTTTTTTATCTATTATAAAGACCATAGAAGCTAGTATTTTTATGGTCACCTCGGCTTCTTGACTGTAGGAAATGAAGAAGTACCTACAATAGGTATTTTTATAACACGACGTGTTTACATAAATAATCCATATCTAGGTGGGATAAAAAATATTATACAATTTCTTGGTTTCTAATTTTAGTCCCGATATTTGATTGATTTCCTGTCAAACGTATTGCCATTTATTATCCCCTATCCCTTTGTTGTTCAAATTGTTTAAATTTGTTCAAGGGATTTCAAAGAATAAGAAAAAATATTTTTAGTTTGTGTAAACAATTCTACGGTAATTAAAAGGCAGGGATTTCTCTCTTCCTTTTTCTGAAACTACATTTAATTTATTTTAATAGTTATAGTATGAATAATAAATAATTAGTTGTATATGTATTTTGTTCCTGAAATATAATCTGGAGGAAGATTAATCCTAAAGGATTTTAAGATTTAATAACCATTTAACTGGATATATAATCAATTTGTAATTTATAATCCTATATAGATTTCATAAGAGAAGAACGGAATGCCTAATATCCTTAAGAATACTAAAAGCAGCATATGCTAGTCGTCTTTGACTTTAATATGACAGGAAGGGATTTCCCTGGATAAGGAAAGTGAAATTGCACCTCGCGGCTTTTTCCAAAATATCTATTGGAACTTATTGGTACATCAAAAGAAAGTAAGCCCACAGTTAGCACCTCGAATCCTCCCTATAGGGCTAAATGATCACGTTTAATTTTTTTTTGTAATAGGGCAAAAAACCTTCATGAGCATTGAAAATTCGTGTGGATCTTAAGGGTTGCACCAGTAATGCGACACACAGAGTTCAGATCCACACCACGGCTTGTTATTTCGTTACCAAGAAATTTTGTAAGGAAAACCAACTAATCTCGAGTGACTCTTTGTTAGAGAGAGGCTTTCGTAATAAAGAGTCTCATTACAAAATGTTTACTGAGGTAATAAACTGTGTTATCCTCAGTTCATTACTTTCATGATAGTTATCTTTTTATAGTTCATTGTAAATGATCTCCTTTTTAAGATCGATATTATTTTGAAGCTTTTTCATGTGATTTCAAAATGGCATGTGCCCATCAAACAAACATAACACTTAACAGATACTGCTCTACTGTTCATTAATTTTTATTAGACAGGATCATGCTTGGGGAATCCTGGACCCAATTTTCATTTACCAATATCCACCGCTTGAAAATGAGGGAAAAGGTCAACAGAAAATTGATATTTCTGGTTCATGAATGAAACGATACGTACGTTGTAGGCATCCTTGATGTTAACGAGCGTTTTATTTTTGGCGGCGAGACCGGCGATGCCAACCCCGAATGGGATCCGAATATCCTCGTGTCTGGCTAATTTGACGGCTTCCTCGAAAGGAGTATCGTGACGTACGTCGAACAGCTTGGCGACGAGATACCGGTCGTTAGGTGGGCCGCGCACAAGGAAAAGCGAACCCCTGTCGGCGTGAGTCAGTAGGCACACGTTGACTAGGATCTTGTGGCACAGGACGTCGATATCCAGCTCGTTCGCCACATCGCGGATGAGCTCCATGAATAGCTCCGATTCGTCCATGCTTTCCAAGTCTCTTTTCGTCGGACGGACATTTTGGGGCTAGAAATAAACGAAAAACAAATTATATTAAATCCTAAGTGATGCCCAAAATCTATTATTCGATTATTTTTATTGATCTACTCCGTCATCGATAGAGTTCATCGCGGCAATTGTGGTGATGCATGTATACTGTACTGTTAGATTGAAAGAACATAAAAAAACCTATATTGGATAATTGAAACAACACATGATTGGCATAGGGTGCACTTTTCTTAATGATAAATTTATTTAGAAAATAAATTTTCGGAATTGGATGATTTTATTAACATTAACATTTGAAACAAATTCAAGAATAAATATTGTTATAGCGGAAGTCTATAACGCCTGATTTTATTGGAGATTTTATCAAAAAGTTCTTTTGATTTTTCATGATGTAGTTGTGTGATTAAAAAGAGAAAGGAAAAAAATTGGTCTGAGCACGCTTTGGTCGGTGCTAATACGACTAACTTCCCATTAGATAATACAGTTATTATTGATTCCGTAACTTCATTGTTGTGATTAGATTAGAACGTATTTTAATTAAATTGTTTGTAATTAATTCGTTTTTTTTTATAAAAAAAAAACGGCTTGACCGATTTCGTTCAAATTTCTTTCAGATCTTCATTATGATAATATCTTTCGAAAAAATTTTGGTTGAGGGCGATATCTCAATCCGTTCTTGAGATATCGAAAACGAAAAAAATGCTGACATACGAACGTACGTACATACGTACGTACGTACGTACGTACGTACGTACATACACACATCATCAAAAAAATTGGCTAGCATGCTACTAATATGTTAAAACGTGGAAATATAATGAAAATTCCGATTTCACTTTTCGACCCAATTACAATAACTTCCTAATGGGAAGTTAAAAATTGTTTAATCGATAATTGTTGATTCAACTTGAAGATACGAATTCCCGCAAACTATACCGAGAGCCAAAATAACCGTTACTATCTTAACTCATGATCAGTACAAAAAAACATCTATTGGGAAAATTAGAATACTAAGGGTAAGGGCAACGGTACCTCAATATTTGGTACTCACAGCGATACGACAATATTTAAAACAGGGATGCATCTTAATAACTTTATATAAACCACCAAGGCAGCAATTTCTACGAACTATCACATTTTGTAAAAAATTCTTTCTTAACACTTAAAGAGACTTTTTTAAATTTTGACAATGAAAACAGCCCCCAATAAAGGTTAACGTTAGATATCTAATGCTACAACACTTCGATTGTTACAATTCCTTTTTTTTTAACGTTTTGACGCATTCTTAAGTGCATTGTTTGGATCAAACAATGGAGAAAATCGCTTTTAGAGCAAACAGTGCATAGGACAACTACTGAAAGATCGAAGGGTTGAAGGCAAGTGCTTAAATGGATGGTATTATTCATTATAAACCTAAAATGAAAATAGAAATTGGACACAATACAAGGTTGTAATGAAACCGAGTGTTACAAATTAATTAGTGATTTGAATTAAAATATTGTCTAGCAGCGTAGCAGTTAACATGTGTTTTGTTTTGTAGTTGTGGACATTTTAAGGGCGTGCACGGTACATTTTATTTCTTTTTTGCATATAATAAAACTGTAAAATTTTGAGTTGGGTGAATAAAGGAAAAGAGATTTTTGAAAAACTTGTGAATACTTCATATTTAAACTATTATTACTTCCAGTATATTTATAGAAGGTTTATGTTAACGTATTAGGGTTTATTTTGTGTTTTATTGCAATCGATTTGGAATCGTTATTTTCTGAATTCATTTGAAATTTCCGAACTGCTTAGCGTAAAATATTAATTAAATTTCTCTTTATAATAATAATAACAACAATAATAACAACCTACTTTGAAGTACTTTTTCTCTCTGCATTGATAAATTGCTGAACTAGAATGAAAGCTCTTCTTTTATCTCTTACAATTACCGATTGTTAGAAAAAGCTCTTTATAGAGAATCCGTCGACAGATTTAAATCTGTTTACTTATTAGTGAGTAATTAGAATTTCCTTTCCAGGGAGATGCGGAAAATTTTCTTTGGAAAAACAATTGAATCTGTTTGTTTTTATGTTCGCAGAATTATTTTATTATTTGACGCAATATTAATATGTATTTAATTTCTTTTTATAGAAATTCCACATTTTCTGATTAATATCATCATGTGTTTCCTTAATTGTTTAAAAAAAAATAAAAAAGCACTGCCTATAATAACAGTATCAATTATCCGTTGTAAAGATTCCTGAAGACGTATACCATACCAAGTGTATTACCGAAACGTCGAGTAAAAATGATCCTCTAAATTCGAATATATAATTTATTGATTATATCAAATAATCGATTTTTGATGCTCGAAACAAGAATGTGTAAAGACCAGTAAGTTATAATTATATTGGCCAAGGTGATAGATCATTCGAAAAACGTATTAATGAACATATAAATAACTTAAACAACCGAAGTACTCCTGTAATTATACGAAACACGTAATAACGGCTAAATCAGTTTAATTACAAGCTAAAGGCTGATTTTAATAGTGAATCAGAGAAAATTTTTATTCGTTTTGTATTGAGTGTTAAATTTTGATTGAAAGTTAATATCAATCAACACTTCAATAAAGCTACTAATTGGAAATTCCGCGGCGCAATCACGCCGAATTAATACGAACAAAAACAATCAAAGTAATTAAATGTTCACATGAGATAGTAACCAAGTATAAATTATTCCAAATTATGTAAATGTTTATAATTGTCTACGGTTTTTATAGCGTTAAATTTGAGCCAATAGCAGTAGCTGCAATTAATAGCTTTATTATTTAAACTCGGAACCAATACAACTTTCAAGATTGATGCTCTTAATTAAATTAATTTTAAGGAGATTATTTCCACTGTTCGTGCCACTCGCTACAAGAATAACAGATTACATCTATCCACCTGAAAGTTTAGTTAAGGAAACTAAGTTAATAAATCTTGGAATTAGGACTTTCGATTTAGAACTCCCGATTAACAATTCGGATATCTATACTTATGTACTTAGTTAGGCAAAGGCAAAGGCAAAATTTGGTGAAAAGTATGAGAATGGAAGTTCTGAATGGGATTAATCACTACACAGTATAAAACAAAGTCGTTTTCCCGCTGTCTGTCCCTATGTATGCTTAAATCTTTAAAACTACGCAACGGATTTTGATGCGGTTTTTTTTAAAAGATAGAGTGCTTCAAGAGGAAGGTTTATGTGTATAATACATGCATAATATAGTAGGGAAACACTGATAATTTTAGAGGTTTCTAATGTGATGTAAATAAACACATTATTTGCACTTACATTGCAAACGCTGGCTGAACCCTACGAGACAGATCAAAATAATGTACTATAATATTGTACATCTTGAAAAGGTCTACAAAAAAGTCCGGGATGGTATATGTCTATCTCTTAGGGATAACCCACAATAACCATTTCTATCCATTACTTTTTATGAGAAATAATGACTTATTTACGAAGCGATTGTAGGCAATACAGCATTAACTCTTATCCAATTAAGTACCTTAAATACATTGTGCATTTAATATAGATCAATATGGCCCTTAAATGAATATTTTCGAAGATATTACAGATTTAAAATGCAGGGACATAGCGGTTGCGGCGGTACCGGCCGGGGGGCCGGTTTGTATTGTCTAATGACAAAAAAACTGTGGATGTTGTATATAAAGACATTCTGTAGTATATTTAGTATGTTCAGGGGGTATCTTTTGAAGATTTCCCCTTTTCGATAATAATCTAAACAAAACAAAAATATATTTAGTATCAGAATTACATCCGTGCGAAGCTGGGGCGGGTCACTAGTGATTTATATAAATTAAAAGCCAACGCAGCTCTCTATTTTTAAATGAAACTCAAAAAAGGGAGGTGTTTTGACTTGAATCCTTTTTCTAAATGGATTTTCTGCAATAGCACATCATCATAATTGGATCATTTTAAGCCATTTCCAAGAAAAAATTTTATCGTAAAGGTCAATTCCATCAATTATTTCGGTTAAGATATATTAATAATTTTATGAATCCTTTCCATTTTTATTGCATTAGTTAGGACTATCGGGCCATAAGCATTACTATCTGATATTAAAAACCGCATAATTCTAATTATTAGTCAAAAATTAACCTTCACAGATAAACCAACAATAATGTGATTCGTTTTTTGATTTTGAAACCCTTAAAGGCAGTAATTTCGGGTATCAATTCATTTCTAAAGCATCATCCCAAAGTAAGGGAACGTACCCATACTACGTGACCCATTTTTTATCCTCTCATCCCCCTCAGTAATAACCGCAGTATATGTCAAGACACCCTCTAGTTTTTACTTAGTAATTCATAAATATGGTTTTAAACAATTTTTTGCAAACAAAAGTTTTGAATACAGCTCGAAAAAGCTCAAGATTTCCCTAGAGTTTCCTCTCCCCCGGAACGGGTCACGAAGTATAGGTACGTTTCCTAATGAGGGGCACATTTTATAAAGAAACGTTGAAATGTGAACATTATCTACATGTAGATGTAGTCGAGCGGAGTTTTATTTTAAATTGATATTCTACATTAGCTCTATCGTAAGTAAATACAGTATTTATGTCAAAACTAATGTGGGTCAACAAAACTCGAAAAGTTTCAGATTACATAATCGATATGTAGGTACTTTTCACATCATGGTGAATTTGTTTTTCTTCTTTTCTTGAGCGATCCGTGCGTTAGAAACGTGACCGTTACCTTTCAGTTCATTCGTTGAACCTTTTTCTTTAACAATCGAAGCATACAGGAAAAATAGCTAGTCGAGTGTGTAAACAAACAAATTTACTACGAAAACGTTTCTTGTTGGGTTGGTGACGATTGATACGATATATTTTTAGCAAGGCGTTTTTTGATGAACAGGAAACAGAGAACATAGAAGAAGCAACTGATAATTATCCTCATATTCTCGAAAACATCACGAAGCACCTTGGCGATAAAAAAAGCTCATCAAAAGAAACTGTTTAAATGAAGATATGGAGCTATTTTTAACCTTTCACAATCTTTTGGTCTCATTTGGTATCTTATAAAATATAATGTACCAGTCTTCAAATTATGAATATACATCTATACTTCTACTGCTTCTTGAATAGGAATTTATTGAAGGTACTAACGCATCATTACTTTTTGAGATTCCTTCTTTAGAAATAAGTCGGAGTTATTATTTTCATCTTTCGTATGAATGATACTCATTATTGGCAATTTTCAAGGGCTCAAAGAAAGTTATTTCTCTGAAACAATTTACCCCAGTAGGTAGCATTAGATACATTCCTTCTTTTGCTGCTATAACATTTTTCATACTGTTATTATCATTACTATTTCATTTTTTGCTTCAGATTCAATAACATTCTGTCTTATGTTTTCAAATATTTTTATATTTTCCAAATTAATAGATCAAAGAACGAACCTTTTCGCTTCATTTATTTTCAACAGAAAGAGTTTTTCATGTGATATGCCTTTTTAGAAAAAAGAAATGAAAATAGGTAGAATTGTAGGTATGCTTTGGAATAGCTCTCTTTATGAGAGAAAATACTGTTAACCAAGAATATCAAAAAAAAAAATTATGTTCCAGTAAAAGGAAATAGAAAACTTCTCCAGCTTCGTCATAAAGAGCAGCCAGTAGTGGCTAGAACATCCTTTTTAATAGATGTGCCTATAACTGTATCGCTTTTTATTATTATTACCTTTTTTGTAAATTTATTTAAGTATATTTGCTAGAAAAAGGGAAAAAAGAATTTATATACTATCTTTGTTTTACATTAAATTACGTTTAAATATACATATAATAACCATTTCGTTAGCTAATAACTTTTCACTTGGAAATGGTAATGGAATGGAAATTTAATGATAATTTATTACATATATTCGTCTTAGTTTTTCGTGAGAATCTGATTAAAAACAAATAGATATATTCATTCATGTATTTAATATAATAATTTCCTTTTATCAATAAATAATGACAGAGTTTGAAAGCATAAAGGTAAAGGATAGAAAAAGTACGTTACCAGCAACTTTCTCGAATGGAGATAGACCTAATTTCCTCACCATTGAATCTGTTCAGTGCTGTTTCTCCCATATAAAATAGACGCCTTGCCTTTTCACCTTTGCCGACTCGGCGTTTCACGTAAAATACAAGAACTTATGTAATGAAGGCCTATTTCAATAACCGTTCTAAAGATTTCCTGAGAGAGTAAAGAAAATGCCGTTTTAAGAAGATAAGAAGGACAAACACGTGCCGAAGATTTTTAAGTGAACGAAAGCTGCAACTGGGTAAATACATATCTGTATCAAGATGAATATATCGTGTTAATAACTAGAAGATTAAAACTACATTTGGTGATAGAAAGGAAAGAGGTAGGATTTGATGTGGAAAAGCTTTTTTGGACTTATTGTAAGTCTGTTTTCCTAATCTTATTTAACAATCAATGTCAAGTATTAAAACCTTCTTAAAAGAAATATGTTCATCATTTACAAAGGAGTCAGTCATTTTTTTACGCTTCTGCTATAAAAATTCCTTGCACTTTTCGTAGGCACAAGAGTGGGATAATCAGCTGCAATCTTAAACTATCTCAAATGAAAATGAAAATTTCCCACTCTTATACTAACGAATGGTGCTTGCCATACCGGAAAGCGTGCATCTGTCAATAATCTTTTTGTTTCTTATCAAGGGGTAAATTATTAACCCAAAGAAGGCATGCGGCATGAGATCAAGAAACCCACTAACTCGATCCCACTTTACTACGTTTCGCATCCATACAGCGCCGTGCTCCAAATATACACTTTCAATAATCTTTTTCCAATTTCCAAATTAACTATTTCTTAGCGCAGAAGTGCTAAAAGCGACCCCTTTTATATCTACCGCTTTTTTCACCCTAGATATCCAAAATCGGTGACTTTATTTAGTGTTTTGTATTCAACTTTTAACCTAGCTCTGTCTCTACTTTGTCCTCCTTTATAAATATACGAATATTTTTGATCTGTTTTTATTTATTGGCTAAGTATGACTATATTTCTATTCTTTAATCCAATATCATCAAAAATATGAGACAGCTAAGCATCTACTCGATCAATGCATTCCATAATTTCAAATATTTTCTGGTTGGGTAAACGTATCTAAGTTATTAATAAGCGTTTTTATTATTCTTTCAACGTTCAACTGCGCACTTTTTCTATTTTACGTACATTGTTTATCGTTTGGACATTTGAATAAAAATTGAAGAAAGAAATTGGTAGTAACGGATAAAGGATATATTTTTTCAAGTCGTGAAAGTTTGAAAAGCCAAAAAGCTTATATCTATGTATAATAATAACGTATGCAGTGATGCTATTATGTGTTGTATACTAAATAGAACGTTTAGACCGCAATTCATTTGAAAAAGAACGCCGTTTATCAATACAGAGGCCTTTTATGTCTGATGACAGCAACATTTTTGAATAGTATATACGTTAATAGAAAATCTTTCAGTTATTATTTTCCTTTTTGTGTAACTACTCAAGAGGGAAATTTTGCTAGAGAATAATATCATTCAGTAAGATATGAATAGTCCTTTAATCCTGAATTTTCGTCACTATATAGTTTCAAAAAATAGGTAATAAAAAACCTTGATTTTACGGAATGATTAAGGACATTTTAATGCTCATACCTGGATTTTGAAGTTAAGTATAGAATATTAAATTACATAATAAATAAATAAACTTTTAAATTCTTAAATATAAAATTATATTAGCTGCAAATTTAAGACATAATTAAAACAATTCATTTGTGGATTATATCTTTCGTTTCGCGACTAGAATGAGGAAATTTTAAAATTTATATTTAAATCGACTACAATTTAGTTGGCCTCCAAGGGATTTCAAAAGAATTGCTTCCCTTATAAAATGCAAATGAATTCGTAATTACCATCATTTTTCAAGCAGCTTTGAATAATTTTATGGCTTCTAAAGGCACCTTAAAAGAGAGATCTAATACAAATAGACATAAATAGTGATGTGAAGCTTAAGAAAATTTGTAGATATTTAAATTTACAAAAACTATAACAAATTATGGTTTAAATTCATTCCTAGTTAGTCGTGGGCTAGAAATACCTAGATATATATTCAGAAAAAAATAGGTAGAATTGTAGGTATGCTTTGGAATAGCTCTCTTTATGAGAGAAAATACTGTTAACCAAGAATATCAAAAAAAAAAATTATGTTCCAGTAAAAGGAAATAGAAAACTTCTCCAGCTTCGTCATAAAGAGCAGCCAGTAGTGGCTAGAACATCCTTTTTAATAGATGTGCCTATAACTGTATCGCTTTTTATTATTATTACCTTTTTTGTAAATTTATTTAAGTATATTTGCTAGAAAAAGGGAAAAAAGAATTTATATACTATCTTTGTTTTACATTAAATTACGTTTAAATATACATATAATAACCATTTCGTTAGCTAATAACTTTTCACTTGGAAATGGTAATGGAATGGAAATTTAATGATAATTTATTACATATATTCGTCTTAGTTTTTCGTGAGAATCTGATTAAAAACAAATAGATATATTCATTCATGTATTTAATATAATAATTTCCTTTTATCAATAAATAATGACAGAGTTTGAAAGCATAAAGGTAAAGGATAGAAAAAGTACGTTACCAGCAACTTTCTCGAATGGAGATAGACCTAATTATGTATTTTGTTCCTGAAATATAATCTGGAGGAAGATTAATCCTAAAGGATTTTAAGATTTAATAACCATTTAACTGGATATATAATCAATTTGNTTTTCTGGCCTAGTGCTGTTCTTTTCTACTTTGCGCCGGTCAAACTGAAGCTCACATCGCTACAGAAAGTAAACGAAGTATACCTACTGTCATTTCCTATTACGCATTCAACTAATTTTTCTTCCCCCTTACCAAAAAAAGTAATAAATATTTAAAGCAGTAATAATGTTGATGTTTATTTCAAAGATGGCATGCTCTAGTTCTTACATTATTGAATTTATCTGAAATGAACTATTAAAAAAAATTAGAATACATTTTATTAATAAAAAAATGGGAAGAATAATTCATTAAAATAAGTAAATAAAAATTAAAAAGAAATATTTGGATGCTTCTCGTTAGTGAACAAGGGCAAATTTATTGTACCAATCGTGGCATTCAGGAAGTCATGGGCATCCAGGACAGCTACCTTCATTTACGTATCTAAGCAAAAGTTTTATATAATAATTGATCATATTTCTTAAGTAAGTCGAGAAGAAAACGATTGTTAACTTACGGGTTGTAAAATCATACGGTCCAATGTAGGACCTGACAGCAATTTTAGTACACTGTCCAAATATTTTTCTTTGCTGTTCAACTGGAAACCGTAGAACTCATTTTTCGTTGGAAAAATACGGATATTGTGATAGTATTTTTTGGAAATATGTGACATAAATACAAAGAACATAGCCTTTGTTATTGGTTCACATCTTCACAAATAAAGTTCCGAAGAAAAGTTTCGAAAGAAACGTTCTTAAAACATAAATTAAATTAAGTATTACATTAATAAATATATATTTATACAAACAGATACATCTTGCCAGAAAAACTATATCACCATTTCGATTAATGCTGGTTTTAATTGCTCACTTTCTTGCATTTAAATAGAAAACAAGACACTTTGGCATAGGTACCTGTCCCGCGTTTAATTAGTAAACTGCCACTTACCCTGTTGAGCAAAAGCTCTAGTGGCTCCGTCGTAGCAGGCAGTCCGTAGTGGGACCAATTAACCCCGTTCATGCACGCCACTGCACTGTAATCAAACCACCCGGCGGTTTCCAATTTCACTCTAAATAATTATTATTTCCAGCATGCCATGGACGCTTTATTGTAAATATCGTGTGACATTCGTAACGCCTACTGAAGGTAGGTAGAGGTACTACAAGTATCATCCATGTCATTTTTCATCCTTATAATTAATAAAAATTAAACATAGTAGAGTATGAACTGGAAATGCACAAGCGATTACATATTATAGTTTAACGATTTACTCTTCAAATTTTCGTGAGAGTCGAGAATGTAAAGCTCAATCCTTTTCGAAATAATAGAATTCTCCTGTTTCTTAAATCCTTTTTGGAAAGTGGAATAACAGAAAGTGCTTTTTAAAAATTTATGTCGGGTATAATAGCAACCCTTATTTCTTATTCATTGCCGGAATAAACGGTCATAAATAAAAAAGGGGCAATTTTTTTAGCATCTGTGTTCCATTGTCAACGGTTGATGCGATAAAGAACGAAATATTTATCACTCAGTAATTGCAGATCAGGAACCTCTACATTTTAGAGTATCTATGATTAATTTTATAATATCTAAAAGCCGTCATCGGTTGGAGTTGTTCCCTAATGTTTCGTTAGCACGAGTAGCTAGCTAATTTCTTCATAGGTCCTTCCACTTCCGATGTTGGATGTAGACCTCTGAAGACCCCTGGCCGCGAAAGCCTTTACTAACTTCACTAAAACACAAGGCTTTTCTACATACACTAGAACCTCGATAAGATAAAGAGCAAGAGAAACGTAAAATAATTTGAGTTATTGAGGTTTTACTTACTAGGAGTTTAAGTTGAAGCTCTAAAATTATGGATTTCCAGTGACTTAGCAAACTCTTCAGTTTTTCCTTTAGTGTAGGTCCACTAACACTAATATTTTTATTTCTACACTGTCTAAACCATGTAAACAACAAGTATTTTTCTAAATTAGGAAATTCGGCAATTCTTCGTCCTTTACGTAGGTAATTACGTTATCCAGGTTTAAGTTATCTAGGTTCTACTGTATACCTATTCGGACCTGGTGTATTACCTTTGAATCTTAGATATAAACAGTGCATTTATTCTTGGAGTTGTATCGCAAGTGCAATTACGTTGATCCCATTTAGATGTTCGTGTAATAAGGATTATTAATATTCAAAACAGCAGACGTTCATTAATCGTGGCTAAGTATGTCCGCTAAGTCTCTTCAAAAACCCTAAATAGCTCATTGTTCGACACCTAATAATTGTTATGAACATAGCTATAATGTATTATATATTTCAGCCAAAACTGGTGAATTGAATCATGCGATACAGTCGTTAAAATGAATTATATAATATTATTGAAGCATCACAATGAGATTTAGATGTCGTCAATTCTAATTCAAGCCAATAAAATATGTATAGGTATTGTTGTCGGTACAATTATTTTTATTAGGGTTCTTTTCCCGAAGTGTCCCGTAGAACCCTTTTGTATGTCAATGCTGTTCTCTAACTTCTACATGAAATGAGATATTATTTTCAAGTTACATATAGCATGTAAATCTTTAGCCCAGAAACGAAAAGTGTATTTAATGTTATAAAAGGCTATTTGGCGAAGTACCAAGCATACAACCTTTTTAATGTAACAATTTGTCGCTGTTCACTGTCACAATATATATATATATATATTCATTTACTTTCTCTAGCGAAGTGCCTCTTCCAATGTCTTGGATGCGCGCTGGCAAAATCGTAGGTAGGGAGAAAAAAGCTCATTATACTCTCGACTCTTGTTCATTAAACATACTTTTTCATACAGTACCTGCCAAAAGTTTTGTTCAATCATGAATAGTAGTGCGAGTCGAAAACAAGAGTTAAAGCCTTTAATATGTCTTCAAATATAAATAAACATCTCGTTGATATTTT
>NW_020438882.1:259001-263896 GCF_000699045.2 Agrilus planipennis | reverse complement strand
TTTTAATGCCAATCACATTATAAAATTCGGAAATAACAAATCCGGAAGCTAGCCTTCAAATTCCGTCAAGTTTACTGCCTACTTTTTACAAACTTCGGATTTAAAAAGTGATTCACGTTATATAATTGGTGAGGTGATTCTGGGTGATTTAAGCAATATCATATTAATGACAATCAATCATTGTTGAAATTAAGCAAATATGTGCTTTGACAATTTTTAAAAATCAACCCTAAAGGATGAAATGTTGTTGCTACGTTTGTATTTGAAATCTAAGATGGCGACATTACATAAAATTAAAACGTTATAAGGGTGAATTGGGAGTTAAAAGGTTTTATGGAGAAAAAATATTAATTTCTGCGAGCGAAGCCGCGGGGAAAAGCTAGTAATTAATTAAAGTTAAATTCGATAGCCGAGGCGAGCCGGGACGTTCCGTTTCTTTTTCTAGTTTCCATGTCTCTAATTCGTAACAATAGAAAGCATCCATTCAAAATAAGAGTAGNGGAAATTTAATGATAATTTATTACATATATTCGTCTTAGTTTTTCGTGAGAATCTGATTAAAAACAAATAGATATATTCATTCATGTATTTAATATAATAATTTCCTTTTATCAATAAATAATGACAGAGTTTGAAAGCATAAAGGTAAAGGATAGAAAAAGTACGTTACCAGCAACTTTCTCGAATGGAGATAGACCTAATTTCCTCACCATTGAATCTGTTCAGTGCTGTTTCTCCCATATAAAATAGACGCCTTGCCTTTTCACCTTTGCCGACTCGGCGTTTCACGTAAAATACAAGAACTTATGTAATGAAGGCCTATTTCAATAACCGTTCTAAAGATTTCCTGAGAGAGTAAAGAAAATGCCGTTTTAAGAAGATAAGAAGGACAAACACGTGCCGAAGATTTTTAAGTGAACGAAAGCTGCAACTGGGTAAATACATATCTGTATCAAGATGAATATATCGTGTTAATAACTAGAAGATTAAAACTACATTTGGTGATAGAAAGGAAAGAGGTAGGATTTGATGTGGAAAAGCTTTTTTGGACTTATTGTAAGTCTGTTTTCCTAATCTTATTTAACAATCAATGTCAAGTATTAAAACCTTCTTAAAAGAAATATGTTCATCATTTACAAAGGAGTCAGTCATTTTTTTACGCTTCTGCTATAAAAATTCCTTGCACTTTTCGTAGGCACAAGAGTGGGATAATCAGCTGCAATCTTAAACTATCTCAAATGAAAATGAAAATTTCCCACTCTTATACTAACGAATGGTGCTTGCCATACCGGAAAGCGTGCATCTGTCAATAATCTTTTTGTTTCTTATCAAGGGGTAAATTATTAACCCAAAGAAGGCATGCGGCATGAGATCAAGAAACCCACTAACTCGATCCCACTTTACTACGTTTCGCATCCATACAGCGCCGTGCTCCAAATATACACTTTCAATAATCTTTTTCCAATTTCCAAATTAACTATTTCTTAGCGCAGAAGTGCTAAAAGCGACCCCTTTTATATCTACCGCTTTTTTCACCCTAGATATCCAAAATCGGTGACTTTATTTAGTGTTTTGTATTCAACTTTTAACCTAGCTCTGTCTCTACTTTGTCCTCCTTTATAAATATACGAATATTTTTGATCTGTTTTTATTTATTGGCTAAGTATGACTATATTTCTATTCTTTAATCCAATATCATCAAAAATATGAGACAGCTAAGCATCTACTCGATCAATGCATTCCATAATTTCAAATATTTTCTGGTTGGGTAAACGTATCTAAGTTATTAATAAGCGTTTTTATTATTCTTTCAACGTTCAACTGCGCACTTTTTCTATTTTACGTACATTGTTTATCGTTTGGACATTTGAATAAAAATTGAAGAAAGAAATTGGTAGTAACGGATAAAGGATATATTTTTTCAAGTCGTGAAAGTTTGAAAAGCCAAAAAGCTTATATCTATGTATAATAATAACGTATGCAGTGATGCTATTATGTGTTGTATACTAAATAGAACGTTTAGACCGCAATTCATTTGAAAAAGAACGCCGTTTATCAATACAGAGGCCTTTTATGTCTGATGACAGCAACATTTTTGAATAGTATATACGTTAATAGAAAATCTTTCAGTTATTATTTTCCTTTTTGTGTAACTACTCAAGAGGGAAATTTTGCTAGAGAATAATATCATTCAGTAAGATATGAATAGTCCTTTAATCCTGAATTTTCGTCACTATATAGTTTCAAAAAATAGGTAATAAAAAACCTTGATTTTACGGAATGATTAAGGACATTTTAATGCTCATACCTGGATTTTGAAGTTAAGTATAGAATATTAAATTACATAATAAATAAATAAACTTTTAAATTCTTAAATATAAAATTATATTAGCTGCAAATTTAAGACATAATTAAAACAATTCATTTGTGGATTATATCTTTCGTTTCGCGACTAGAATGAGGAAATTTTAAAATTTATATTTAAATCGACTACAATTTAGTTGGCCTCCAAGGGATTTCAAAAGAATTGCTTCCCTTATAAAATGCAAATGAATTCGTAATTACCATCATTTTTCAAGCAGCTTTGAATAATTTTATGGCTTCTAAAGGCACCTTAAAAGAGAGATCTAATGCAAATAGACATAAATAGTGATGTGAAGCTTAAGAAAATTTGTAGATATTTAAATTTACAAAAACTATAACAAATTATGGTTTAAATTCATTCCTAGTTAGTCGTGGGCTAGAAATACCTAGATATATATTCAGAAATATAAATATTGTTAGCATAAACTTTGATTATTTGTTTTTATTCCCTGAATGGTAGCAAGAGATGTTAATAGTAATTAAACCCATTCTAATTTTAAAATACCAACAGTCAACAGTTTTATCTACTTAATTTGAAAGTTTATCAATAAAGTACTAAATTATTACATTAGTTTTTTAGATAATTTTAAAAGCAGTAATTGCCAATCATATTAATTATACAGGATACATACTGAGTGTTTAAATTTGTGAAAATATACATAGTGAAGGCATTGATAGCTGTTACGTAATGTATGTTTATTTTTGTAGAAGTTTAAACTTTATTTTTTAAACTGAAAATTCTAACGAAAAAGTCAAGTGGAATTTTAAAGTACTCAGTAAACAAAATTCAATTTTTTTTTTACACGGAAACTTCAAATCATGAAACACCTTCTGTAATTGGAATCATTGTGTGGGACAAACTGTACATATAGATTATGTTACCGGTCTGTCAAACTACCTGTAATTCATTTTTGGTGGGTGCGCTGGCCAGCCAAAGCTGGAAAAGATCAGCGGTAATGTTATTTCTATTGGGAAACGTCGTCGACGAGGTGGGGGAAGTGGAACTGGACCCGGTGGGCAATACGGCCTGCTGAACTCTTTGACGAAGTTCGGGAGACGCATGTTCTCGTAGCCAGGTCTCCAGCAGGCCAGGATGGGACTCCAGCCACGACCCCGCCGCCTCCAAGTCATCGCCAGCGAGCTGGAGGAACGACGACGAGGACGATGTCATGGTGAACCCCCCGCATTGCCCACTAGAGGAGTCCGGCAATGAGACGTGTTGCCCCCGTCAAAGGCGACGATGTCCAAGTACCGAACAACATCAAGAACGCGACTGGAACACAGAAAAAACGACGCCGCTTCTGTGCCATCGCGACGACTGACGACGCCGGTCGCAGCGAAACGCAAGGAAGCCCAGTTATTCGGTGGAGGATGGTTTTATGAAGGTGGGGAGCTCGGGGAACAACGACGTCGTCGTACAGGTTCACGAGCGTATCGATCAACGCGACGCTCGCGACGACCACCGACGCCGTGCCGCACATTTTCGCGATGAAGATGCTCACTCGCCAAAGCTCAATTCGTTATCTCAGGACAGTGTATTCTTCCTTTGGTTCGAATTAGCATGGGTGAATGTACGTATGCAAATTACTCCCAAAACCGACAATTCTCATAAGCAGTGAAACTATTCATTTCTGCCATTATCATTCAAATGTTTATTTTATTCACATGTATTTAAAATCTAACCATTTACGTACCCCAAAAAAAACGTAAGTATGGTTTTGATTGGCCCCACTGCGGTGGTTCCATACCTTATCAAATACCTCGCTACTGTTATTTAGAAAATTTATAATTCATTTAATTTAGAATAATAAGTTGTATACTTAATTTAATTTTAAACCACAATCTTCACATATAAAATGGTACGTGTGCATTTTCTTATAATTCCCTTTTTGCTTATGCTATTTTAGACTTTTGCGATTGCAAAACCATAAGATTAGGAGGAATATGCTAATTGTTCTTACATTATTGAATTTATCTGAAATGAACTATTAAAAAAAATTAGAATACATTTTATTAATAAAAAAATGGGAAGAATAATTCATTAAAATAAGTAAATAAAAATTAAAAAGAAATATTTGGATGCTTCTCGTTAGTGAACAAGGGCAAATTTATTGTACCAATCGTGGCATTCAGGAAGTCATGGGCATCCAGGACAGCTACCTTCATTTACGTATCTAAGCAAAAGTTTTATATAATAATTGATCATATTTCTTAAGTAAGTCGAGAAGAAAACGATTGTTAACTTACGGGTTGTAAAATCATACGGTCCAATGTAGGACCTGACAGCAATTTTAGTACACTGTCCAAATATTTTTCTTTGCTGTTCAACTGGAAACCGTAGAACTCATTTTTCGTTGGAAAAATACGGATATTGTGATAGTATTTTTTGGAAATATGTGACATAAATACAAAGAACATAGCCTTTGTTATTGGTTCACATCTTCACAAATAAAGTTCCGAAGAAAAGTTTCGAAAGAAACGTTCTTAAAACATAAATTAAATTAAGTATTACATTAATAAATATATATTTA
>NW_020438882.1:228407-255548 GCF_000699045.2 Agrilus planipennis | reverse complement strand
TGCAATTGTAGTGGATAAAATGGTCAATTTTTCCGTGCAGTACTGTACGGATTATACGCTCCTCACCGGTTAAGAGTTTGGCCGAGAGTTGTCTCCTTCCTTTTCTGGCCTAGTGCTGTTCTTTTCTACTTTGCGCCGGTCAAACTGAAGCTCACATCGCTACAGAAAGTAAACGAAGTATACCTACTGTCATTTCCTATTACGCATTCAACTAATTTTTCTTCCCCCTTACCAAAAAAAGTAATAAATATTTAAAGCAGTAATAATGTTGATGTTTATTTCAAAGATGGCATGCTCAAGGTGCGTACAGGTGTTCTATTGTTCCCATGTATTGCATCGTATTCCATGAATTCAGATACCTTCTAACCATAGCAATTTGTCTTGTAAAATTAGTTGAAAGTCTTTATAGGGCTAATATTGACATGACAGGTATAAATGCATATAGAATCATATACAACTGTCGCTCTGTTGTGACCTTTAGGCACTAATAATATAATTGACTGCCCTCATAGTATATATTGGCAAAGCGACCATCAGCAACCTACGCCATTTAATTAATCTGTATAATGTATATTGTAGCTTAAGGGAAGTGGATTTGCTATAAAAATCATCCCTTTGTGCTGCGGGACCAGAAATTCATTTGTGAAAGCCCACAAACAACCAACCCTTCGAAGTAAAACAATTAATAGTGAAAACAAAATCAATAAGTTATTTTACGATTGAATATTGAAAACAAAGTCATTCGTAGCTTTTTCAACTTTTCGTTTGATATTTGCGTTTCTTTATTATCTAAAGGTCGCAAATTATTCCGCTTAGTTAAGCATTAATTGCACCAATTATGAAGGTGGTGCAATGTGGGGGGGCCACGGAATTGATTAGCGCACGTATTTCAATACTTGAGATTGTCCACTTAAAGTTTTACGACGCACGTGAGATGAATCCTTGTGTTCGCATAATTTAAGTGATTTCCAGGAATAAAGCGATATCGAGTAGCCGGTGGTTAAATGCGACTCTAGAATGTAGCATATAAAACTTGGCCATTTGAGAACGTAGCTACCGGGATATCTAATATCAATTCCTAAAAGTCGTCCAGAAAAATTATCCAATTTCGGTTTTTAATAGAGACCAGTTCCGAGAACAAAAGGAACATCATTTACTAAGAAAGGTTGTCTATATAGCAACAAGATATTGTAATCTATATATATAAGAGAAAGTCGTCTTAGTTACACCATTATAACTCAAGAACGGCTGAACCGATTTGGCTGAAAATTGGTGGGGAGGTAGTTTACAACCGGGAGAAGGACACAGGATACTTTTTATCACGTTCCACGAGAAAAACGTGGTATATGTAAACGCAACTGACATTTAATGACAAAACGCAAATGACAGCAAAACGAAAAATTTACAAATCAAATCATCAATCTCGCCGTTCATTTCTTAAAAATGGTATAATAAAGCGTAACTGACATGGAATAATAAAACGCAACTGACAGCTAAACGTAATGTTGTCTATTGGGATCCGTCAAATGGGAGGAGCCTAAAAACATGGCGCCGATTAGGGAAAATTTATCGTAGTTCCTATAGTGTACCTTGCAATTTCCAAGTTTTTAAATTACGATAAAATGATAAGTATTGACACAATATGTGATTGGGCTGACACAAAGTCTCGGAAAGGAAATTTCGTTGATGGTGAGCGTGTTTTTAATGCCAATCACATTATAAAATTCGGAAATAACAAATCCGGAAGCTAGCCTTCAAATTCCGTCAAGTTTACTGCCTACTTTTTACAAACTTCGGATTTAAAAAGTGATTCACGTTATATAATTGGTGAGGTGATTCTGGGTGATTTAAGCAATATCATATTAATGACAATCAATCATTGTTGAAATTAAGCAAATATGTGCTTTGACAATTTTTAAAAATCAACCCTAAAGGATGAAATGTTGTTGCTACGTTTGTATTTGAAATCTAAGATGGCGACATTACATAAAATTAAAACGTTATAAGGGCGAATTGGGAGTTAAAAGGTTTTAAGGAGAAACACTATTAATTTCTGCGATCGAAGCCGCGGGGAAAAGCTAGTATAATATAAAAGGTATTGTAACTTTTCGTTCTCATTTCTTAAGAGTTATGTGTGTGTGTGTGTGTGTGTGTTTGTGTGTATCTGTATATGTGTTTTGTTTTTTAATAACTATCAAAAAATGTTTTTTCTGAAAACGCTTGCATTTTTTTGTTAAAAGTTTCTAAAGAAAATTATCGAATAATTTGCAAAATGGGTAAACAAAACAGTTTTGATTAGTTTTCCATATCAAGAGAATTATGAGGCAAAAATAATCCCCCATGTAGAATTTATAGTGTTGTCAGATTTTACATTGTTACATTTCATTTGGTATATGAAATTTCAAAACTTCAGTTAAAGACTGGACAATAAAATTGGTGAAGGCGCCGGGAAATAATTTTATAAATACTTGCTGTAATCACATATTAAAGAAAAAGGATAATAACAAATATCTGGGATAGAAAAGATTAGGTATATGTCCAATACATTTTTCTAGAAACTAACGTTTTGTCTTAAAAAGAAAGCTTTTATTCGAACTTCGAGTCTACAAACAACTGTAAACTTACAATTGATTCATTATCAAGTATCCACGATAAATAAATGAGGAAAAGTATCAATTAACAACTGTTTCAATTTACTACACCAGTTCGAAACTGTTCTAATAAAATAAATTGTTCCAATCAATCTTGCAGTTTAAGGTGAATTCGCTGGATAGTCTGTTTTCTTATCGATTTTCGGTACATCAACCTCTTATTACACTTTTATGTGATTTTAATGATAGTCACGAAGTAAGGGAAGTTTCCCAGTTTCAAATTCTCACAAATGCAAGTTTACAACTAAAAGACCGAGGGATCTAGAAACTTTTAAAGGATGATCTACGTGATCAAATTTTAAATCGAGAAAAGTTCCGAGATTGTACAAAATTGTTACAGATCTTTATTTTAAGTAAAAAGGTTTTGATATTTAGGGTGAATAGTGTTGTTACTATTGTATTATTACAAACATTATTTTGAAGCCTGATGGATTAGAAAACTACAGGCATAATATAGAAAACGATGCAATTCATTCAATGCTACAGACTTTTCTCTTGTACTTACAAACTTTGAAACATACGTAAACATACAACTGAATATTTATTTTTAATCATTTTGTCAACAACAACAAAAAGTAGAATTTTAAAAGACTCAGTTTCCTGACATTAAAAAGATGCTAAATACATACACGTAAAGTACAAAGGTCTTAAGAAACTGGATTCCTGGAGTCTAACCGTGTCTTATTGAAGAAATCCTCATGACGGATCATGGTGGCATCAGAATTGTTCGACGTTTCGTCTCCTACCACAAGGAACATCTTTAGGAACTTCACGTTGTCCATCTCCAACGCTTCTGAGGCCACCATTTCATCAATAATAAGACACGGTTAGAATCTGGATATCCAGTTTCTTAAGACGACAACCATGAAAACCTAAATCAACCTTTAGAAGACAAGAACTCCAAAGACCAAAATTCGTAACAAGGAAAAATGCTCAAGGGTAAGATGAAAATCATCAACGTCTTATTTCTCTTGCTTTTGTTCAACATAATGTGAGCCTGCCGACGATATTTTTTGGAAATGTTTTGACAATTCATTTGTCATAAATATCAGATGTAGTTTTTCCTCTTTATTTCTTCACGTTGTTTGATCCAATTTAATGGATGTTTATTTTTCGTTTCGATTTTGCGTGACCGCCTCTCTGTGCGTTGTCTGAGGGATTTCCGGTAATTTTCTCTAAACATGAAAGGATGTTTGTCGTACAGCAAAAAGGAAACCTACGACTTAATTTTCTAACCCAACAGACAAGAAAATAACCTTTGTTTATACTGTTTTAGGACGTTTTACATTTGCATGAAGGTGTGTCAGGTAACACAATTTATGTAGGCACACACATAAAATGTAATAATTGTTTGCTTTTTATTAACATATGAAACAAAACCACTCTTTACGTCATTAAACACAAATGCAGTCCTGCAGGGGTTTTCTTCATGTTACGCTTACTCTAGTGATAATCAAAACCACCTTATCGTTATTAGTTCCGCATTTTTTTCATCATCATAAAATCGTCAGTCCTAAGACTGGTTGGACACGCACCTCCACTCTTTCCTATCCTGAGCTAATCTTTGCATTTCCCTAAAACTAGAAGAACCCACATCCTTAACTATTTGCGAACATTAATCTAATCTAAGTCTATCTCTACTTCCGTTTCTGCCTCTAAATGATTTGTTGTGCGGAAACTATCCGGCTCGAAGGACCAATAAATGTTGGATGAAAGTGATTATTCGAAAATAATTGACTTCATCCAACATACACCTTTAACAATCTTTTTCGAATTTCTAAATTAACCGCTTACGAGCATTATCAAATTCTTAATGTACCTACGGTATGCGGTGCACTATTGATGAAGGTTCCATCTGAGTAAAGATTAGAATTTGTTTTACAAGTTTGGGGTTGAGAGACGTAACCAGTTTGGTTGGTTTTGCCTTATAATTATCAGATTATCAGTGAAAAGCGTTTAAGATTAGCTGAACATTACGGTTCTTTCAAAATAACATTTTTTTTTTAAGTTATACCGTACTATTCCTATTAACATTTAATATGTAAAAGGTTTGACTAATACTAGATGTCCTACAACGTACCTACCTGTAATCAAGAGGATTTTAGACTGTGTAAAGGATAAACTATTTTTAGGTCAGGATAACAATTGCTCCTAACAAATCATTAAACTAAAGGAAGAATTTTTAGAATCATTTTACTGTTTTGGAGATTATCCCCAGGACCGATAGATGTTGAGGGTGTGGTGGGTCAAGAAGAATTCCCACTCGGAAATTTTAGACCATTTTTCAGAAATTGAAACTGTGTAAATATTTTTAACACTTGTAAAATTTCTTTATTTACATACAAATTTTCTGCACCCCCCTGGGCCTACACCACTGTTAATTACTCATTCGGGTCTTGTTTACCTCTACATATGAACAAATAAATACTTTTTTGTGAACAGTTAAAAGTTCCACTGCAAAACACAAAATAAGAAATTCAGTACTGTTTACACTTACCATGCGTCAGAGGAAAGCAAAAGCACAATTTATACCATTTGTTTTTCATTTTGTCCAAACACCAAAACGGAACAGTCAATTCAAGCAAATGATTTGTGAAGGTTTTATATCGATATTTATTGAACAACAACAAAACACAAAACTCACGATTTTAACACGTTTTTATAGTCACTTGTCCTTGGTATATCAAAGACTGAAGAAATGAACAATTTAAAGTAATTATCACGGGTAGGAGGTTTTATCGTGAGTTAGATATTTCACAATGTGCTTAAAAAAACGTAATTTTCGGCCAAAAGGAACATCGAACTTTGCTGATTTATCAGGAAGATAAATTAACACTTTCAATAAAAGTGTTGTTTGTCTGCTCTGGTGAAATATTGGCTATTATATAGATTTATGTCTAATCCGTTTGTATAAGAACAGGATGTCCCAAATGAAAACGAAGTTCAATTAAAAAAATCAGTTACATCTTATTCGTCCAAATTATAAATCGCAATTTTAACCAAATACGCCCCTGCATTTATCGAATCAATAAAAAAAATAATTCGAATTGCTTTCTGACCACACGAACACAATTACAGAACGAAAACCGTTTAAATCCTGATATCCTTTTCTGTCAAATAAAATGAAAAAGGCTGTTATCGTTAAATATATATATATATAAGAATGAAAAATTGCTCCTTAAAGAATACTCACCTTTATTTTACTTTTGTGTGAGGTTTAAGGAGCCTGTGAAAAACGATGAAAGTCTTTTATTTCACCATAACAGACTTAAGAAAACGATATAAAGTTTTTCATTTCACATCTAACTCGTTAAATATTACATAATTTTGCAGTTTTTTGAAATTATTTTACAACATTACGTTTTTGTGTTTTCTTTACGAATAGTTTTTTTTCTCATCATCATAAGATCGTGAGTCCTAAGACTGGTTGGACACGAACCTGCACTCTTTCCTATCGTGAGCTAATCTTCGCATTTCTCTAGAACTAGACCAACCCATATCCTTAACTATTTGCAAACAGTAAGAGTAATGTAATCTAGGTCTACCTCTACCCCTCCTAACTTCCGTTTCTGTCTCTAATATTGTTTATTTGAAGACGACTCGACCCTGTGATATCCTCTGCTTTATATCCCTACACTCCTTCCGTCCTGACTTATCTGACTTCCCAGATACCTAAAATCGGCCACTTCTTCTAATTTTTTCTCCTATCTTTATATTCGCTCTTTCCCTACTTTTTCACCCCTTGCACACCAGTATTTTTGTTTTACTTTTATTTATATTCATACAGTACTGTTTTGTCAATACCACTTCCATTTTATTTAAAGCTATCTCTAACTCCTCCTTACTAGATGCTAATACTGCTATATCATCTGCAAATCTAAGCATACTAATCTTTTAGCCCCTGTATATCTATCCCTACAGTTGTACTGTCTGTAAAGATGCTAATCGCGTCTTCGATGTAAAGATTAAAAAGTAACTAATTTAAACTACAAAAATACTTTCATCAGTTTATGTATTCAATTCAATTAGGTTCAATAGTGTGTGAAAAATAAAAAAATGAAGAAGTTGACGATACTCAATAAATTGTAAAACATCGCAGATTTATGTATGCGTTTACTTAACATAATTATTTGAACAATTTTAAGGCTTCTGTAGCTTACAATTAGTTATGGCAACGTATGTTCCGCTGTAAATTAACTGGCAGACAGCGGCATTGTTCTCATAGTTCATCTCTGGAACTTTGAATTCCGGATTAACAGCTACTTTCATCGTATATAATCCCGGCATCAGTTCTGTAATATCAACCCACTGACAGTCGACTGAATACAAATAAATATCTGTACAATTCACAGAAATTCCCTGGTCTCCGAAATTAGCACAGGCATATCGAGGCAGAACCCCAGGCGAACACTGGTTGTCTTCCAAGCAAAAGGAGGCTTTATGACCTTCCGCAACACGGACTCCTTTTCCATCATAGATATCGAAAGTTGCAAAAATTTCCATACTGTGGAAATGCCTGCAACGTTATTCGTCTCAACTTATTAGAATTCATTTCAGTTACTTATTAAAAAGTTCCAACAAATAACTTTACTGAAATTTCCTGTTCCTACATTGTTCTTTCTCTTCTCAGACACAAAAGTAAATGAGTTTTATGACCAAAAAAACCATCAGATAAACAAAATACTTGTTAAAAAGAAAAAAAGTTAAAGCCTGATTTATCCTATCGGTCATACGTGAATTGAATAGAAGCCAATAAATTATTTTACTTTGAAATCGCACATTTGTTGTAGCACCATCAAGTTAAATTGATGACTTATCATTATTAAGATACTTACATATGACACATGTGCCATTCCCACATATGTTTAGGTAGGAAGGGTCTAAAGTCGGCGGTGCCGCCGTTAAAAATGCTCGCAGTAAATTTAAGTAAACGTCTAGTGCGATAAAACCAATAAGGATCTTCCCTCTGAATATCGTAAGCTCGAGATGCTAGACAATTTTCTTCCATGGCACATTGTAAAAAGTACATCGATCTATCTTCTAGATGTGCGGTTCTTATTATTTCGAGATGATTTATAACTAAGTCAGCCATATCCTTTACACATTGAACCGTGGCGACTACACCTGACGGGCACTCTCCTTAAAGATTCCTTTGTTCCGTAAGTGCATTTACATTTATGAAAATTAATTACACAGCGAAGGGGCAGTGGTAAATTCGGCCGGTCAGTATGACAGGTGGAAGAATTCATTAGAATTACCTACGCACGCGTACCTGCGAACGTGTATCTATGCACGCGTACCTACGAGCGCGTACCTACGAACGCGTACATACGCACGCGTGGTCAAATAAAGATAGGCACTGATTAGTAACCCTGTGTCAACTGCAGTCTTACTACCAAAACGTACAATTATTTTGACAGTATTGATCGGGCATTGCGGATATATGAATAATTTAATAATCAGCTATTTTGCATAATAATTCTTCAGTTACTTTAGCATTAAGTGGAACACAAGCCGGCCGAATTTACATTTTATTTTTGAAACGTTTCCGGCCGAATTAACCACTGTAATTAGCAAAAACCCATTAAATTGGCCAAATGTACAATCCCCGCAGTGAAAATATTGAATTGAAAATTTCAAATAAGACTATGACAAAGTTCTAATCGTAAATAAAGGATGATTTTTGCCTTTGTTATAAAAGAAATTACAAAGAAGATGTAAACATAAATCCATGATATTTGTTTCCTTATCTCATATATTTTACCTTTAAATAAATTATTATAAACACATTCGCTAAGATGAGTTTCATTTCCCCTGCATTGCAGGCCAGCTATTCCAGAGTAATTCCCTAAAACTCTAAAGGCATTAGTCTGCAATGCATACTTTGCAAAGCCCTTGTTTAACGTTTTACATATCACCAAGCCCTCCAACAACGAAAAACCCTCTCCACAAACGGTATACCATAATCCGTTATTAGACTTTTTTATTTGAACAAAACCCTCTTCTGGAATTCTACCCCCTTTTAAAGCTATCTTTCGAAATTTTCCTAATTTCGTTCTGAAATAAGGTAACCGATAACAATGTATGAAAATTATTCGTGAACATTATTTCATTAGATAATGTAGAAATTAAAAATTGTTATGTATCTAAAGTATTTAGATTCAGTTATTATGATATACCCTATATAATTATGATACATACATTTTTTAATCTTAATATTGAAAACTATGCAGAATAATATGATTTACTTACTTCGTTAGTTAGTAATGATACTAAAGCATGAATCGTCAACATATTTTTATGATCAATTTGTCAAGTTTCTCTGTTTTACTCACAATGCTATTTCCTGTTTATTGAAGACTGAAGATGAATAATTTTGATGTTTTATTTTATCAATACAAATCACACCTGCGGCTTCGTTTATATCGCAATCGCTATTGCCCCACCCATTAAATCTACATAAGGTCAATTCCTTTTCAGTTCCATTACAATAAATGTTGTCCATCCAAAATTTTCCTGTACATAAATCAATGAATGCAGTTATCCGAAAAGTATATCAACCATTAAGTCATAAATGCACCATTAAAATTAATTATGGGTAGGGAATTGGTACTCTTAAAGTGAATATTTTTTTGAAGTGAAACTTCTTTACGCACGGTAGGGTAAGTTCGTTTCATGCGAGTTGCTATGTAACGAAATCATGCAACGCATTTTCCCCGCTGTCTGTCCCTTTGTATGCTTAGATCTTTAAAACTACGCAACGGATTTTAATGCGGTTTTTTAAATAGATAGAGTAATTCAAGAGTAAGGTTTATATGTATAATAATTGCATAATATAATAGAGAAACACTGATAATTTTAGAGGTTTGTAAAGTGATGTCGTAAATAGACACATTTTTTTGTGCTTACATTACAAACGCTGACTGAACCCTACGAGATAGATCAGAATAATATACTACAGTATTGTACACCTTAAAAAGGTTTACAAAAAAGTCCACAATGGTATATGTCTGTCTCTTAGGGATAACCCACAATAACCATTTTTTATCCTTTACTTTTTACTAGAAATAATGGCTTATTTACGAAGCGATTTTAAGCAATATAGCATTAATCCTTATCCAATTAAGTACTTTTAAATACTTTGTGCATTTAATATAGATCAATATGGCACTTTACAGCACGTAATTTAAATGAATATTTTCTAAGATATTACAGACTTAAAATGCAGGGACAGCGGTTGCGGTGGCACCGGCCGGTTTGTTTTGTCTAATGACAAAAAAGCTGTGATTGTTGTATATAAAGGCATTCTATAGTATATTTACTATCAGCATTGCACCCGTGCGAAGCATAGTGTACAAATAATACCATTAAACCAATTCCTTAACCCCTATCCCGGTATGTTTGAAGAAGTTTCACTTCAGTAGCATGTTGTATAATTACACGTTGTATTTTTTTTGTTGAGAAAAAACTAAAAACTTTTGTAACAGTTTCGGAAAAACAAAATTAATTACTTGAAGATCCTCACTCATCACACGGTAAAAGGACTAACGTAATATAAAATAATTACGTAAAATTGGTCTCAACGCACGCGATCGCCTGACAACGCAACAAAACCACATTACCGATTAATTACGGAATTAAAATTAATGTCACCATAAGAAAGCATTTTTATAAGACCAGAAGCGTTACCTATAAAACTCTTAATATGTATAGTATGCCCCAACAACCCTTTTTACGAGAAAAACTAATCAGAAAATGGTAGTTGGAAAATATCCTCTGGGAAAAAAAGCCCCCAGAAAAAAGTCCCCCGGAAAAGAATTTCCCCTCTCGGAAAAATGAATACCCTTGATTTATTATAATGTGATGGTAAAATTTATTAGGAATGTAACGTGGTTCGGTTATCAGACAGTTTTTATATCTGTATATTGACAGAATACATGATTTAGTATACTACATGTACATAAAAAGAATCATATGTTTGTTATTATTGCCGAAAAAAAAAGCCTCCGGAAAAGAATTTCCCCTCTGAAAAAATTAATACCTTCGATTGTAAATGGTAAATTTTATTAGAAATGTAACGTGGTTCAGTTATCAGACAGTTTTTATATCTGTATGTCGACAGATCCACGATTTAGTGTACTACATGCAAATAAAAAAATACTTGTTTGTGTAATGACTGCAGAAAAGGAAATTGTTTATCTCTGTTATTATTTAGTTTTCAAATAATTTATACATAATATTTATAAATATTGCTTTCTGACAATGAAATAACGTACAAAATGTTCGCAATACAATTTAATAGAAATAAGAATAGATCGAGTAGATAATTAGCTACAACGTTATTACCTGTTGTTTTAAATTGTAATATTAGTAGAAAACAAACTTTTGTTTGTGAAGTATTCTTAGAGATAAATAATAAATACTTTTTGGAAAGTCAACTCCCAACATAATGTTATCGTTACACATATTAGCAAAAAGTAAAAGTAATTGACTAGAACTCATGCTGTCTATTCAACGTTATCATCATCAAGAAAGATAATAACTTGAAGTGTTGATAACGTTTAGAATACGGGAATTTTTTCCGGGGTTTTTTTTCCGAAGGAATTTCTTTGCGGGGCTTTTTTACAACTTTTTTGTAAACATATGTTTTTACCTTAGCTTTGAAATATATCGTTCTTCGGATCATTTTAAGCAAATAGTCTATGAACATGGAAAGGGATGTAAGTTAATATATCTAATTTTTCGTTAATCTTTTAGAAATCAAATTTGTTTAATTTGAAACACTTTAAAAAGAATAACAGAATTGTAAAAAACCTACCTAATGAAAATTGGTAATTAAGATTGTATTGGAATAAGTCGTTTGTCCTAATTTGCATTGTTTATTGATTACTGTAGCAAATTATTTGTCAATTCAATATAGTTCATATGTTTACTTTTTCTAGTGAACATGAATATATCACTATGACGGAAGTGCTACAATTTCAGTTGTTTGATANCTAATGACAAAAAAGCTGTGATTGTTGTATATAAAGGCATTCTATAGTATATTTACTATCAGCATTGCACCCGTGCGAAGCATAGTGTACAAATAATACCATTAAACCAATTCCTTAACCCCTATCCCGGTATGTTTGAAGAAGTTTCACTTCAGTAGCATGTTGTATAATTACACGTTGTATTTTTTTTGTTGAGAAAAAACTAAAAACTTTTGTAACAGTTTCGGAAAAACAAAATTAATTACTTGAAGATCCTCACTCATCACACGGTAAAAGGACTAACGTAATATAAAATAATTACGTAAAATTGGTCTCAACGCACGCGATCGCCTGACAACGCAACAAAACCACATTACCGATTAATTACGGAATTAAAATTAATGTCACCATAAGAAAGCATTTTTATAAGACCAGAAGCGTTACCTATAAAACTCTTAATATGTATAGTATGCCCCAACAACCCTTTTTACGAGAAAAACTAATCAGAAAATGGTAGTTGGAAAATATCCTCTGGGAAAAAAAGCCCCCAGAAAAAAGTCCCCCGGAAAAGAATTTCCCCTCTCGGAAAAATGAATACCCTTGATTTATTATAATGTGATGGTAAAATTTATTAGGAATGTAACGTGGTTCGGTTATCAGACAGTTTTTATATCTGTATATTGACAGAATACATGATTTAGTATACTACATGTACATAAAAAGAATCATATGTTTGTTATTATTGCAGAAAAGGAAATTCTTTTATTATTTAGTTCTCTAATAAATAATTTATATTTAAATTTCATAAATATTGTCACTGACAATGAAATAAACGTACACAATGTTCCTAATACAATTTAATAGAAACAAGAATAGATCGAGTAGATAATTAGCTATAACATTATCATCTGATGTTTTAAATTGTAAAATTACTAGGAAACAAACTTTTGTTTGTGAAGTATTGATATTCTTCGAGGTAATTAATAAATGCTTCTTGGGAAGTCAACTCCCAACATAATATTATCGTTACAGGTATTAGCAAAAATAAAACAAATCAAGTAGATAATTACCTAACTAGAACTCATGCTGTCTATTCAACGTTATCATCATCAAGATAGACAACAACTTGAAGTGTTGATAACGTTTAGAATAAAATTTTTGTGATTTTTTTCCAAAGGGGCAGTTTTTCCGGGGGCTTTTTCCTGAGGGGATTTTTCCGGGGCTTTTTTCCTGGGGGCTTTTTTCCTAGATCCTCAGACAATATGTGAATTTAAGGAAAACTTATCTAAATATAAAAATAACAAAATAACATAAAACCTGAAGGGAAGTAAAATTTCGTATTATATTTTATTCTTTTTTAAACACTCGTAAAAGAAAAGGAAATAATGTGGTTTTGTTTTGATTCATTCTGTCCAAGAAAAAGGCCTTTTGATTGCAAGCTTTCCTATAAGTAACTAAAGAAAAAGGATTTTAAGAGGGAGCTTTTTCTTTTTCGGCTTTTACGACGCCATTAGCGTCACAAAGGAATCCGGCAATAAAGCCAAAGCCATAAAATATACGTATGGGTTTCTTAACCAATCGCTCCCAAGAGTTACGTAATAATTTTTGCAATTGATTTAATTCTGCTTACTTTTTGACAAACCGAAATGAGAACTGGTGGTCGCTTTGGCATGTTTTTCATCGTAACCGAGTTGTTTACAAACCACAGACGCTTCCAAAGAATCCCATTCGTCGTCACATATTGACCCCCATCGACCTCTATGCAATATTTCTAAGTTGCCTGGAGGAAAAATTATTAAATTGCTAAGTTAATGAAGGATAAATGACCTGAACTCGTTAGCTTTCTTTCTCATGTAATTATTCACTCAAAAATGTAAATGCAACAAACCAAAAACAAAGCAAAAATTAATCAACAGGATCCAATCGCATATTTTGTAAAAACAACCCATAAATTTGCAGAACTACCGAAAAACAAAAGCAATACGAAGAAAAACAAAATTAAACAGTTTTTCGAAAAATTCGTAGGGTTTAGTTCTGGGAAAAACTATAGAGAAAATGGGAAAATTTTTAAACGGTTAATACTTTTTATTTTTGAGAACATTAGTATTCAAATTCCATTTTTGCTAGAAAAGTAAGGTAAAAGACTAATAAAATTATAACGAATTTGATATCTTTCGTAAATGAATTAATTTTGTGCCTACGTGATAAAATTGATCCTTAGATAGTAAAACAATTAATATAGATATTTATCCTTCGGCATTCTAGTAATTAAAAATATTTTTATTTACAAACTTTGTAATGGTTTGTTCTATAACTTATCAAAAAAAAAAAAAAACATTTTCTGTACTTGCCCTCGAATTCATCCCGTCCACCCACTAACTTTATAGCGCCGTCTTCTTTTCTTAATCTTTTAATATGTTTTTTAATCAGTCCGGCTTTCTTGGCCTTTAAATCTTCGTGATCATTATTACAATTACAAAAAGGAAATAGAAAAGAAGCTAGGACTAAGAAGAAAAGAAAACGGTTATAGTTTAAATGCATTTCTGAAACGCGAACTAGATAAGATGAGCGACTTGTAAATTTAAATTTTGCTTTGGAATAAAGTTGAAACACTGACCTTTGCGATGTCAGGGATAAAATACGCCTTTCTTTATCTGTATGGTTAATTATTATAATTGCGAATAATTTAGAATTTAATATTGATTTAAATGCATAAAACACATTTAAGCAGAAAAAAAATGCCAAAGATAAAAGTAATAAGAAAAGTCATTCTTTCGTTGATAGTGAGAGTAGTAGTCATATACCTACGGTGATATTGTTTTTAGATTTTTATAAAGTTTCCGTTTTTGTTTAAAGTATTTGTTTATATTACCTGCTGATCATGTCGAAGTCAATTTTATACTCATAATTACGTTAGTTAGAATGTTCTGAAGTCATTTGAAATAAGTCGTAATGGGCACATTATTAATCAAATGCAGAGGGTTATAAACACAAGCCACACACACTTTTTACATTATTTTGTCAAGCAAATTATAAGAAATTAATAAGTAAAGTTTATCATACATAAATGCAAATCTGTTTTTTACGTATAGTTATTAGGTATCCATTACTTTCGATGTAGTTCCAAAAAACAATGGCAAAATCCATTCTAATGTTATCTGATAATATTTGTTGAAAAGCTAAGGAATTTAGTATTTTTTGTTAGAATAGGAATTTAACGATTAGATTCAACAGCTACAACCGAAACAATCGACAGTGGACACGCAGTCTCGCATATGTACAACCGACTCAAAAGAAAATGAAAACTAAATCCAACCATATGAACACTAATCTAAGGTCAATATGGCCTTACGCGTAGGTGTATCAAGTTTGTAGAGACGATCATTTGAATAAACATACTTAATAACTCTTAATGTTAGTGAACATTTCAGGATTACCAAATTTGGTTTTGAAGGCATCAAATGAAAAATACATGTGTCTGTGTGTAAAAAACATCGCAAAATTCAACACATACTTACTGAAGGTTTTAAACAAAATTATGAAGTGAGAATTTTTGATCTTCAATTTAATTTCATTCCAAATAATAAAAAAAGTTATATCACAAAAACATTTTAATGGTCTTTTTTTAATATACATCGATTATCTCTACCTAAGATATATGATAATAATGTACGCCAAAATTGTGTGTAGAATGAATAAACATCCAGTTGTACGAATGGAATCCAACCTTTGGAAACTGCAGTTGTCTACTCTATGGTCTTGTTGAATTTTATATTATGTACTCATGTTGCGTTTTCGATTAATAAATATTATATTATACAGTGTTTGCGTTTTGACTACTCAAAAACAATATAAAAAACAGGAACTTAAAAAATTACACATCTGAAATCTCAACAGACAATAATTAGACGTTACATTTAAGTTGTTAAGTCTTCAAAAACTTTGAGCAAATTTGAAAAAAGATGGGAACTTTTAATTAAAATTTAGTCGTTAACCATTTTAATTGTATTAATTAATCGCTCCTAAGTTATAAATTTTGATGTTGTAATAACTGAAAGCTCTCTAAACTTAAATATTACCACATTTTTTATTTAATACGGTGAGGTACTCCTATCTTTTGATGAATGCATAAGGACGATTCTACTCAACTAAAAAAATTTCACTAGGAATTTTGTTGAGATTTCAAAGTGTTAACAAACATATGTACACCTAACAATGATCGATTGCAATTTTTAAAAAATATACTTACAAGTTTCTGTCCGACAATACATTTATCTTATAAAAAGGTATAAAACTTGTCAATTACAATAAAAAATTACTAATAAATGCCAAAAACTGCGCTCGCGACCGTAGCTATACATAACGACGACGAAAGTGACAACAATCTACGACGTTACGAATATTTTAAATTTAACAATATTTAATTGTATGTAATAGTAATAGTTATCATAATAATAGTACACTTGCCGCTAGCAAAAAATGTAACGAACGTTTACATGTTGGGGTAATTCACGAAAAAAGGTTAAAAAAAATCTAAAATGCGCTTCGCCAGTAAATTTTTTGTGCTTTTGACAAAATTCAAATTATTGCAAAGAAGTTATAAAATGTTTGTCTAAATATCAATTGAGAAGAGAATAAGGAACTATTTGCGTCCAGTTTGTACCAAAAACATAAAATGGAAAACAAAAAATTGGTATTTGTTTAGTCCATTATATCTTTAAAATGTATAATCTTTACCAAAATCATGCAATTGGTTCGTTACAAGATTTTTATAAAAAATTTATTTCATGCGGTCTAAGTATCGAAATTGAAAAAATTTCTATTTTAAGTACTATTTACAGAGAAAGATTACAACAGTTGTTGTAAAAACTAACGATGACGATAATAATAGCAATAGTTATAATGTCGACGATAATAACGTAATAATAATTATATTAATGATTATGAAGTTGATGATTATCATGATAACGAACACGTGTTTTCACGACCAAATTGTGCAAAAGAGGTAAAAGGAAGACAATGATGGTAGTTATAAATTTCTTTTCAATTCTTTAATTAATTGATTAATAAAAAGGTGATGAAATCGTTTCTTAAGTACTAAATACCACATCATCAGCTCTCTAGACCCTGGGGTAGGAGCGCCGGATTGATTGGTACCGGCCGCAGGCGAGGGGGCAATTTTTTCTGAAATGAAGATTTATTAATATTTAAAAAGTGACAGGAAATATCTATACTAGAAAACTAAAACTCTGAAAGTTTCCTATCCCGACTTCAACTAATACAATTTCTCAATATAAATAAAAAGAAACAAATTACCTTCCGCCTGAAAGGAAAGCACCCTTTATTTTCAGGATTACTAGGCGAGTTTAATATCAGATCAGGGGACCGAGTGCCACCGGGGCCGAAAACGTTCAACTGTCTAAAGCAGTCTGTTTCGATCATTTCGTTTTGCCAAGGGATCGACACACAACCTGTGTTAAATTTACTATAAAACGTACTATCGTTAGCGTCAATATTCACACCCTTAACAGTAGAAAATTGCTCGATATCTAACACGTCTTTTGCATAAACGGCATGAGGCTGCAACAAAAGAAAATAAAATTAATTAATAAATACAACAGTAAGAAATATTATAAAGTCTAATTGTATATTTAAATTACATCTGGCACAAAAGGAGCTTCCACCAGGCCGGCTTCCAGTCTTCTCCAATTAATACTTTGAAAGAATATGTGTTGCTTAACCAAAACAGCCCCGCATCTACCCGATCTGCCCCCGAGCCTTTGCGCGGGGCTCTTGGCCAGTAATTGTTGGCACAGAGATTTGGCATCTTCCGTGAATTTATTCGAATATTTTTCCTGTTCCGTTTTGACTCGTCTGTCAACATCTTCCCTTTTGACCTTCTCCTTTCGCGCCCTAAACGGAGCCTGGCCTTCAATCATTTCATACAATAAACAACCAAAACTGAACCAATCTGGGGAAAACGTATAACGTTCGTTGTCAATCACTTCTGGTGCTATTAAAAAAAAAAAAGAATATTTATGCAATTTTTGTTTAGGAAATGTATTTAAAATAAATAACCTACCCATGTAACCCACTGTTCCTACTCTGCCTCTTACAGATTCCCCTTCCGGAATATCAACTGCCAACCCTAAATCTGAGATCCTAACGTGACCTTCGTCGTCTAAAAGTATGTTTTCTGGTTTGCAGTCTCTGTATACAATCCCCTGTAATGAAATTTATAAGCTCTAAAGAAGTAATTTACACTTTCCGGATTTTTTTTAAACTCTATTGGCACATTTTACTAGACGAAAAACACCTGAGAAATTTAAAATTAAATAATCTCAACTGACAAGAAACAATAGACCTTTTTTACTACATAGTTTGTTAGATAGTAAAAGGTTTATGAGTAATAAATAGGAGCTTAAGAATATTAACGATTTCCTGCAAATTTCATTGTAATTCTCTTAATAATTTACGACAAAAAATAAAAACAAAACAAAAGATAAAACGAAGATAAGGTTTCGTTATTAATTCCTTTATCTAAGAGATAGGTATATACATATTTAATGTACATTTTAATCCAGAAATTTAACGTTTTAATACTGGCAAAATACCGATTCAAACGAAATCTACAACTTTTCTAAACTGTAGGAAATTAAAGAAGCAAGTGATGAAAAGTTTGCTGACGTCAAAAGATAACCTTATGGTATCTATGTACACAAATAAATGACGCGATTTAAATGCTAATAGGATTCTTTTAGTGATTGTTGTTTAACAAAACCGTTTTCTGTTAAACGAAAAGAAATGTTTAGTTGCGTGTCAAAATCTCGGTCAAAACAAACAATCTCAAGGATACTAAAAAGATTCACCTCTAGAGAAAAAAAATAGAAAAGAAGGATTCACAGTAAAAATACAAACTGAGGAATAAATTCAGGAGAAAAAGTAGGACAGCATGTTCTAAATTTAAAAACGCGCTCGTTTCAGAAAAAGCGACGAATTTGTAGAGTAAAATATGAACCTACAACAAAAATTTGCTGAAGACATATTTTAAGTTTTATTTAATTAAAGCCGAGTTGCACAAAGATCAAAAAGTGAACGAATTAACTTTACTTACTTTCAATGAAATATTTGGAACGAAGATTAAAATGAAAAATATTACTGCTATTAAGAGAGAATAATCAGAACGACCACCTGAGGTCATTATAACCCTGCAATCTTTATTAATATATGTATACATATTACGTGGTAACTTATATTCCTTTAAAAGAATCATTCGTGTTGCAAAAAAAAAATCGAAACATTACAGTAGGAAAAAATATATTTTCAAGAAGTTTTTATCCTATACCTGTTGATGTAAATGATCGAGTCCACAGACAACTTCGGCAGCATAGAACCTGGCTCTGGCAATGTCAAGTCCAGGCTCGCCTCCCATATTGTATATATGAAATTTCAAATCGCCACCATTCATTATAGTAAGTACAAGACAAAGAGCATCTTTAGTTTCATAAGCGTATGCTAAACTAACCACGAACCTTGAGTTTATTTTTTGCAAAATCTGCTTTTCTGTTAACACCATTGCTTCACCTTTTCTTTTCTTAATTCGTTTCTTTTCTAATTTTTTGCAAGCATACATTTTTCCAGTTGCTCGTACCTAAAACACAATTAAATAAATACTTTATTTGGGTAAAAATACTTCCTGAATTTGATACACAAAAAATCATAAAGTAGTTTTAACTGTAAATCTGTTATAAAGGCTGATATTTTATTTTATTTTATTTAAATATTTACAGCAGTTAGAGCCATATAAAACAAAAATATTTAAAAATACAATGAATGGTTTTATAAAACATAAGAATTTGCAAATTTATTAATGTAGAAAACTAAGCCAAGCAAATGCACTTGGGAGTAATTCAAATATAAAGGTTACAGAAAAAAAAAAACAAAACCAGATGTTTAAAACAGAACGTCAATGGCCTCTATCTTTTAAATATATCATAATATATTAATGTTATATATGAAGCGTGTCTTTGATGTCCTTGAATGATAAAAAAAATTGGAAATTATTCATATATATTTGGTACATATGTATGTATACTTAATATTATTTCATTAAGGGTCCGTAATTAAATACTGTGATAATAAACCCACAAAAAGAAATTTTATCTACCACTTCCTAACAATGAATAAAGATTAAATTAAAAAAAAACCACAAGCAATAACAAAAATTACCCCAATCAATCATTTTTTCAGTAAATAGAACTTTTCAATACTGTATGACAAAAATAATTTATTAATGGAGCATTAGCATTTTTATAGAAATTTATCATTTCAATACATGCACATTTAGAAAATATACATTTAATGATAACTCGAAATATCTATTCTAATATTTTGGGGATTAAGTAAGTGGTGCCTTATACAAAAATTATGAGAGAAATATCAACGTGAAAGATCACTTATGTTTATTTCATGTTTATTCAAGTAAATATTAAAATAAGCATGTCCAAACCAAATTAACATAATATATAAAAAAAATGTATTTACCTGACAAGCACATACTTCACCAAACCCTCCTTTTCCAAGAACCCTATACATACGAAACGTTTTGTATGTAACAGGTTGTGCCTCAAGCCACTTCCACTGTAGATACCGATGAAAATACATTGATTTTGTAAAATCTTTAAAAGGTTCCACAGCCAAAAACGTCTTAACCACTTGAATACAAGGAGCAAAAAGATCCTTATGTCCATTGATTAATTTATCCCCTGCAGCAAGCTCAATTCCCACCTCTGGAAGGGACAGGATCTCCTCTCCTTCCCTTCCAACCATGAACTCCTTCTTGATGGCATCTGCAAGTTCGATTCTTTGATCATCAGTCTCAACCTCATAACGTTCTGTAGCAGTTAAAAACTTAAGGCAACGGTGATATTGGGGTCTTTTTGCCTCACACCACTGTTGGAAAAGGAGCTTCCCAATGGGCTGCTGATCCACCACATACTCATATCGCACATCTGTGAATGTAATATATCCTGAAAGTTGGTAATTTGCTGTTGGTGATATATATATAATTAGATCTCTAATGAATTATTTTAATGTTTTCTTTTACTGAATGTGCATATTTAAAGCACTTATTGTGGGATCACTTAAATAAGGTTGTCTAACACATTTCAAACCAAGGACAAACAGGACTATTTTGCTAATGTAAATCACTACACCTCTAAGAATGTGAAACAACTTACAAATAGAATAGAAAGAGAATACTGACAATTTTCATTAACAAGAATATCATAATTAAACAGAAAACATACAGAACGCTTCACTAAAATATAGTGTTTGTAATATGATAAGATTATAAGATTAAGCTTTACATAAAGAAAAGTGATGAAAGACTGCAATGTAACTGAGAAAATAAATATATCCTAATTGTAAATAATACTTTAGCCAAATAGTTAATGCTGCCACATATAAAACAAAATGGACACACGAAGTACTTACTTGGTTTTAAAAGCCAATCTCCCAAAAATTGAGGAATAGAAAAACTATTGCCTGCTCATGTACTTATTTCAAAAATTGTTCAATAGGTAAACTCTTTTAAATTCATTTTTATTCTTACCTAATTTGTTTAGAAGGTCTAGGCATTGTGAGATATGTGGAAATTGTAAAATCTTCCTCCACTTTTTACTTTTACCCTTATTACTATCAGAACCACCTGAAATAGGACAGTGTCCAGTAGAAAAATTAAGTAACAAAACAAACTAATGCTTTCATTAATAGGTAATTAAACAATTGAATTTATGAGAAAAGGAAACATAACCTATACTTTTTTTTACTCGACTTACCCTCTCGTGCTTTCAAATACACCGTATTTGCAACAATATTTTCCAATTCCATTAGTTCCAGTTTGGATGAATTTATATTTTCCCGCCTCTAGGGAGTAAAAACGATCCGCTTCCATTAATTATTAAACTGGACTTAAACTTTCAAAAACAACACTTCTGACAACCATACCGATTCATCAAAACATTAATTTACAATTCACAACCACTACAGGAGCCACAAACTATATTCCGTAACAAATTTTACATAAATGTTATACCGAACCTTTCAGTCAAACCCCTTTATATTTCAATCAAAAGAATAATAATTTTGAGATGAAGACGTGTTGCGTGGAATTAAAATTGGAAAAAATTGGGATACTGCGAGAAACGATAGGGGTGTTCGCGCTATGCAGGGTAGGCGTAAGGCAATTTCAAGAAGGGGTGTGTCCGCCTAGTCTATGAAACTACCCTTACTATGGTAGTATCGGCAGTGCAACTCGGTAAAACTTTCTCTGTGAAATTCACATCGTTGGCACGACATACGCGTTTTGAATACTTTATCAATCGCCATGTGTAAACTGATGTAGTGTGATATGTATAATGTAAAATTCTGAACAGTTAACGAGACGATATACAGATTAACTGCGACCGACAAGAATAGAAAACAAGTGGAAAAAGGAAAACATTCACAGAATAGTACAAATGAGGACCGCTTCATTTCAATGAACTCTATCGCCTAGATAGATCACCAATACAGCATTAAACAAGGATAAGAATCCTTTATTTAAATATAAGTTAAATTAAGCGCACTCATGCCACTTATAAGGCTTTCATTTGTACATTGTAATTCTAAACACATAAATAATTATACTTTGTATTAATTCAACAATTTTTTGAATAAATAAATAATTATATATCTAACGTAACATGTTCTTGTCTCTTACCTTCTTACCTTTTAATGGAACAAATAGCATCTGTATGAAGTATTTTGAAATGAAAATATATTAAAAGATTGCTACATGCATAAAATTGTTTTTTCGCATGGAAAATAGCATAATTAATATCTATTTACAATTACATATTTTTTTAGTTTTTGTTCTGTTTAATTACGGGTTCGCTTGACATATGGTCCATCACCTAAAAATTCCCACAATTTTCTATGTTTGTACAATCAACTATTACAGCACGATAAAGAAACGTTTATCGCAAATACAAGTTAATAAAGTATCAAAAATAACTTATAAATAAACAAACGAGAAAAACACTCGGTAAAATGATTTTACTCCATGACGGGAAATTATGAATATTAGATACTGTTTTTTGCTGTGATGATAAATAATTGATTACTAACGAAGCTTGAGTAAAAACAAAAAACAAATCTTAAACCAATTACTAAATAAATATTTAGATGTATAATCTTATAAAATTCAAAAATATATTTAAGCCCGGCCCTGAAAACGCGAGTATCTGTTTTACTATAAATTAACAACATTAATAAAACTAGGAATTGTGAAAATAGATTATTACTATTACCTTTTTACGTCAAAAAAAAATTCCATACCTAACTGCAGCGTAATTGTTCACTTACATGTTGCACCTTTTATATGCACTATATGACGCAAAAGTATTTAAACTTTTGTTGTAATTCATATAACATATACAAAGCTGATTACTAAAGATTATGATTATACTTAACATTAGTTTACATTTTCAATGCAAATCAACTAACCCATTAAAAATGGACAAAAGTCTAATTTCAATTTTAGGATAAATTTATTATCTCATCGTATCAGTAGGATATGCATAACAATCTATAATCATTACAAATTATAAATTTTATGCAAATTGAAAGAAAAATGAAATAAACTATTTTATTTTATTATGTGTGCTTTTTACTTCAAATAAATGCGATAAATTTATGATATTTTTAAATATTGAAATCATTTCTTAATTAAACTAATAAACATCTTAATTAAATTAGAGCACATTATTTGATTTCGTATTAATGTTTACTTATTTTAAAAACAAAAAAGTCTATTGTCCACATGTTTGATTACAAATTAGAACTGAATAGTGGTTAATACGTCAATGTCCACTCAATTGAGTCATTTTGATAACATGCTATTTATTATGAATTTATTAATTTTCAGTGACTAAAAACGAATTATTACATTGCTAGTGTAATTGTTCAGTACGCTGTTCAAGTACCTATATAAAAAAAATGTTATTAATTACAAATTATATGTATAAGCATTACGTCGTGGTTTTTAAATTTCCTTTAAATGTAAAATTATATAGAAGTTATTAAAAATATTATAGTAATTGCTTTTGTGATGTAAAAATAATGATTTTATTAAAAAAAGAGGAAAATGAGTGAAAAAATAATAAATACCGACATAAATATATATATATTTATGAAGCTGTTTATTGATATAGGATTATTTTATTAACAAACAATAATACGAATTATGGGATGTTTATAGTATTTCCAAATTCCTCTTGTAGTCTAAAAGTTAATTTTACAGTTGAAAAATTTCATTGATTTTGTTTGCGGATAGATCGTTTTTGCCTTACTACAAATGATTAAATTATTTTGATGAGGTAAAAAATGCAAAAATGTATTTTAGTTAGTCGTTTAATATTGCAGTATTTTATTTAACATCATAAAAATATATCTATATAAAAATAAGTAGGTATAGGTACAAGAACAAATAAATATTTTGTGATTAGATATTAGTTGGTGATGACTACACCTTTGTAAACATATCTTGATTCCCGAATTAATCCTGGCCATAGATAGAATCTAACCACGTTAGATTTTCTGTCAGATGAATGATGCCTTTGGTGTCTTTCTGGATGAAACTGTACCGGTGCTTGAAAGTCGGCGTCTAACTCAAAAAAAGGCTCTTGATTTACCAAATACCAACAAGTTCTGGTTACGTTACCAATAAACCTCTTTAACGGCAAACACGACTCCAAACATCTTCAGCAATAAATATTGTACATAAATCAATGATATATTCATTAGTGAATGCATTTATTAACTAAATCTAGTAGAGAAAAGGACAAAATTAGAGAACTTCAAGGGTTCTTCGAATGAATAATTAATTCAGAGATCACTCACACAGTTATTTAGACCACCATCAGAAAATTTCCTGTTAATAACAGAGTGTTTAATAAAAATAAATAGGAAAGAGAAGTCCTGAACAATCAAAAATTGTGTAGCCGATTTTTTTCAGCTAATTGTTTTTCAAACAATCTCCAATTATTAACTTGGTTAAAAAAATGTTTAAAAAACACTTTAAGAATCACAAAAATAAAACGAAAACAAAATCTGCATAAATAAATTCCGATTAAGTCAAATTCAAATCTATTTAAATTTTGCATTGAGGTTTTTTTAACAGTATACAACACCAATAATAATAAATTTCAAAATAAACAATTCTTCTCGGTATCTCGAAAGCTATTATCATTTGTAAATTTGACTAATAACTTCATAAATGCTAAGCAAAAGCAGAAAGTGGTGCCTTAACAAGGATAGTAACCTTTGAAGTCCTTGTATGACGATTTTTATAAATAATTATTTTACGTATTACAAAATATAGTAGCTTATTTAATAAGAGTAACTTGATTACAATTTTATTGGAAATAAATGAAATAATATGTACTTATCTGTATTTACCTGTATTCCTTTAATGTTTCCGAAACGAGACCATGAACTTGACGTTCAATATCATCGAGGGGAAAAGAATTGAAAGTTGATGAAAAACACTTCATGATGTCACTGCGTAGTCGGCGCGCAGCTATAGTCTGGGAAGTGACATGCAAATTGCAAAGAGCTTCTCGTAACTTCATGTCCCTTAGATTCCTACAGGATCTAAATGAAAGCTGCAAGACAGTATTTATTTTTACATGTCCGATATGCATTTATATTAAGTTTATTATTTATTGCAGTGGCAAAATTTTGAAATGAATTAACATTAAAAAAATATCATTTTAAGGGACTGTCTCCAATTTTAAAGCTGAATATTTCAGAAACAAGACACTTAATGAAAATGAAAATTGTTTCAAAGGTAAAAACAGGATCCCTATTTAAGGTATCAAAAATTTCATTTAGATTGGTTTACAAGTGTAAAAAATATCAACATTATTTCATACCACTACAACAGAAAATAGAATTTTAGCTTTCAGTTGAGTGGCGTATTGTAAATCTGGCAGTGAATCCAAAGCTTCCAAAGCCCTGGGCCTGCTCTGGTAATATAATTTGCCATACTTTGAGATCGCAGTTTCTCTGTAAAAAAGTAGGTGAATTTAATATTCAGCGAAGTGCAATAAATCTTCACACATGTACACACGTAAAGGGTCAATAAAAAAATATTAACGGTTACCCATCTTCGTTTTCTTGTTCGGATTCTGAATGATATCCGTCGCTACTGCACGGACTTTCACCGAGTTTCACCAAATCTAGAAAAGACTCGCATCCTCTAGAGAAAGACATTAGAATTGATGCTACCGGTTTGTCTTCATCGATGGTTTGAAGTCTAAAAAAGGGCAATAATATAAATAACAACAAAGGAAAGATGTAGTCAGCAATTTGTTATTTGTTCTTCTATTTTGTCATAAAAGTTTAGTAAACTTGAAAAATAGAACAATATCATACTAAAGAAGCAAAAATGCTCTCTTTTGTAATATTTCAACAGATTTAAAAAAAAGGCATTTCTTTTGTATGTTTATTAGGCGTTAATTGGAAAAAATTTCCATCTGTAAGGATGAAAAATTGGAGAATGATAAGAAGACTAATTGAAAAGATTACGCAATCTCGTCATTGTATAGGCTACATTTCAAGTGATTACATGAAAAAAATGGGAAAGTTTTTAATTTTTATTTCTTAAAATCGATTAAAATGAAATATTTTTTAATGCATAAGAAAATGATGTCAAAGTTTAAGAACTTCTCGCTTTAAAACCTTTTGATTTGTGATATGCAGAACAAAGCCTCCTTGTCATTTTCAACCCGTGCTGATAACGTCTTTATAAGCGAAGTCAGTTGTTTCAGGGCTGGTTTGTCTAATATCGTCAGTAGAGTTTTGTTATCTATCAGTCTTTGTTCAACTTCTTCAAAATTAAGTGATAACAGTCGGTGGTGTGAAGCATCAACAGGCTTCTTGATATTGTTTGCAGTCACCCCCAGCTCTTCCAGCCTGTGCAGGGCGGATTTATATGTTTCTATGTATAATTGAAGTTCTGTTTTTAATGCCAAATGGAGAGGTGTCAAACCTGAGGCGCTTGTAGTCAAACCATGACATCCCAAACCTGTAAAAGTTTGTTGTTTTCAAATTTTTTATTGTCGCAGATTGGTTTATTGATTATTTGTGATGTACCTTGTACCGTTTGGTCGAAAGTTTTCTTTCTTGTTGCAATTAAACTATATAAATCGGGTTGAAATTCGATAAGATTTTGAGCAACCCTGGAGATTTGGAATTTCAATCCGAATTCCTGTTGCGAAGAAAGCAAGCGGATTAGTTGCCACAACACTGGTTCGGCGTTGAAAATTCCTCTTTGACCGGCTGCCACTAATCTATTTATGTAAATTTAAAAAATTATCCAACTTTGTACTTCTCCCCCTAATATAAATAAACAGGGCTAAATCTAGCAGTTGAAGGAGTGAAACATTTTTTATTTATTTCTATTAGCAATT
>NW_020438882.1:207471-228028 GCF_000699045.2 Agrilus planipennis | reverse complement strand
ATAACATGTGTACAGTAAAAATATCATAGATAGTAAAAAAATAAAATAGAAGAAAAAATCTTACAGATAGCTAATGGAAATTGATTTTTTAGATCATAAGACTAAATTATTTAAATAAGCGTTTGTTTGATTGACCGAAAAACGGAATAATGAAAGTTGCAACTTGCAATTTCTTTGAACGTGACTCGTGATTGAAAGTAGAAAAGCGATTCAAATCAAATTATATTTTACGCAAAAACATTACAATTGTACAACAAAACATAATTTCTAACAGTGTTTTAAAAAGAATTAATGTTGTACCTATTCTTCATTTTTTTGTGGGCTACGAATATGACAATTTATCATTTTAATTTACTGTTTTTTCTTCCAATGAGGTATATTATAATTATACTTAACAAGTCAATTAGTTTCTCAAACAATACGTAAAAACAGTTATTTCTTACTTTGTTTGTTATGAATCCTAATTTGCTGTCTNACAACTAAATTATGTGTAACATAAATTATTATAGAAGCATATTTATTAAGATATATTCTAAGGGTAGGGAAATTTAGACCTGGCCTTGGCCTGCTGTCACTGTTTAAAACTAATGAATAGAGGACGTTAATTTAACTTCAAATAGTTATTTAAATAATTATACTTAACAAGTCAATTAGTTTCTCAAACAATACGTAAAAACAGTTATTTCTTACTTTGTTTGTTATGAATCCTAATTTGCTGTCTTTTAATTACCAAGAAATTACGTTAAAACAGCTGCGTTTTAAATCAGGATAACAATAAAATGTCAGTCATTATAGCTGTAAATCATTTAATTGGTTCCAGTAGTTAACAATCACATGAACATATATAGTTAAAGCTGAATATTTCAGAAACAAGACACTTAATGAAAATGAAAATTGTTTCAAAGGTAAAAACAGGATCCCTATTTAAGGTATCAAAAATTTCATTTAGATTGGTTTACAAGTGTAAAAAATATCAACATTATTTCATACCACTACAACAGAAAATAGAATTTTAGCTTTCAGTTGAGTGGCGTATTGTAAATCTGGCAGTGAATCCAAAGCTTCCAAAGCCCTGGGCCTGCTCTGGTAATATAATTTGCCATACTTTGAGATCGCAGTTTCTCTGTAAAAAAGTAGGTGAATTTAATATTCAGCGAAGTGCAATAAATCTTCACACATGTACACACGTAAAGGGTCAATAAAAAAATATTAACGGTTACCCATCTTCGTTTTCTTGTTCGGATTCTGAATGATATCCGTCGCTACTGCACGGACTTTCACCGAGTTTCACCAAATCTAGAAAAGACTCGCATCCTCTAGAGAAAGACATTAGAATTGATGCTACCGGTTTGTCTTCATCGATGGTTTGAAGTCTAAAAAAGGGCAATAATATAAATAACAACAAAGGAAAGATGTAGTCAGCAATTTGTTATTTGTTCTTCTATTTTGTCATAAAAGTTTAGTAAACTTGAAAAATAGAACAATATCATACTAAAGAAGCAAAAATGCTCTCTTTTGTAATATTTCAACAGATTTAAAAAAAAGGCATTTCTTTTGTATGTTTATTAGGCGTTAATTGGAAAAAATTTCCATCTGTAAGGATGAAAAATTGGAGAATGATAAGAAGACTAATTGAAAAGATTACGCAATCTCGTCATTGTATAGGCTACATTTCAAGTGATTACATGAAAAAAATGGGAAAGTTTTTAATTTTTATTTCTTAAAATCGATTAAAATGAAATATTTTTTAATGCATAAGAAAATGATGTCAAAGTTTAAGAACTTCTCGCTTTAAAACCTTTTGATTTGTGATATGCAGAACAAAGCCTCCTTGTCATTTTCAACCCGTGCTGATAACGTCTTTATAAGCGAAGTCAGTTGTTTCAGGGCTGGTTTGTCTAATATCGTCAGTAGAGTTTTGTTATCTATCAGTCTTTGTTCAACTTCTTCAAAATTAAGTGATAACAGTCGGTGGTGTGAAGCATCAACAGGCTTCTTGATATTGTTTGCAGTCACCCCCAGCTCTTCCAGCCTGTGCAGGGCGGATTTATATGTTTCTATGTATAATTGAAGTTCTGTTTTTAATGCCAAATGGAGAGGTGTCAAACCTGAGGCGCTTGTAGTCAAACCATGACATCCCAAACCTGTAAAAGTTTGTTGTTTTCAAATTTTTTATTGTCGCAGATTGGTTTATTGATTATTTGTGATGTACCTTGTACCGTTTGGTCGAAAGTTTTCTTTCTTGTTGCAATTAAACTATATAAATCGGGTTGAAATTCGATAAGATTTTGAGCAACCCTGGAGATTTGGAATTTCAATCCGAATTCCTGTTGCGAAGAAAGCAAGCGGATTAGTTGCCACAACACTGGTTCGGCGTTGAAAATTCCTCTTTGACCGGCTGCNACTTTTTTACTATTTATAACTATTATATTATATTATATGGGATAGTTTTAATTACCGTGGTAATTAATTTAAGTTATGTTTATTAGATGTTTTGAGTAAAAGTTTTAGTAGATGCGTGATAAATTGTCAAATACTGCAAACACATTAGTTATTAAACAGTTAGATTTTAAGACAACACTTGCAATTTATAAACAAAAATCTCCAAAAAAATTGCCAGTAAAGTAATAAAAATAGACTGTTTATTTTATTCACAATACCAAATAACTTATGTGCCTTCTCCTATTTGTGATGCTATTTAGTAAACTATTGCTGAAAATACACAAAGTTTGGCTTACTTTTTAAAAAAAGTTTCTAAAAGTTGTGCTGAATGAGGTAGTCCTTCGATAAGAAGTTCTAGGGGTAGTTCGTTGGCAAGAACGCAAAGAGCATTTGGTCCCAGTCTGGCTATAACGGAAGCGGCTTCACGGAACTGACGTCCTTCAGAAAGGACTAAAATTCTCCTCAGAGCGGTTCGAGGACTCAATGGGGCAGTTCTTTCTCTTCTTATACGATCTGCACATTCGCGCATTTTAGACGAAAACGAAAACACAAATTTCTATTTCAAATTGTCGTTTTCATTTTGAACATCGACATTGACCGAATCACAACAATTCAATTATCGTCGACAGATAAAACGAACGGATTAGCAGTTGTGACAGTGCATTTTTCACCACATCAGTCTTTTAGCAGGTCTTGATATGTACTTAATTTCTTCAGGAATCCGCCGGTTGTATGATAGTAATCTCACAATAGCCGATGGGCACGTAAACGAAAAAAACACGACACACTAACCTACTATTAAAAATTGCCGGAGACTGTGTTTTATTACTGTTGCTTTGGATCGGAAATGCGAAGAAATGAAAGTCGACTGAGCAAGAAGAGTCAAGTCTAACCGGTGCGTGGAGAGATGATATGATGTTTAATAAGGGAAATTGCAAAGGCAAGCATTTAAAAGAGGAAGAAAGAGGCTTGAAGGTGAGGGTCAAGCATTCGAAGGTGTGGAGACAGAAAGACAGATAATGACGTTTCGCAGGTGTGCGACTGTTTACTGGACAAGATTTGGAATCGGATGAAACAAATTCTTCAAGCACAGGAAATTGGAAAAGTTTCAATACAGATCACATCCTGATCGTAAGGAAGATCTATTGCGATAAATTTTACGGAAATGTCAAGTATCACTATTTTTAAATGCATATAGATTTATCGATAATTTAATTTGTTATTTTATTTTTAACCTACTTTAAAGATGAAAGGAGGGTCTATGTTCTTATATAGCATATAACTCAAGGGGGTTCTATTTAAATTTGATAGAAATATTCTACCCCCAAGGGTTGAAAATTAGATAGTTGCCGAAATTAGGAAAACTATTTCATATATATTTAAANCATACTCTTAAAGAAATTAGGAAAACTATTTCATATATATTTAAATTATATATTCTCACAAACATATTTTTCGAATACTACAAAAAGTTTATATTTAAACAAATTCCATTCAATTCTGTTGATAATTTTTTCCGTTTCAAAATGCCTCTTTTATAAATATTTATCGTATGTAGCAATTGTCTATTAAATTTAATTGCTTAACGTTTGGGTTCTGTTGTAGTTACACATTTAAAAAGTCAAATAAGCAAAAAGACGATTTGCATATTAAGTGAAAATAGAGTTAACATTTAGAAAAGCATATTTATCAAATCACACGATTAAATACTTTTACTTTCGCGTGTCTAAAATTATCTAAAAGCACTTTCTATAACATGTGTACCAAAATGATCAGAAAGTTTAAAAAATTGAGAATATAATCTGATTATGTATTTATATGTCACAATAAGATTATAAAAACAAATAAATATTATAAACATTAGATCTGTTTTAAAGAACTCATTCAGTTTTTTAACATCATCACAAAAAATTAAGTCCTTTATTTAAGCTGTAAAAATCATTTACCAAAAAAATTGACATCAATATAATAAGTCTGAATTTTTAGTTGTGGTTATGCGTTTAATGTGTACAAAGGGCTTTTTGTATTTTTTAGTTACTATCCTTATTTAAGTATAAGATGGACAACCTAATAAAGTGTGACAGATGTAAAGCATGAGTAATTAATTAATAATTAATCAGTTAATCAAATAAGTAGAGTGCGAACGTGTTACTTCAAAATACTTTCACAAATTATAAAACATAAGATACAAACTGCCCATGATTTAAAAAATGAATCAGAATAAAAGTAAACAGGAATGGTAATCGAACATCTGTATACTTGTTGACTCTTCATTTAATAGTATTTACAACTTATTAAACTAAAGACAGCGAAAGTGTTTGATGGTCATGGCGTTTTTTGCGAGAACCATATGGTTTTTGTCTGAATTTTTAATGAAAATTTATTTGATAAAGGCAATATCGGTTTCTTTTTAAAATAATACGATAGAACTCCTTACTCAACGGGTGCGAGGACTTTTAGAGACTAGAGACCATGAATCCTGCAATAATAATTAAAGAAACCTATAGCCCGAAAGTCTGAAACTTTTCTTTTGATATATAACCTTATCAAATAGGAATATTAGAAAAACTAATTTATAACAATTTTTTATTAGAATTACTAACTTTTGATTATAATATTCGAATTTATACTGAGTAGTCCTTCTTGGGAGGCTACAGATGCTTTGTATAGCGTTTTCTCTGAAAAAGATACTAAATACAGGAAGAACTTTGGGACCGAAAGGTCTAAGAAAAACCACAAACATATTAGGTGAGTCGTCAAATATCAACAAAATTCTAATCCTGTTTTAACACAACGTAGATAAAACTTGGGTAATTAGAATATACTTAAATACAACTAAATTATGTGTAACATAAATTATTATAGAAGCATATTTATTAAGATATATTCTAAGGGTAGGGAAATTTAGACCTGGCCTTGGCCTGCTGTCACTGTTTAAAACTAATGAATAGAGGACGTTAATTTAACTTCAAATAGTTATTTAAATAGATTCCCTTTTCAACAAATAAGTAATTTTTGAAATGTGCGCAAAGTTTCATAATAGTTAATGTTTAAATAAATAACTGTAATGTAAGGATATTCAATAAGAACACATTCAATTGTCTTTAAAATCGTATAGTCAAATTTTTGACTGATTCTGATTTATTTACGCCAAAATTCTCTACAATATGATTGGAGATATATATGTGAAAACATTATTTATTGTGTGGTTTACCACGGCTGGGACAGGTCACCAAGACTTTTTTTAGTATGTTTAAATTTACACGACCATTTGTTTTAGGTACTCATAACTTCCAAAACTCAAAATTTTTCTGAGGGTTATTCTGTATACTATTTAGGAAGTCTTCACTTGAATAGTTGTTAATGAATTATACAAATTATTATTTATTTTCCATACTCTTAAAGAAATTCTCACATAAGACAATGCTTTTTATTACAAGACGTAATTGGTCCAACAGATTCACTCAAAATCAGTGTTATGTTCCTTTGTAAAATTTTAGTATTTGTTATAAAAATTGTAATAATAAATAATATACTTATATCTACAATAACCTTGTGTTTTTGCATGCATTAAAGGTGTCAAAATAAGTAGCAGATCTTTATGCATATCGTACTATGTTTGAAAGTGAAAATGAGAAAATATTGCGAAAATTAATTAGATTCTTAAAAAAACTGTTCCTGATTGAATGTTTTGCACAAATTGCATGTCTAAATCACGAAATTATATACTACTTATTAACTAGGCCATTATTTGAAAACAAAAAATACATCCTGCATAAAAATGAGTCTTAAAAGTCGTGAGCGTATTTCGAGGTTACTGTGTCCTTTCATAATTCTTTGTGTAACCCTTGATCCTGTTGCATCATCCTTGGACGATTCGTTTTATTATTTCCTTTTGTGTTCGCGATTTTCTTTTGTTAGTTCAAAGTTTGCACATTGGAAACCGAACACGTGGTGAGGTTTTTAAAGGGCGCAGGGCGAGCCGGTTTCCAACAGCATAGTGGTCCAGCTTATTGATCCTCGTTAACGTCGTCATCCAAGAGCGAATGTAGGAAAATTAAGGCGCAGGACAAGTCGTTGACGACGCTGTCGACGGTGGACGTCGGCAACAGACCACGCGGACTAAAACTCCAACTTCCAGAAGAAACTCTTCACATTGGAAGCCAGGTCGCTTCCACTGACCTGATTTTGTGAAAACAACGTAGCGAAATAAGTAGTGTGTAGAACAAAATTATTGTATTTTAATAGTTAACCGGAAATACAAAAAAAAAAGGTAAGAGTAAGAATTAAGTCAGTATGCCTTTTATAAACATTTGCTAGTTTTTAAAGATAATTAACATTATTATTTTTCGTAATGTTGAGTTAAATAGTTATCCAAAGTCAGCAGTTTCAAGTCAGCTTATATCAACAAGTATTTTGTAAGTTGCTTGCAATATTGAAGTAAAAAATTGCTGTCAAGAAACATTGAAATTGAGAGTTACCCTTGGAAATTTAATAAATAATCTTAAANAATCATCTGAAATACAGTTGGATCCTTTAAAATTAATATTTCAAGATTGCTAAATTTCTTTTATTACTTATAATATAATTTATGTATTGAAAACATTTTACTATTGTTAATTATAACATCAGAAAAATGTAAGAATTGATTGTAACTTAAATATTCATACATTCCAAATACCAAGTTTCCGGAATGCGTAAATATCAATTCCATTTAAAAATACTTTATGCTATTTATTTAATATGGAAGACTGATAGCTCCACTTGTTGCTTCTTTCGTACTTACTAAACTCCCTAGATTTCTAGTTCATACATAGAGCTTAAGGATCATCCAGAGTTTACTCGAGATGGGCACAATTACATCCAAGAATTTGTACTTTTGCCAAAATTGTGGATAATTTATTATCATATATTTTCATTTAGATAACTGCCACAATGGATGGAACAGAACCCTTAGACCATGAGATCGCTCTAAAGCCCAAAATGAGCCTCCTGAATGGGATAACTGTTATTGTAGGAAGCATTATTGGTTCAGGGATTTTTGTATCTCCAACCGGAGTCCTTATGCATACTGGAAGTGTCAATGCATCTTTGCTTGTGTGGACAATTTCAGGCATTTTCTCAATGGTTTGTTATCATTATAATTACCTTTACAATATCCACAACTTTATAGTTTCTCAGAATCAAAACCGCACAATTTATTTTGTTGAGGATGATTTATAAGACTATTTAATTTTAAATTAGAATTGTGTAAGACCTCCCAGTAAAATTCATGTTTTTTTTTAAACGTATCTTTATTAGTTAACATTAAAATAATTTTACAACATTTAATGTGTAATAAGGGCTTTTTGTATTTTTTAGTTACTATCCTTATNAGGCATTTCTTATTCTTTATGATACGCAGATAGCAAAATTCTTTAGAATTTTTAGCTATTTTACTTAATATCAATTATTTTTCACAATTGTTTTTATTTAACAAACGAAAAGCCCTTAAATTTGAGTTTCATATGGATACTTAGGCAGTTCCAGAACAAAAGAAAAAGAAATGAATTGAAGTGATTCAGAATTACGTAATTAATTTTCTAAAGAAATCGTTCAACATTTCTGGAGCTGACAGCTTCTTTAGCGCCTCTTTGACTACAGCATTCATATTGTGTGCAAGATGAACCAGACATTTGCGAATTACTCCGAGAAACGTCTTCAACTTTAATTGCTTGTTCAGAATATAAAAAGATCTACTTAATTACTATTTCAACCATTTTCCATGATTATAACATTTTATTTGCCATTTACACGAATTTGACTTCAATTGTTTTTTGATGATTCTCGATAAATCAGTTTCAGTTTTGTATTTCTTTTCAAATATTTAATATAAGTAGTCTAAGTTTTCTTAATTCTTGTCTATACGAGTTTCTTAGGCATTCTCGATAATGTAGGAAAACTAAAAAATGCTTTAATACCTACTCATAATTTAACGCTCGCCAGGAAATTAAGATTCAGATTGCTCTAATCAGAAACCCGCCTTGATGTCTAGTTTCAGTTACCCATTTTTTGTAGGTTGGTGCATATTGCTATGCAGAATTGGGGACAATGATTCGAAAAAGTGGAGCTGATTACGCTTATATAATGGAAACTTTTGGTCCTTTTCTGGCTTTTGTAAGGCTTTGGATTGAATGTATGATAGTTCGACCCTGTTCACAAGCTATAGTCGCACTTACTTTCAGCGTTTATGTGATGAAACCTTTCTTTCATGAATGCCAACCCCCTGAAGATGCAGCAAGATTACTAGCAGTTTGCTGCATTTGTAAGTGAATGTATTTTTGCTGAAAATTTTCACCATTGGAGCCATGTACAACGAACGCACTCGTTTTTGCCTTTAGTTTTTTCTTATTATTTAATTAGGTTGGAAATTTTCCTGTTACTTTTTCCACTGGTGCCTATCCTTTCCTGTGGACAGTTCCAGAAAGGTGCAAATTTTCTGTGGCCTGGTTCTTCTTCCCTCCTGGTTTTACTTCCAATGTTTCTCTCATGCTTCAGAAAATGTCCTACAGTTCTTTTTTACTCTTTCCAAAAGCCCCAAATCTCTAAATTTTTCCGTCTACAAAATTTAAAAAGTTCTGCTGTAACTATACTATACGTATACATGTCAAAAAATCAATTTTGTTATTTTGCTATTGTTTAGTCAATACGTTTATTAGTCAAAAATGTGCTTTCGATTGTAAATTGATGTTAATCATAAATAATGTGCCTATTTTTCCTTAAAAGTAATTTCGACGACGCCCATGTCAATCTTTAGTAACTCCCCCGCTCGCAGTATTTGTATAATTTACATTAAGGCTTTATTTTTTTCCGAGATTGATTCGCCTTTGAGGATTGTGGCTAACGTGATTTGAACTGATCAGAAGGAACAAATTAAAGTGTCTACAATGATGATGAGTTGTACCTATTCTTAGTATATCATAGGACTGACCAAATGGGATAATTGCGAAAGACTACATTACAGTCATTGTTGCTTAACTGATTAATTCGGTACTTTTATTATTTTGTTCCCGAGTAAATTGGGCTTGTCCGTTAATCCAATTGACATAGTTCAAGAATAAAATGTTCTTCTTTACGAAACAAGAAACCGAAAGCCTTCCTGTCTTCTAATTGGATAAATCGGATTCGGCACGACACAATGCTTTATTTGATAAGGAAATTAAAGTAACCGTTGCCTTATATATTTAATATTTTATCCTTTATTACTTTACATACCCCAGTAGCACAACAATATTGGTAAAATATTATATTTACATATTGGTTCAATGATGGAAACGTCAGATTTTTTTTTATTGGCCCAATGTAGATTTTTAATATTAACCCAATATTGAAATTAAATATTGTTCCAATGTTAGGAAATAATAAATGTGCAATATTTATTTGAAAAATACAGCCAATATTTGTTTTCCAGATTGGTCCAATATATGTTTTATATATAGTTACAATATATCATGTATATATAGGCACAATATCTACCCCAGTACCACAAAAATATTGGTAAAATATTATATTTACATATTGGTTCAATGATGGAAACGTCAGATTTTTTTTTATTGGCCCAATGTAGATTTTTAATATCAACCCAATATTAAAATTGAATATTGATCCAATTTTAAGAAATAATAATATAATAGAACACTGAAATAAAAAATTGTTCGGTATATGTTTTTTTTATTATATTATGGAAAATTAAATTAAATTTACGAACAAACAAAAAAAAATACATTCTAAACAAATGTTTTGTAAATAAAAAAAAACTAATATTATGTGAAATAATGTCATCTACTCTTCCGCCCGCCTTCCTTGTCCCGAGCACCTGCTAAATACGCCGAAATTGATTTTTTAATATCATTGTCGGTAGGATTTTGAAACCGCTTTCGGACAGCTTCTAAAAATGCAGAAAAAAATTGTCATTATCTTCGGAAACAGCAATAATAATTATTGTAAGTACCTACACATATTACATTACGAGCTATCTAAAATATACCTACCTACAACCAAGCCTACAATTTAATGATACCTATAGCTTAATATTTATTCTAAGATCACATAAAATAAAAAAAATATAAAAAATGATGAAAATATAAACTGCGATGACGCCACGGCGGAGCTATACAATCAAACATCGGCAAAACATACTTAACCAATTATGTCCAATACGATTAGGTGTTTATAAAATCACATTAATTTTGGAAATATAAATTTAAATGCACTCACCATAAGATTAGATAAGATCTGTACAGACGACTCTGTACGTTACACGTCCATTTAAGATTCGATGTAACTACAACTTAAAAACTATCTTTAATACACAAACAGGCCTCCTGAAGGGTGAGATGGAGAGCAGGCTGTATCAAGCTAGTAACCAGCACAGATATTTTGACCCAAGGGGTCCGGCAAAAGTACCTGAAGGGCAATTAAATTCAACAAAATAGACTCCAAAAGTGTCTGAAAAACGTTGTTAATGTGAACGAAATATTCTTGTAAGTTCTAACACAAAACTATACGCATTACGAATACATATATATGCCAAACACTATCTTTTCCCTGACTTATTATATAATCCAGTTAACATTTATTACTACATGTGAGAATCACACAGTACATAATAATTAATTAAACAATTAAAATATACATTTACTTACCACTTCTTTACTTGCCTCTACATTTACACACTTTATTTGCACTAATGGGCGATTGCAACAAATACTTTCAGAGGATGAAAAACCCGGTAGCATTTCCGACCGTAACACAATTTCTAGGCGACCTAAATGTTAACAATCGGCCTTCAATGAATTTTGGTACCCATGCACCGGGCCATGTGTCTTTATGGACTTTCAATTTTGCCAAACATGTTTTATCTATGTTGGATCAATATTGGATAAATATTCTATATAAATAAGGAAAAAGTACATCCCTTATATATATATTATCAATATTGGGTAAATATTACATATCAATATAAATAAAAGTTATTGCCAAATATCTTTTATTAATATTGGATCAATATCGGATAAACATGGTATTAAAATATAGGAAGATAGCACATCTCCTATATATTACCAATATTGGCTAACGGTTAGTTAGGTTGCAATTTCTAGGCGATTCAAAAGTTAACCATCAATCTTCCAAGAATTTTGGTACCCAAGCGACGGGCAAAGTGTCTTCATATGGACTTTCAATTTTGCCAAACATGGTTTATCTATGTTGGATCAATATTGGATCAATATTCTATATAAATAAAAGAAAAAGTACATCCCTTATATATATTACCAATATTGGATAAATATTGCATATCAATATAAATAAAAGTTATTGCCAAATATCTTCTATTAATATTGGATCAATATCGGATAAACATTGTATTAAAATATAGGAAGAAGGTACATCTCCAATATATTACCAATATTAGCTAACGGTTAGTTTACGTTAGGTTGCAATTTCTAGGCGACCTAAAAGTTAACCATCAATCTTCCAAGAATTTTGGTACCCAAGCGCCGGGCAAAGTGTCTTTATATGGACTCAATTTTGTCAAAGATGTTTTTTCAATGTTGGGTCAGTATTGGATAAATATTCTATATAAATAAAGGAAAAGGTACATCCCTTGTATATATTGCCAATATTGGATAAATATTACAAATCAATATAAATAAAAGTTATTGTCAAATATCTTTTATTAATATTGGATAAATATCGGATAAACATTGTATTAAAATATAGGAAAAAGGTATATGTCCTATATATTACCAATATTGGCTATAAATTGCCAATATTGGGCCCATATACAATATTGTACCAATATAGAATAAATATTGGGCCAATGTCGTGTGCTACTGGGGTAGTTACCCTCAAAATTGCCCTGAAAGAATATTCTGCTTTATTTATTATCCTTACGTGTTTAATCCTTAATCAATTTCAAGATGTGTGGAATTAGAGATACGTTGGGAACAAAAACAACCAACATCTGTGTTTCGGTCTTAACGTGTAAGCCCTCCTCATAATCTATCATGAGGAAACCCAGTTGCAACATTAAATTCTTAATCAACTCATTTTAATAGAGACATTTGAGGGTAGATTCAATTTAATGTTCATTTTCATTGTTTGCAGGTGTGTTAACGTTTGTGAATTGCTACGATGTAAAATGGGCAACTAGAGTTCAGGACGTCTTTACATATGCCAAACTGGTGGCCCTATTTATAATTATAGCGGCAGGAGTGTATGAACTTGCAAAAGGTATTTTGTTTTTGCATTTCCAAAGTCTTTTTTTACACTAATGGTAATACCTACTTAAGAGTTGCATTTACCATTTGATACATTTAATTTAATTCAATAAACCAGCTACGTGATCATCATCATAAGGTCGTCAGTCCTAAGACTGGTTGGTCACGCACATCCCATCCTGAGCTAATCATCGCATTTCTCCAAAACTAGATCAACCCACATCCTTAAATATTCGCGAACAGTAATCTAATTTAGGTCTACCTCTACTCGTCCTAACACTGTGTCTGCCTCTAACATGCCTCTAACTAGACCTTCATGCCTGAGAAGGTGTCCTACCAACCTATCTCGCTTATTTCTTATTGACTACCGTAGAGTCCTCTGTTCTCTTACTCTTTCTAATACCATTTCATTTCTAACCTTCTCTATTCACGGTATCCTCATTATTTGCCTGTAACATCACATTTCGAACACTTTTAACATTTTCTTTTCTGCCGCGCCCACCACCATGCTTGGAACCAATACAGCGCTGCTCTCCAAACATACACCTTTAACAATATTTTTCGAATTTCTAAATAAATCGTTCGCAAGCATAGAAGTGACTTCATTTAATTGAAGGCAACTTGACCCTGCGCTATCCTTTGCTTTATATGACTACTACTCCTTCCGTCCTGACTTCCTAGATACCTAAAATCTGCCACTTCTTCTAATTTCTCGTCTCCTATCTTTATATTCGCTCATTCCCTACTTTTTTTTCCCTTGCATACCAGTATTTTTGTTTTACTTTTATTTATTGTCATACACTACTGTTCTGTCAATACCACTTCCGTTTTATTTAAAGCTATCTGTAACTCCTCTTTGCTAGATTCTAATACTGCTATATCATCTGCAAATCTAAGCATACTAATCTTTTGCCCCTGTATATCTTACATTTCCATTTACAATGTTTGTACTAAGTGTGAGCTTTACGATATGTGCTATCGATTGATGGTAACCCTGACCCTTTGCTCTACGCTAAAAACAATGAAATGGAAAAGCTTTCAGAGAAGTACTAACGTAGATACCTATTCGTATTTTTATAAAAATCTTGAAAAAAGGAAATAATTTAGATAATTAAACATCTGTAATAACTTGGTACAAAAATTAGACGTGCTCACGTCGATTCAGATATTAAAAAAGTTTGGAGAGTTTGAAAAGTTAAGCAACAGGGTGTTCACAGAAAAGCCTGAGTAAAACATCAAGCTGCAGTAGATGCAGAAAAATGAAAAAATTCGATGTTTTCAGGCCACACGGAGTACTTTACGTTCACCAACACTGAGACGGAAGTTACATCACTGGCCCTCTCCTTCTACTCCGGCCTTTTCGCATACAACGGCTGGTGAGGAAAAAGGATGATATTGCAAAAAAAGAAATTGATTTTCCACTATTACTGTGTTGTTATCTTATCAAAGTTTTACACTATTTCTTTTTTACACTGAACATGTTACTAAATCTTTAATGATAACCATTAGATTCATACATGCTTTTTTTTAATTTTCCAAAACAATTTTTACATGTTAGCACTAATAATCATAAAAAGTAATTAGATATTTAAACTTTGCGATACAATTTCTTCAAAATTTATATCCCTTAATTGTGACCAGTGGCGTAACTAGTAATACAAGGAATACTAGATACTATATATACACACTAAATGAATTCTTCCATTTTAATGGTAAATACCATCAAAAATGTTTGAATGTTTCATACTTTGTATCTGATGTTCTCTTCACATATTAATGATTTTGTTACGCAGCTAATTTAAAAAAATGCAACAAAATTAATGTTCTTTCTAGGAATTACTTGAACTTCATAATAGAAGAACTTAAAGATCCAGTAAGGTAAGTTTGTTCATTGTTTTATTTTTTATTTATTCAATTTTAATACGAATGTACTTCTATGTAAATGTCCGTTAAAGTACACAATACATAATAGATAATAAATTTTAGCAATTTACACTTATTTTAGTGGTTAAAAAAACCAAGTTTTGAGAAAAATAGACGATAATATCTGCCGTTTTCCATTATTTTTATTAGATTATTCTACGACAGAATTAAACGTTCTTTCGATGGATTTAATTCGGTGTAAATATTAATTAAAATCGTTTCCATAAATTATGATTAACATTATTTTTATACATTAGGAAAATATTACGAAACGAATAGGTTTAAACTGAAACTGTAGAATTACTATTTTGCAACAAACATTTAAAGTTACAAATATAATCAATAAATAGGCAGGTTCACGCTAGGCACTGCAAGCCTACAAAAATTGGATCAAACATAGGATCATTTCTTTCAGGAATCTTCCGTTAGCCATTGGAATTTCTTGCACTTTGGTAACCATCGTTTACGTACTGACAAATATGGCATTTTACACGACACTATCACCGGCTGAAGTACTTGGTTCAGAAGCTGTTGCAGTTTCTTTCGCAGAAAAACTGTTCGGCCCTTTTGCGTGGACGATTCCAGTTTTTGTTGCACTGTCCACGTTTGGAGCAGTTAACGGCATTCTCCTGACATCCTCGAGGCTTTTTTACGCTGGTGCATGCCACGGACAGATGCCAGAATTATTGATTATGATTCAAACGCAACGAATGACACCAACACCAGCTATACTCATTATGGTACTTATATTATCAAATAGAAATTTTGATATTCACATCATCATACAGGCAAAGTGGGGCAAAGCTTTTAGGATCTTTAAAAAAGTCAAAACGATGTTGATTCTATCTTGAAATAAATATCAAAAAGTAGCAAAAAAACGTTTTTCTCATAATTTTCTATCGTTTTTCCAAGGATCGTTTTCTTCCATGTTGCCTAGGAGTTTTCATCATAACAACTGCTATTTTTATCCCAGACCTTTTTACAACTTTTTCCCAGCATTTTTCATTAGTCTTTTCTTGTAGAACTTCCTATATTTCCCATTAATTTTCATTATTTTTCCTCAGGAATGTTGATTCTGTCTTGAAATAAAAATCAGAAAGTAACAAAAAAACGTTTTTCTCATGATTTTCTATCGTTTTTCCAAGGATTTTCATTGTTTTCATCCATGCTGCCTAGGACTTTTCATCATAACATCTGCTATTTTTATCCCAGACCTTTTTACAACTTTTTCCCAGCATTTTTCATTAGTCTCTTCTTGCAGAACTTCCTATATTTCCCATTAATTTTCATTATTTTTCCCCAGGAATGTTGATTCTGTCTTGAAATAAAAATCAAAAAGTAACAAAAAAACGTTTTTCTCATGATTTTCTATCGTTTTTCCAAGGATTTTCATTGTTTTCATCCATGCTGCCTAGGACTTTTCATCATAACATCTGCTATTTTTATCTCAGACCTTTTTACAACTTTTTCCCGGCATTTTTCATCGATCTCTTCTTCTAAAACTTTCCATATTACCCAGTAATTTTCACTATTTTTCCCCAGAACTGTTGATTCTATCGTGAAATGAAAATCAGGAAGTAGTAAGAAAACGTTTTTATTATGATTTTCTATCGTTCTCCCAAGGATTTTCATTGTTTTCGTCCATGCTGCCTAGGACTTCTCACCTTAACATCTGCTATTTTTATGCCAGATCTTTTTACAACTTTTTCCCGGCATTTTTCATCGGTATTCTCTTCTAGAACTTTCTATATTTCCCATTAATTTTCGTTATTTTTCCCTGGGACTGTTGATTCTATCTTGAAATATAAATTAGAAAAATATTTTCCCGGGTTTTTCTATTGTTTTCCTCAGGGTTTTTAACGTTTTCTTCCATGTTGTCTAGGAGTTCTCATCATAACATTTATAGCTGAACCTCTTACAATTTTTTCCCAGCGTTTTCCATAGTTGTTTTCTTCAAAGACTTTCCATATTTCTCAGCAATTTTCATTATTTTCCCCGGCACTTTCTGGTCATTTGTTCATGGGATTTTCCTAATTCTTTTCGAGGAATTTTTATAGTATTCTCTTATGAATTTTCAACTTTTTCTATGAGTTTGCATAATTGTTTTATCATCTTTATATGTATATCATGGAAATGGTAACTTTCTGAAAATTGCATTTCTGCTAAGAAAATTTTTTTTACAGGCTCTGCTGTCAATGTTGTATCTGACTGTTTCTGATATATTTGCCCTCATCAATTATGTTGGTTTTGCCACATGGGTAAGTAGGAATAAATAAACCAAAATCGGTAAAAAGTAAATATCTTCAAGGATTTTCAACCAATTTTTCTTCGTTATAGTTAAGTATAGGTGTAGCAGTTCTTTGCGTGCCGTGGCTAAGATGGAAAGCTCCAGATATGGAGCGACCCATAAAAGTGAATTTGATCTGGCCCATACTGTATCTTTTGGCCACAATTTTCGTAACTGCGGTACCAATGATAGCAAGCCCAGTGGAAACTGGTATAGGAATCCTAATGATTTTAACAGCTGTACCAGTTTATGCACTTTGCATCATGTGGACCGATAAGCCCGTATGGTTTGTTAAAGGTACCACGGAAATTACTATGACCTTGCAGCGATTATTAATGGTTGTAGGCAAAAACAAAACAGCACAACTTTAACACTAATTCGACATCAATAATAATGAAAATAATAACAGTAATTCGTTATTGTTTGACTTGGTATGGGTTATTTCCAGTGTTTTAACGAGATTTTTTGTACATAATCTGTACAAAAACGCTTATTATACAGTTTAAGAAGTGACAACAAATAGTAGACAAGATTGTAAATAATGTTTTTACTTTGTTGACCAATAAAAATATTTTAAATATAATGATAATAATCGAGACAGAGTACGTAGTTTTGCATTATCATGTTAAAGGTTTTAAAAAAATGAAATCAGTTCTAAATAGTATTGTGAACCTAAAAAAATATATCAAACCTACATTAGGTGCATATTCCTTTGTTTAAAATATTAATTATGTACGTATTAATTAAAGAAACACATATTATGCTTAATTAGGTAATTGTTTTATAATCTTTAGTCGTAGCGTTTTATACATATTGCATCTTAAGTAGGTATACAGTTTTCATGATTTATTGTTTTTAACAATAAAATAAAACCCTAAGTTATGCGACTACTGCCCTTAAAATAAGTAATAAATACCATAAAATTTATGTGTAATGTGAAAAGATTATTCTGACATTTCTTTCCATTTTTTGACCATTTTCAAATAAAAATTGAAATAAAAAATTGAAATTCATTCTGTAACTATTTACACACAAACATTTTTGTGAGTCTACAATTTATTATTTATGGTTTATTTGTTTTTCAAGTTTTTTTAGGAAACTAACTTTCGTATTACCATGTAAAATTTTTAAATTTCTTTCATTAAATTTTACCTATAGACCTTCTTTGATAAATGATCAATTCACAGTAAGAGTACACCTTCGTATAAATGATAAACTAATGCAATTGCTTTGCTTTTCTCATAATTCTGCCAACAAAATTTGGAATATCTTGTATATTTCATTCTTTCAACTAATTGTATTAATGTACAGTAATTTCGTGATTCTAATATTTTATTAGCTGTTAACTGATAATAGGATAACATTGACGATTAAATAATAGTACAAATGACCTAAAGGAGATACGAACCTTTCTTGCTTGTTTTATAATATACAAACTTTTCAGTTTTTGAAGAAAGCTTATTAATGTTGTCTTTATTCATTTAAAAATGTTTCATAAATAATTTTTATAACAATTAAAAGGTTTTAACTTTATATTCCTTTAGGATAGCAATTAGGACGAATAATAGTTTATAAATAATTTATAGCACAACTTTTATAACATTCCTTCTAGATTTACATATCATCTATAAAACAAATAGGAATAAATCCTATTTTTATTAATATTATTTGTTGGAAACATCAAAAAGAGAAAACAAAAATATTCAATGCGTTTTGAGTTGTATGACACTATTTATATCTTTCATATATTTTACTCTTTCTGGTTTGGGATGCAAAAGAAGTCAAAATTAATATTTCATTAAACAAATAATAATAATAATTAGACAGTATTAAAACGACAATATTACTGTTAAAAATGTAATGTGTAAAGGAAATAACCCATAGATATATTTAATGTATTGTATGTGTAAAAATACTCGTATGGGCAATTTGTAAAAGTTTATCTTTAAACAAAGACAAATTAAAATACAAAACGTGGTAATTGTGGATTGTTGAATAATAGTTTTACAACTTGTCTCCATACTCCTTATACTCGACAATAAAAGTTGGAAAGTATGGTATGTAAATAAAAAAAAATAATAAAGCAAAATCGTACATGACCGAAGTAAATTTTGTTATTGTCTGTCATCAATTACAATTACATTTTAATACCTACTAAAAATTAAAACCAATTTAATGAAAAGTTTAAAAACTTAAAGCTTAAAAGCTTTTTATAATTTATTAAAATCCGTTTGAATTATATTATTTATGTCTAACACAAAAATATAATATTTTCTGTCAACCTAAATAAATAACGGATGGTCAGTTAAAAATTTAGGGGAATATTGCATGTTTCTTATTAATTTTGTATAACAACTAATTAAATGGTCAGTAAGTGTTTCCAAATTATGGTAAGTAAATATAGGTAAAGTAAATTATTTTTTATTTAAACAGTTCGTGATCTGTTTAAAACATAAAAAAGTTATTGAAAAAATATTAGATTAATTTATGAGAATATTTGAAAAATATGTACTTACCCTGAACTTTTCCTGAAAATATTTAATTAAAACGATTTATATAACGACTGGTGAATAACAAATGAAAAGTGTAGATACATATATTTATTTATTTATCCGTTGTTTTCATAAAATTAATACAATACTTAATTACATTATATCAATAATCATAAAATAAAATACATGTAGGTACAAATTTCTTTTTGTGCATAAAATTTTTCTATTTCATGTTCGACATGTTTCAAAAATCTTTAAATATGACCTCCATTGATTTATAATATTTAAGGAAGTGCAAAAACATCCAAAAAATATAAATAAATGCTTTACTGTTACGTGGAATATAATAATTCATTTTCTTTGTGGCCCCGTTTATAACCATAAAAAATTACATAATTTTTGGAATAACTTTTTGGAATATCTAAATGCAGCCTATCAATTGCCATGTACGCGGCGCCAACGGCTACATCAATGGTCAGTTTCAACAAGGATAATTCTTGAATGGTAGTTTTCTTATCAATCCACGCTTCAAACCCGGGTTTCAGTAAACTCCAACTATGCCACACCGATCCTACGCACAAAATATGAAGACCGCCCTCTGTTTCGCACAATATTGGGGAAGCTTTATTATAAACCGAGGCAATTGCTTTTGCTAAATGTTCGCCGGCCTCTCGAAAAATAAATTTACAAAGTTCGTCTCCTTCTTGGGCGTGAACGGCTAACTCTTTGCACAACGACGCTATGAAGGATTTACTGAAATTAGTGTAAAAGTGATACAAAAGGCCCCTATTATCCTCGACCCTAAAATGCTCTTTTACCATGCTCCATACGGTATCTATCGAATATGGACATGGCTCGAATCCATCTATGTGATCGAAGCACAATTTGATGGCACGATAAGATATTCTATAAGCTGCAAGAAATAAATTGATCCGTATGAGATGTAAAAATGTTTTTTTTTAATATGCAATTGTAAGAATAGGAAAACAGAGGACTCTATGGAAGTCAATAAAAAATAGGCGAGATAAGTTGGTAGGACACCTTCTCAGGCATGAAGGTCTAGTCAGAGACATATTAGAGGCAGAAACAGGAGTTAGGAGGGGTAGAGGTAGACCTAGATTAGATTACTGTTCGCAAATAGTTAAGGATGTGGG
>NW_020438882.1:188856-206136 GCF_000699045.2 Agrilus planipennis | reverse complement strand
TGGCGGTAAGAGATTTGCGGACAATGAAGAAGTAATCGAAGCTGTAAATGGTTATTTTGAGGAGCTTGACGAATCAGTCTATAGAGATGGCATTAATAGACTGGAACACCGCTATGAGAAATGTATCAGCCTTGGAGGAGATTATGTTGAGAAATAAAAAAAAAAAATTTTTAAAAACCTTGTTTTTCTTGGTCAGGCCGGAAACTTATCAATCCACCCTCGTATAGTCGGATGATAAGGATAACGTGGGTAGAAAAGGTTAGAAATGAAGAGGTATTAGAAAGAATAGGAGAACAGAGGACTCTATGGAAGTCAGTAAAAAATAGGCGAGATAGGTTGGTAGGACACCTTCTGAGGCATGTAGGTCTAGTCAAAGACATATTAGAGGCTGAAACAGGAGTTAAGAGGGGTAGAGGTAGACCTAGATTGGATTACTGTTCTCAAATAGTTAAGGATGTGCGTTGTTCTAGTTTTAGGGAAATGCGAAGTTTAGCTCAGGATAGGAAAAAGTGGAGGTACGTATCCAACCAGTCTTAGGACTGACGACCCTATGATGATGATGATGATGTAATTGTAGTCGCAAAAGACTTAACATGCAAAGAAAAAGTAAAAATCCACCGTCATCTTATGGTATATATACATTAAAATTGGATAAAAACACACAAAAAAAAATAATTGTCACTACAAGTTTTTAATGAATTTTTAACGAGTTTGTTGTTTAAATGATGTCTGTCTTGTAAAATTGAATAAAATGTAAAGTCAGTCTTTATTAATAAATAAAGCCAATCGTATAGCACTGCTTACTAATTAATTACGAATTAAAAAAAAATATCTAAATGCTGTAAAAGAAATAGAGTTGTTTTTATTGACCATTAATTGGATGCTAATAACCCTATAATGATAATGTTGTAATGATATTGAATTTCATACAATTTTTATCCTCACAATACGTTTAGCTTAGAATAAAATGGTAATAAAACAGTTAAAAATTAACAACTGATCTTCAGGGGCATGTACCTTTAAAGAAAATACTTCCTTGCCCTCCCCCCTTGGTTACACCCTTGCATTTTATTTTTTGTTATTCTTCAACCTGCGATAAAAATTTGATAGAAGGTGTACCAATTAAGTCACTGGCTAGATATTCACACTACCAGTATATTGATCTGAATGGATTAGCATTATTGTTCAATTATTTTCATTGTGACATGTTTACGGTATCAGCTGCTTATGTAAGCAAATGTGTACCTAATCGGTTGATCAAAAATAGACAATGGAAAAAAGCATTCGAAATAATACAAAAAATTCTTAATCCGTTTTTCCGATACGTACTCACAATCGACCGGACATTAAATGTAATACCCACCAAAACAATTTAAGTTATCTATGTGTAACGTAGAAATAAGAAATGATTACAATATCAACAAATTAGGAACTTTAAATATTATACCTACATATTTATTTTATGAATTTTTTTACGTCTGATTTGTAATTATGTAACTTTAGCTTCTTTATAATAGATTTAAGTATTATAACAATGGACTGTTCTTCTATAATAATCTCGTTTAACGACAATGTAAATGCAAAATAATAATAGCCACTGTATAAATTAAATTGGTTATTATTTTATTTCCTAGTTGAGTACACAATAATGTATGTATTTACCTACCGTAAGGAGGAAATAACAATTTCGCTAAATTAAGTAATAATTGTCAATTTTCTATCACAATATCATTTCGCTAATTAATATACACACTAATATAGTATGTTTATTTTAATATAGTTTCTAGATAACTATACAAAACTATCATCAATCCGTAGGTTTTGTTTTATCTTTTTAAGAAATAATATTTGTGCTCGAAATTGATTAATTTGAAACTTCGGAAAAGGTTATTAAAGATGTCATGTTTGGATGCCTGGGTGTAAAATGTGGAAAAGAAAATTTAAGAAGTGTTTGCGATACGGTGTTATAGGAGGATGTTACAAAATACCATGGTTGGGAAAGGTTAGAAATGAGAAAATACCAAAAAGAGTAGGAGAACAGAGGGCGTTGTGGAAGTCAATAATAAATGGACAAGACTGGGTGGGGAGAACACTTTTTTAGATAGAAGAGCTGGTAAGACATATTGGAAGCAGATTCAGGAGGTAAGAGGGGCAGATGTCTACCTAGATTATATTACTGTCCGCTAATAGTTAGATGAAGAAGTGAAAGTGTGGATCCAACCACTTTTCGAGCTGAAGACTTTATGATGATGATGATGGATTTCAGATTTTTATGTTATTTTAGTCATTTTTTATACGACTACTATTTCATAATTTATTCAAATGTTCCCTTTTAAAATGTTTTGCTTTTTAAAACTTATAAAACTAAAAAGTCGGAGGATAATAAACAGACAAATGGGCGATTTTTTAAAGTCTATTGTTTTTTCTTTATGTTTAATTACCAAAGCACAGACCGGAAGATTGAAGGCCAAATTATTATCCAATGACTTGAAAATTTTGAACGATTCATTTAGTCATCATCACCATTTGTTTTATCTATCGTCCTCTGTTGATTCATATGTAATTATTGTACTTACCACTTCCTTCGTCTCCCAAAATATGCCCCCAACCCCCGCATTGTATTTTAGATCCATCAGGATTTATTAAAAGAGTGTTTGAACCAGTTCCTGATATACAAACAACTCCCCCTTTGGACGATGTAGCAGCAATTGGCCCCTCAGTATCACTACCCACCGCGTACCTTTCGCTAAGGTTTGGATAATTTTCCAATAAACCTCTAACTAATTCCTGGTTTAATTCGTCTACTTCACAGCCGGTCAAACTTAATCCCTAGAAATACAACTAGTAAAATTTACGTATTTATTTCATTATTAAATGTAAAATTCTTCACCCTTTTCATTAAAAATATTAAAACATAACAACTCAACGTGATACATTATTTAATACAGGATAAATGTCAGTAGGTACATAGTCACCTAAAATTTCTACGCATTTAGTTTTATTAAAAAGATTAGATTTCAAAGCAAAATAACTATGCATTATGAAAACAATTTGTACCTAAATAACGGTCGACAACGGTGTTTTGTTGTATAAAAATGTTCTTACAAAAGTCAACGTACTAATGCGGTTAGGGGTACATCTTCTGGAATTCCTGCTTCCCTTTTTGCATCATTTGTCATTTGTACGATATTCTTACGGCACTGCTCCATTCCTAAAAGGAAATAGCTCGTTCCTGATTTTTCTAATTTTACAATTACTTGGCCGCTCGAATTTAGAAGGACAATGGTTGATCGAGAACCACCCCTAAAAATAAAATTATGATTCCTAATTTATAACTACAGTACATTTCATGGTAGATAAATCCTTTAATCATTAGATACAAGTGCAGTCCCAAGTTCTATAGTCACAAAAGATTAAGCAGATAGAACTTCAGTAATAATCTCTGCCAATAAGTTATTTTTGGTTAGTTATTTATCGAATCTAACAGATATGGATAGCGATTTCAATACTATTAGACCTCATCAGCACGGTATGGGCAGTCTCAAAAAGTCACTGGTCAATTTGAAGAGCTCTTTAATCTAATTATGACAATATATCGTCACCACACCGATAGAACACTGAGATAGAAAAATTAGTTTCTAATCAAAATATTACCATTAGAAAATAATTCAGCCCGTATTATTGTAGTGCAGTAAAACATATGCGATAAGATAAGGGCTGTCATTTTCCTTTACCAAACTAAAGCTAGGCTAGTTGAAAAAATTAAAGGATGGGAAACAACAAGTGTAAAACAACATATGAAAAGATAAGCTCATTGGGGAATCAAGGAAAAATGATGGAATCCACTTCTATTTACTCCATCAGGATTCTCTAACATTCATTTTAAAACAAAACCATTTTTATTCTTACAAAAAAATAGTGGTGTAGGTAGTGATTTTGACATTTTTAAGCATACAATCACGATTAGAATTTTATCAGTCATGATAATAAATGGAATTATAAAAAAAAAACAATTAATATACGCTTAATAAGAGGAAAAGCTCCTAACTGGGATAAATTTAACAGAGTTGATAAAAACTTGTTATCAATATAACAAAACCAAGTGAACTAAAAAAGCAATGCCCTATTATAATTTATAGCTCATTGATCTTCGTTTGTTCATTCAACTTATTATTTATTTTTTTCTATTTGTCTTGACGAGCGTTATTATGAAATAAAATGATAATTTTTGTTCTGGTGTATTTTCTATTTTATTCTAATTCTACGCAATAAATAATACTTCAATCAATGTAACATTATCTTTAAGAAATTGTTGATAGGTTCCTATGTATAATTATTTCAACAAAATAATAGACACTGATTAAAATGTACAATACATGCATAATATCTAATACTAGAAAATAAAAAAGATACTTTGGAATAAGTTAAAAATTGCATAAAAATAAACTAAAGAAAAGAATGTTTAACAGACAACAGTCTGATAAAAGCGACATGCAAATAATCCTAATGTCAGCAGATAATGCAATAATCTAGGATATGTCAATATCGGTGTATTGTGGATTCATACATTATTTTTCAAAGTATACATTCAAAAAATAATGTTATACAAAACAGACCACTGAAGATAACCATAAACATTAATAGCTTAAGACAGAACAAAAAAATAAGACGCACGAATTATTTGGTATGCTTCATTTTGGAATTAGTTATTAATTAATGTAAGTAGCATATCTGTACACAGGTAATTTTATTAACAAAATTAATGATCAATATTACGTAATCTAATAAAGTATCATAAGTTCGTCGACTGTTTTCATGGTCAAACAAGAATTACCACAATCTTATGTTAGGAATTCCGTACAGATATAGAATTACTAATCTTCCACTTAAGACCACAGATATTAGAAATTTTTCTATTTCTATTAGAAAATACCCGCTTATAAAATATAATTTATATCATCTTCCTGAATATTGGTTACATGTTACAACAATATTATATTTAAATTTACTTTTTTTGGGTATTCCCATTTCTTATTTTATCATGGTACACTTTCTGATGTATCATTTTAATGTCATAAAAGCTGATATAGTAATCTTTAATTCATTTTAAAAGCGCCTTACAATTATTATGATCATTTAATATAGGCAGATACCCGATAAAATTAAAATGATAAATTAACTAACTTATTGAATTATTAAAAATTTATTATTTCCTNACCTGTATACTTCGGTTGGGAACAGATATCGTGCGGTACACGAAGAAAACTAAATTTTTATGACAAAGCAGAAATTTGTAAAATTTTCGGTGGCAAATGACTGAATTTGCCGTAGGAATAGTAGAATTTATTACAATAGGTAACTTGTAATAATCTTGTAAAAGTTTCTTAATTATTACAATTAAATTTGTAATATCAACTAAAATATCTAGTAAATTTATTTCTGCTGGGATTTTATTTTTACAAATTCCAAACTGTGATTTTTATTATTTTCGCTTACGAAGCAACGGGCTAGAGGGATAAATTGTGAATATATTGCTTTAATATTTCGGTAAATTTTCGTTTTTCATTTTGTCCGAGTGTGTAAACACTTTTCTGAATCAAATTGATAAAATTATAAAAGGTAACAGATACACTAGATAAAATTCGAGATACAACAATCGTCTGGTTAAAACTTTTCTGAATTGATTATAATTTCAGTTACTTGTGCACATGTGGTATTAATTGTGTAAGCAAAATAGATAGGCGTGCACATTCATATATTAATAAATAATTAAAAATCACTTTCACCGATAAACCGATAGAATACTTTTGAAAGTCACATATTTGTGAACAAGTTTAAAACTTGACGCATTTATACTATCTCTGGCAAAGAATTTGACTTAGGTCCTAATTCACCTAATTAAACAAAAGTATTTTGTGACTTTCGTTACTATCAGAAACGATTGAAGCCGAATGACTTTATTTTAAACAGCAAAAGATAAATTCGTAATTTTTATCAATTTTCGTTCATTACAAAACAAATTTTAAAAGTACGTTAAACTCTAACAAAAAAAAGACATTCGCAAAACTAGAGTAATATTCTAGTAATATTATCCAGATAGCCAATAATTAGTTAAAAAATAATCAATGTTGCATTTTGTTACTCAACTACAATAAATAGTTGTTATTTTAAATAATAGTAATACATATTAAATGTGTTAGATAAATTTAAAGTAAGTTTATAAAAAAAAGATTGAAGAAGAACATACATTTAAATCATTTAAACGTTTAAAAACTACTTTTAATGAATATACGTTGACACTGGTATTGTTCTTTTTATCTTTAATGATAATGATGATCAAGGCAAAATCGAAATTCAGTTCAACACAATGCTTACGTGGGTTCGGAAGCAAGCTCGAATTTGTCGACAGGCGTTCTTTTTGAGAATGAAAATAAATATGTTAGCAGAATGCTTCAAATATTTAGTAAAATCAATGGTACATGATTTAATGCCTATTTTTAGTATCTCTTAATCTCTTATCCATTGTAAAACAATTTATTAAATGATTTACTCATTTCAGAAAAAAGAAAAGAGTAAAAATCATTTTAAAAAAGAATCAGATATATATTTATTTAAAAGTATTAAATTTAATATGCTAAACTTTTATTGGTACCTACTACCTGCATATAAATCAAAATTTTTTTGAAACGATTTTAATTTTAAATAATACAATATTAATTAAACAAATAATTAGCGTAAAAATCATACCCTTCTATTCCGCCAATAACTCCGCAATCCATATTATTTCTTTCACAAAAATTAAAAAAACAATACGAAAAATTAGTTCGCACTTTACAACATAACTTCGTGTATACTTTCACGTCCAGCAACGAAAAGTCAGGATAGACTTGATAATACCAGAATACACAACGTGCGCTTAAAAAATATCTACAGGCGTATTATACATCGTGAATAAAACTTTTTAAATTAATTGAACACTGGCGACATCTCTCACCCACGAGTAAAACCGCAAGGCTGGAAACGCAAGTAATAAGATAGGTATTTTTTATACTATCGAGTTCTTTGCCTGTTTATATACAGTATACATAAAACAGCTTGATCACGATTTAAAAATTTGTTCGTTAATTATTTATATACCAAACACTAATCTAGCAAATATTGTTCTGTGACTTTAATCACTCGTAGATAATTATTTAATTATTATTTTAAAAAAATAAACGGGCAACAGGATAAGATTGGCAAGTGCGCAGAGTTAAACTGTAGTGCGCATTCTTTTATACGTCATTAAAAAATTAAAATCATGGCTGATCCAGTAGAGCTGCGTATGAGTGTTACTTCAATAAAAAGAGTGGATCCATATGTGAAAGAGATTTTGGCAACTTCAAGCCATGTGGCTCTTTACCAGTTTAATCCTCTAATAAATGAATGGGAAAGAACAGAAACTGAAGGTGCTTTATTTTTGTATAATCGCAGTGGTGAACCATGGCACAGTATTATGATCATGAACAGATTAAACACCAACAATTTAATCGAGCCTATAGTAGAAGAATTTGAACATCAGATGCAATCTCCCTTTCTACTTTATCGAAATTCAAAGAATAAAATTTACGGTATTTGGTTTTATAATCGTGATGAGTGTGTGAACATAACCTATTTACTCGAATCTCTAATGGAAGGTCTCAAAGAAAAGCAAACAGAAAAGACTAAGAAACGTGAAAATCGAGTGGACATTTTTAGCATGTTGACAAAAGCTCAAGAAGAATTCACCAACAAAACCCCCAACAAAAGTGACTATAACAGCAAGACACCAAATAAGAGTGAATCTGTGCCTCAATATTCTTCAACTCCACGAGCACCGGACGTGACCTCGCAAAGTGTAATGGACTTTTTTGCAAAGGCAAGCACGAAAAATGTTACGCCGGCAGTACATGTACAGGGTAGCGAAGGTGACAATCTTCTACAGCGTTTAATGAGTAATCCAGCTCACAGTGTAGAACATATCGAGAAACAGCAAAGATCTATTACTCCCCATGAAATTTCATCTCGAAGACAAGTAGATGCTAGACGCAGCATTCCTATTAGTTTTAATGGAGATAAAAGTTTATCTCGAAATGGACTGAATGATATTCGAATTGCATCTCCTAATCAACCATGCACTTCTCCTTTATCAAGCTTTCTAAATCAAGCCCAGAATTTGACGCTGGATGATGTGGATGTTACTGGTACATCTCCTTTGGCAAATTATTTAGAAACCCCTCAAAAACTTCAACTTATGCCTCCCATGATGTTTGCCTCTTCATTTTCAAATAAAGATGCCCAGGAAGCAGGCGGCAGCTCTGATCCATGTGACTCTGAGAAAGGAGTTGATTTATTAACTAGAAATCAGATTTTACAAGCAATGACTTATCTTCTTAAAAATGACCCTGATTTTATAACAAAATTGCATGAAGCATATGTTAAATCTGTTAATGAAAAATTAAAATTAACCCAACAGAATACTGGTATTAAGTAAAGTGGTTGGACGTTTTAAATATGTATTTTAACATACTCCAAATGTAATTTTATGAAATAGTACTTGTGGTTTTGCTTTATACATTTATTAAAAACTTTCTAAACAATTTGAATTGTTTAGGAATATTTTTCCTAATTACATAATTATTTCCTTATTGTTTCTTTGTCTCATTGATTATAGTTGGATTTATTTTAATTGATTGACTAATACTTTCCTATCATTTTAATTAAATGTATACCTCCACTTATTGTCTATATTAACAGTGCAGATTGAATGTCTACAACATTTTGCCAAGTTTATAAAATTGTAAACCAAGTATTTGGTTGAGTTGGTTGTAAAATGTTTGGTGTTTACCATTCCTTTGTTTTCCTATTCATTTGAATGCCTTAAAATCTGATAAAACAGCTTTAATACTGTTTTCATCTTTTAAATAATTTTGATTACAATCAGTATCTTCTAAACAGTTATACTTAAATGTAATAATTGCGATAAAAGATTTATGAAACGTATGCATTAATTAGAGTTAGCTCAGAATGAAGTAAAATAGTTGTTTAGTAGGGCAACTCCATATTAATGTACTTACCACATAGAGATAATGAACTAGTAAAAACTTTACTAGTCGTCCAAAAACTGGCTTATATACTAATTTATTATCTTTAAAATGCTTCTATGAAGGTATTATATTCACTGTGTTGGCAAACTTTACATATACTTAAAATTTTGTCTATAAATAATGAATGACTGTTGTGATAAATTCCTATATTGTTAAATAGAAATTATTAAGACTGGCAATTGGTGTAGCTTATCTCGTTTGTTAAAATAAAACTTACAGTAAAAAGAATTGATCAGCATGCGTTTACTTTAAATTTTCGAAATTGAACGCTCGGTATATGTGTGGCTCTTTACTAATGGAAAGTACATATTTATCATATTAAAAATACAGACTTCAATATACACAATATTTCACTATTTCTGTTCATTTTTTAAATTTTTTTGCTTGAATTTAGATTGGTCGACAGAAATGTACGCATATCGCATCTTATCATTTTTTAAATAAATAATTTTTCTCTATATTTCCGGGTAAAATAAAAAATATCATTATAATATAAATCTATGTGGAGGCACCAATGTTCTCTGGGACTAATTAATAAGTTTAATTAAATATTATTGTTCGCCATCCAAACGTTTACTTTAGTAAATAGTAAGTTTGAAATTCGTGATAATTTTTAAATGTTCGCAAACGATGAAATGTATTTTTTAGATTTAAAAGCTTGAATCGTTATATCTAATCATTTAAGATTTTGCGTTGTAGTGAAACTGTAGTGTTTATCTAAAATAGAAGATAATTAAACGCCCTGTATCTCATGTTTTACTAACCACCCTGTATATAATCGATGTTCAAATAATTGCGCATGCTCAAGTTGTTTAAAACAAGTAATTGATTAATGTAAGTTTGAGGTTATTTGCAACAAATTTCACTTTAAAATGCTTAAAACATAAAGTATTTAAAAGTCGTTTTAAATATTTGGGTAATTATTTTATAATGTCACGGTCCATTCGAGCAGAAACTCGAAGTCGAGCCAAAGATGATATTAAAAAGATTATGCAAGTTGTTGATCGAGTTCGACATTGGTAGGTTTAAGAAATTTATTTTTATGTACAATATAAAAAACTCATCATTTCTAGGGAGAAAAAGTGGGTTACAATTGGGGATACTACAATGAAAATTTACAAATGGGTACCTGTTGCTAATAGTGATGGGAAAAAACTGAAACACAAAGATGCAAATAAGGAGAATCTAAGTCGTAAAACAGCAGCTGTTGAATCAAGTAATTCTAGTTTTAGTATGGCTACAGAAGATTCAAATACATGTGAGTCTATTACATTTGTTATGCACAATGTAATATTCGTTAAATTATTACTTTTTCTTTAGGTTTTTCAACTGTAAGTGATCTGCAGGGTCCTACTGATTTTTCTTCTCACGTTCCATTTTCTGATGATTCTAATTCACAAGGTTGTGATGTACCTGTGAAAAGAATAAAAAGTGATTAAAGTTTTGTTTATTTTAAATTTATATATTTACTTAATGATACTGAACATAACTAATTATTACCATGTATGTGATTAATTAATTGCTTTTTAAAATGCAGTAATGTTTTATAAACATTGCTGAAGATATAATTGTAGTTTTCTTAATTAATTGATTAATTTTACTTATTTAAATTTAATTAAATGTGAAAAAATTAATGTATATTTCTGTTTATGCGCCATCTGTGTAAAATACTATGTAGTAGAAGATCGTTGGTATGCAGCATTAAAATTTTCTTTGTTTTACCTTTTTTGTGAAATTCATATAAAATAATTGAAGTTTACGTTTTAATTGAAAGCAATTCCTTCTTTGGTTAATTAATGTTTGTTTTCTTTATAACTTTTCTTAAATAACTATTGCTTTAGTTGTTGTTTCACAGATGGCAGATATAATATCTGTAATTTAAAATAGATAACGTAGTAAAATAGTAACTGATTACATATACTAAGTCGATTACTCTTATGTTTAAGGGTATGATATTTTAAACCTGCAATAGGGCTGAATTTTAGAATTTTATATAAATGAACACATTGCTCTAGTTTTGATTATTTTTCATAGTTTATAATTCGTTGCATAGATGGCAGATAGTGCTCTATATTACGGAAATATAAACTTACTAATATTCGCAACATATTTTAAATTAATAAAGGGATTAATTATCAAAATACATATGTGAATTTATAGTTTTCTTGGAATTAATGATATAGTAATAATATGTTTATAATTGTTAATTGTAAAAATAAGAAAAGTAAGCTGTGCATTTTTATTCTGTCAAAAAGTATTAACCATATTAATATTAAAGCGTCACTTTTGCATGTATTTTTAATTTATGTGCTATAATTAAGTGTGTAGGACTTACTGATAATTCTGATATTAAAAGGATAATGAAAACATCCATCGCTGTTGGGGTAAGTTTTATTTAGTAGAGTTTGCTACTTAATCATAAACTTTTTTAAATGTTGGGAGTAGGAGAGGAAATTTATTTCACTTTTACGTATTTAGAAAAACCAAATATTAATCGAAATAATTCAATTGTTCTGTAAAAAACAGAAATTTCAAATTGTATCATATTATGTATCTAATTAGAATTTTGGCTTCAATTTACGAAATATGCAATAATTTTAGTGCCTTTTTCGAAAGCAGAAAGTAAATATCCTCTAAGGTAAAATTTACATATCACGGGTTCTTGGAAAACTTACATGAAAAAATCGGGGGTTGTAAACCTTCTCTTACAAATAAGGTTCCGAATACAGAATTTTGCGTTTGTTGTCCTGCCCTAGTTTTATGATCAGTGACAAACTCACGGTAATTATTTGGAATTGGACTCCGAACAAAACTCGCTCTAAAAAATTTTACACCCTCTGGGGACCATTTGAATACATGAAAATAGTAAATTTTTAATGGAGGAAGACATTTTTAATAATCATTTATAAATAAAAATGTGATAGAACTTTTTATTTCCCGTAAAAAAATGAAATAATTATTCCCATTTTTGTTGTTTATTTATTTATATATCTGTATATATCTGTGTGTCACGTTTATTATTCTAGGGTTTAAACGTTCCACCGTCAACCTAAAAAGGTAGAACATGCTTTCTTTAAATTAACCGTAAAAAGTGTCTCCTCCGAATTAAAAAACGTATTTATACCCTACAGAATAGTCTTCAGGGGATTTAATTTTTTTTTGGGATGATAACAGCTAGAGCCCCACCTCTAAATAATATAATCACCAAACTCGCAGAGGCTACGTACCTTATTTACCGGAACTTATTATTTACAAAAAAAATGTATTAAACATCTATCGATTTTTGTTGGAAGGTTTTCATAATTATGTCATTTTAAGCTATTTCTAATAAGAAAAAGTTAAATTTTCTAAAAAGTCGTGACAGGGAAGTTTTATCCCATCCAAGTACAAACAGAAATTAATATTTAAAGAAGACATTTAAACTAGAAAATAAAAATAGGTAGGCATTTTGGATTTCGTATTGTATTTCAATTATTTCGAATAAAACATCTCTATTTTTACGGCGTAATGAGGATTAAATTCTTAACTGATTAAAACTTGATAGTTCGTATAGGTAAAGGTAAAATTAATCGATATGAATAAATTGCGGAGTTGATGATACACTGTTGTAATAATTGTTTTTCAATTTGACGTTTTGTTTGGTATAAACGTCCGTTTTATAGCGTTGCGTCGTTATTTCTTCGGGGTTGTGATGGCGTTCTCGAGTGATTTAATCAACTTGATTGTGAGTAATAAAAAGTCGGACGATGAGCGTTGCCGATAAGCAGCTGAATCGCTTACCGACGCTTCTTAGTGGGATAATTGAAATGCGCTACCCGCGTCGCATCGCAGCCCTTCTTTTCGTTCCCGTCTCATTCTTCTTCTTCTTATTTCTCTTGGTAGGTACCGTCATTGTTTCGATAACGCCACGAAACGTCCCTTTTAAAGAAGAACAATCACTTTAACGATTTCCGGCCAATCGAATACATATACGGGTTGATCATTCATATAAATAATAATGTTCTATAGCAGAAGAAGTGGCGATTTTAGGTATTTAGGGAGTCAGATAAGTCAGGACGGAAGGAGGAGTAGGGATATAGCTTAAGGTTGAATTGCCGTCAATAAAAAGAAATTATTTCTAATTTCGAAGAAGATTGTTAAAGGTGTATGTTTGGAACGCGGCGCTGCACGGGTGTGAAACATGGACGGTGGGCTCGGCGGAAAGAAAAGGTTAGGAGCGTCCGAAATGTGGTGTTACCTGCGAATGATGAGGATACCATGGATAGAGAAGATTAGAAATGAATAGGTATTAGAGAGAATAGGAGAATAGAGGACTTTATGGAAGTCAATAAAAAATAGACGAGATAAGTTGGTATGACACCTTCTCAGGCATGAAAGTCTAGTCAGAGACATATTAGAGGCAGAAACGGGAGTTGAGAGAGGTAGAGGTAAGACTAGATTAGATTACTGTTCACAAATAGTTAATGATGCGAAGAGTAACTTCAATTTGTCAGAGGGTGCCCTCGAATCTTAAGTGAGAGATTTTGAATTATCTACAGATCAGTTACGTTGGTAGTTTTACGATGGGGTAGGTAAATACTACAGGATGTTGCGATGGAGTTTAGGCTATCATCGAAAAAGCTCAACCTTTAGTTTCATCAGCTTTTACTACTGTCAACGAAATTTAATATCTCGAAGTGGCAAATTTGAAGCTATTTTGAAAGACGTAGGTTTCTCTTCTGAAATTATTATCAAATTTTTCGTCCATTATCCATTATGTCTCATATGGTCCCCGGCATCCTAGGACCCCCTCGACGTTGCTCCCATGTGAGCCATAACCGAAAACACCACTTTTCTAACGACATTAGATTAATCTTTAGAGGATTTGGCTTTTGTAAAATTTTACTTACTACTTCTTTAGGAGATTGAAAAGATTTTAGCGAAATTCACATTTTTTTGCCTTGCAACTGGAATAATACAAAAGTTACCTGATTACTAAGTCGTCTAGTTAAAGGATGGAACTAACTTAAGTGAAGCTAAACAATTCCAGAAAAATTCTTAAAAATGTCATTTCTACGCCTTCTTAATACTTTTTATTACAACCAAACACATCGTAAAGATATATTTCATAGTGCGAAGGAACAGCGTCGGATGTAATGTAGATTTTAGGGTAATACTAGGGACTTTTTCCTATTTCGTAGCTAGTCCATTTTTCAGTTGCCTAGCGAAAAACGATTGGAGCCGCCAAGCTGGCGGTACACATAGCGTATCTCGAAACAGAGAGGGTGTAGAAAAGTGTAAACGCCATAATTTGTCACTAGTTTGTCCTAAAGGTGGTACATACTTTTAGAAAAAATACGTATATATATAACTTTGTCGTACTGACTTGATGTACGTATGGATAGGAAAGGTTAGAAATGAGGAAAAGTTTTAGACAAAGTAGAGGAAAAGTGGGATGGTAGAAGACGTTGTTAGATATGAAGGGTCAGATAGACGTATTAAAGGCAGAGTCATAAGTAAAGGGGGGTAGAAGAGAACCTACTTTGCTAGATGTTGAGATGATTTAGTTTGGGAAATACTGACGATCCTGTAATGATGATGAGAACTTTGCCAAATTTTGTTAAATGACAAAAAACATCAATACAAAAACTGTTAGATTTAATCACGTTTGGAGATTACGATATTATAACTTAAAGTTTATCAATGTAATAATAATAGCGAGAGCGATCCATCTAATTCTAGTATCTGTACGACAATAGACATGCAATTACGTCATATGTACGTATAATTATAGGTAAGGTAGGTGGAGATGTTTTCTAAAAAAAACTAATCGTATAAGATGTATTTTCTTATGTTTGAAGATTAAATTATAATATAATAATAATAATAAGTAGGTATATATAATAATAAACGAGTTAACAAATATGATAAGATAAGTACATAGGTTGCCTTAATTAGGTATTAATTGAAGGATTTCATTACATACGGGCCGTTCTTTATATGATTTTGCAAACTTAAATTGTACTGGGCTATGACTGACTTGACTTCTTCCATTTTTTCGTTCAAAATTGTTTGTTGCCCATGCTCGTTAATTTCTTCTTCGATGAGAATGATTTCACTTTCGGTACATTCGATTTGTTTTTCTAAATCGAGGTATTGACTGTAGCATTCATTTTTGTTCAATTTATCGTCGAGAAATGCAACATCCTTTTCGCCAGCAGCAATGTCCACTTTGAGCCCGTCTAATTTACCCTGAAGGGCTTTATGCTCTTTCTTAGTTTTCTTGCATTGCTCTTCTAGGGAATTCTGCTTTGCTTCAACATTTGTAAAGCTCTCTGTTTGAACCTCTAGATTGGAAATTTCATTTTTAAGGCGCGTGACGTTGTTTCTATCGATTTCCAGTAATGAATTGATTTTTTCACATTGCTCTTGAATATAACGAAAATGTTTATTAAGTTCGTCAGTGGTGCATTTGTGAATTTGTGAAAAAGTGGATTCAAATGAATTATTAAGTTCTAAGTCGTTTGTGCTCTCTTTTATAATTTGTAGAATGGTAATGATTTTTTTCTGAGTTGTTTCGATCTTGTTGTAAAGTTCGATGATCTTGTCATCGCTGGTGTCCAAGAAATCCAACATGATTTCTTCGCGTCTCTTCATTTCTTTCATTTTTTCGATTTTTTTGTGATTAATCGTTTGTGGTTCTTCTAAAGATTTTATTTCTTCCATTTTTGTGTCAATTTCTTCATCTAGGTATTGTTTAGTTTTAGACATTTGTTCAATGTCATGTTTTGATTTTCTTAACTGTGTCAAAAGAGCCATCCGTTGGTCTTCATGGGAAGGTATTCGCTCTAGCTCATTTTGTAGGGTTTGCTTCTGCTGAACGTTCAGTGCGTATAACCGGAGAAGTTCGTGTTTTTTTTGTTTCATGTGATTGCTTTTAAGACAGTCACTCAGTCTACTGATAATCTTGCATTCGCGGTTTATAAGTCTTTGTTCTTCCGATATTTTGTCGAGGTATTCCTTATTTTTCTGTAAAAGTGTTGTATATTTTTGACGTTCTTCTTCAGACATATTCTCTTCGAATTTCGATTGTTCTTCATTAAGGTTATGTAATTGGTTTTCGAAGTCGTTTAGAATGCGTCGTCTTCTAACGATTAAATTTTCAAGATGATCAATTTCTTCCTGAGAATCTTTACATTTTTCTTTAAGTTTCTTCGTTCCTTTTTCTATGTCGTCTGGTGTATTTTGTGCCATGTGGAAGTCTATGGCGTTATTATACACAGAGAGTAGTTCTTGATATTCGGCAAATCGCCTAGCTGTTCTTTTTGCAGTTTTCTTTAACTCGTTTTTGTTTGCCGAAACGACTGCACTGTTTGAAATCTGTCGTTGCATATTAGCCATTTCTTCTCTGATTAAATTCATTTGGGCTTGCAGTTTGGAGATGTAGAAACGTTTGTCTTTAATAGCTCTGGACTTTCCGTGGGAGGAATACTGCAAAAGTGACGTAGGTTTGGGCGTGATAGGGTCTTTAAGTCCACATTGGGATGTAGGTCGAAGTGGATGGGAAATAGTGAAACAATTTCTCACAGGTTTATTAAATTGAGTAGGATATTTTCTTGGATCCATTTAAAGTGTTTGAAAAGTTTATTAAAATATTTGACAACTGACAACTTTGTTAATTAATCAAATTAGTNTCCAAACACTTACAATGAAACTGCCCCCACAACTATTTTGTTTTACTTTCGAACACGTAGAAAGAAAAAAAAGGGACAATTGCTAGACGGACTAAAGGATCAATATTGCGGGAAAATTGCTTAGGATGAAGTCCAAGGAAAATTACAATTGAGAGTCCTATTAAGCGGACATCGTAAAAACAGGTATTGGGATCCGTCAAATGGGCATACACCATCTGGTGGCAAAATTTATAACTCCACTGAGGGAAAAATTTACATAGGAACTGTGCACGCAAATTGTAAAATTGTTTATTAAAATAATAAAAACACGTTAAAAAAGTAAAAATTTTTTTGATGATGGAGTCGACGAAGTTTTCTTCTAAAGTTAAATCAAATAAAAAGTTAATATGTTCAGCGAAAAGCTGCAATAGCACTTCAGACATAGATCTTCACTCTTCACCTACATTAACTACTTTCCAATAAAAACTAACCGTTTTATATAT
>NW_020438882.1:128171-187477 GCF_000699045.2 Agrilus planipennis | reverse complement strand
TGTTCACTGAACCTTAACAACTATCAGTATAAATTAGGATTAGTTCTCATTTAGGTTTAGTTTACTTCAGTCCCTGAAGAAGGTAACTTTGTTACCGAAAAGTGCTTCGGACAACTACAGTGTCGTGTTTTGGCGTTGGGGTTTTGAGCTATTCTGTTTGTTCTACAACAACCGCCAAAGTTTTTCCAATCTTCATATTACGTTAAAACAGTAAAAAAACTTTTTGATGATGGAGTCGACGAAGTTTTCTTCTAAAGTTAAATCAAATAAAAAGTTAATATGTTCAGCGAAAAGCTGCAATAGCACTTCAGACATAAATCTTCACTCTTCATCTACATTAACTACTTTCCAATAAAAATTAACCGTTTTATATATGTAAAAAATATATTGGGAAAATTAGAGGAAAAAGGAAACTAATAGAAGCTTGGATGAAAACAGTAGGTATCAAAGAAGTGAATGATATTGCTTAAATCACCCAGAATCACCTCACCAATTATATAACGTGAATCAATTTTTAAATCCGAAGTTTGTAAAAAGTAGGCAGTAAACTTGACAGAATTTGAAGGCTAGCTTCCGGATTTGTTATTTCCGAATTTTATAATGTGATTGGCATTAGAAACACGCTCACCTTCAACGAAACTTCCTTTCCGAGGCTTTGTGTCAGCCCAATCACATATTGTGTCAATACGTTTTAGAATTGTAGTGCTAAGAGAAGCTTTTTGGGCGATTTTATTCTGAAAACTAGCAATAAAAAGGGCCCGTTTAGCATTGATTGTTATGGACTAACTAAGATTGAAAATGCTCCTTCTGATTTACTTTAAAGGAGATGATTTTGAAAGAGGCAATTTTCTCGGTCAAATCCTTCAAGCGTAACCAGTGTTGTTTTCTTCCTCTTTTTATCTGTTTGCGCAACCAAATGGAGCGCAGGGGCATATACATACATCCTTACTATCGCATATTGGTTATCCTGTTTTTTCTTCCTTTGCCCTCATGTTTGTAGTCTCACAACGCAACTTATCACGGTTTCGAGCTTTCGGCGCATTTCATTTATCTTCTTCACGGCTGACTGCTTTGCCACTACACAACCCCTACCATCACCACCGCACCACCAACCCCTTGCAGCCTGCTGTCGTGCCTTGTGCGTTTTGTGTGCCAGACTTTCAACGGTTTAGCAACCAACTCACATACAAATCCATCCCCCTTTTCCCTGTATTGTTGTACTAACCTTGAAAGATGACTGACGATTCGTTGTTTAGTTGATTCCTGATGAAAATCTCCCAGAGGAAGTTCAGCATTGTAATTTATTATTCCATAAGACCCGTTGATTCATTATTGCGGTTTTCAGACCTATATTTCCGCACATGTACCATCGAATTACCTTTTAAATTTAATTTCATCAGATGCTTTTGTGTTCAAACGGGATTTAAGCGATAGCCTTATTAGGGAGGGAATTATTTTAAGCTTTTTGTGTATGAATTATCGATAGTTTATACTTTTACATGATATTCCCTTTTATAATTAGTTATCAAAAGACAAATACGAAATATCATAAAATACTATATCGACAATATATTTTCCCTTTATTGCAATGTCTAAAAGATCAGAGCCAAAATAAGACTGTAAATAATATTATTGATGCAAAACTAACACAACTAACACAATTATAAGGAAGTGTTGCGTCTTAACCACTTGTTAAAACGCTGTATTAAAATACAGATTGTAGTTCGAATTAATTTTTATTTTTAGTGTAAGTACAAAGTTTTTTCCTTTTTTTTGTTACAAAGTCAACCGTCTTTATTGGAGTTCAATTTGAGTCTCTCCGAAAAACTTAAGTTAAAATGTATCCAGTACCGTCGCCACCCCTCACCCTCGGTTACTTAGTCAGGGTCACTTCGTGACGGTACGGTACGCTTTCTAAAAAACTACAACTTATAATTTATGACATGACCGATCACCCTCGGCATGCTGTTAAAAAATAGTCCCCTAAAAATTGTTCCTGCACTTTCTAAATTTACAATCTATTTACAGTTCTTTACAATTTCGACATTTCTCTTTCTAAGAAGAGGTCTCAACAGGAAGTATTAGACAGATAGGTTAGTAGGACATCTATTCAGACATGAAGGGTTAGTTAGAGACATATTAGAACCAGAAACAGAATTTAAGGGGGTAGGGACGGAGATAGACCTAACTAAATTAGATTGCTGTCCGCAAATTCGAGAAATGCGAAGATTCTCTCAATACAGTAAGAAGTAGAGGTACAGTTCCGACTACTTTTCGGGCTTCTTTAAAATAGATCTTTATAATCTGTTAAGGAACCTTATTTGTGATATGCCGACGCAGAGACTTTATGGCATAAACATTTTCATATTTTATTATACCTTTAGTATAAAGCTTATTGTTATTGGACTTGGAAATATTTCCGAAATCTACGGTCACGTAGGCAAATTCGCAGAAGCACAAATGAGGGTTTATCCCATGGTTAGTATATTGTGCNTTTAGTGTAAAGTTTATTGTTATTGGACTTAGAAATATTTCCGAAATCTACGGTCACATAGGCAAATTCGCAGAAGCACAAATGAGGGTTTATCCCATGGTTAGTATATTCTGCATTGGCATTAGTGTCAATAACCTCGTTATTGGGAGGGATAATTTGTCGATTTCGGAATCTAGTGTACAAAATTTTAAGTTTGATAGGAGAGTTCTTTTGTAGACTAGCTGAGAGTAACTAGACTTCAGTTATTTTCACAAGACACCAATAAAAATTCAATATTTATAATAAGTTAGAATAGGTCGTAGTTGTCAGTTGTACAATAAATTCGTTATATTTACAAGTCGGCGTTTCTATGGTACTTCGAGTTATATAGGTATGTGGTACAATTGTACAAAAAGTTCGAATCAATAATTTGAATATTTCGAACGTAAAAAAGATAATCTAAATGTCTTAATTTCAAACAAGTGCTTTGAAAAAATCTCTTAACTAGCAGCGAAACGTCGGCGTTACCTTTACTACAAGTGAAGATCACTCACTGTTTATATTACATATATGTGTATGGAATTAGAATTTGGTTCTTTAAACTAGAAAAACAATTTAAAATGTTATTTATAAACTTGTACTTGAAGTGAAACTGACACATAACAAATTTTATTACTTCAGAAGCAGAAGTTTTTATAAATAAATAATCAGTTTCCTCTAATGTTTGTGAAGTGTTTTGCCAGTAAATACGAAAATTGAGCTGTATGCTGTAATGTTACATTTTATGGACAGGCAATGACGAAGAAGCGGTTTACGTACTTTCCGAATCGATATTTTTATAGGAACAAAAAGTTTGGTTTAATCTTAAATAAAAGAGGAGTTCGTTGTTTGAGGCAATATATTTCGTTGTGTATTATTATGTGTTTACGTCAAAATCGACTGGATGCTCTTACAATCACTTGGAACCGCTTCCCTGCAGTGGAACCGATATAATGTCCTGGTAGTAACTTATTTTTGTATTTTTAATAATTACCTTCTGGTACGATATCAGTTCGGTGCAGATATTTTACGACCTGTATTCGCGGTGGTTGTTGTGTTGCTGAACGCGAAGCAATATGTACACAGAGTCACTAATATTTATGGTGTAGCTTTCACCCCGTAGTGGTCGCTTCTCTTGTTTCTTAGGGCTCTTTCACATGTCGAAAACAGTTTCATTAATTATTGTTATTGCCTCTTATTGGATAGCGTAATATGTCCGAAACAAAACATAAAGTGCCGTTGTCTGTGAAGAATGAAGTAAACAACGAAAATATTTAACTTCATACTTACATATATAAGAGTATAATATCAATTGCCATTAAAAGTTTGTCCGGTTTGAAACAATGTCATTGCCATAAATAGCTTGAGAATACAAGGAAGAAAAAGTAGGGAAAGAGTGGATACAATGGCAGGAGGTGAAATATTAGAAGTGGGTGATTATTAGTCTTTAGCAAGTCAGGTAACTTAGGATGGAAGGGGCAGCCGCTTTTAAGAAAAAGAAGTCACTTCTATGCTCGCGAATGGTTGACTTAGAAATTCGAAAAAGATTGTTAAAGGTGTATGTCTGGAGTGCAGCACTGCACGGGTGCGAAACGTGGACGATGGGATCGGCAGAAAGGAAAGGGTTAGAAGTGTTCGAAATGTTATAGGTCAGGGGTCGGCAATCTTTTGAGTCAGAAGGGACGAAAATTACGAAAATTTCAAAGTTTTTAAAAAGCCACAACTTTTTTTCTTGCCAAAAATAAATAGTACTCGCATTTAAATAATTTTTTTTGATAAAAACTAATCTATTTGTTCATAAGAAAGAATATCTATTTATATATAACACTAACTTGTACTTCAATAACAAACAATTGAGCAAACAAATTCAATGGAAGNAAAAAATATCTATTTATATACAACACTAACTTGTACTTCAATAACAAACAATTCATGATTATTCAAGTAGAAAATTTAAACTTTATTAAACAATGTAACTTGTAGTTAGAATAAAAAAAGAATAATAACATACATTTGAGCAAACAAAGCAAAGAGCCGCAGGTTGCGGACCCCTGTTATAGGTGAACAATGAGGCTACCGTGGATAAGAACGTTAGCAATGCGGAGGTATTAAATAGAATAGGAGAACAGAGAGGTTACTATGGAAGTCTATAAGAATTTCCTATTAGGAAATAAGCAAAATAGATGGGTAGGACACCTTCTCAGGCATAAAGTCTAAGTAGAGACATATTAAGCACAAGTAGGGGTTGATAAGAGTAGAGGTAGATCTAGATTAGATTACTGTTCATAAGTAATTAAGGAGTTGGGTTGTTGTATTATAGTTTTAGGGAAATGTGAAGATTAACTCATTAGATTTCTTGCGCTTAATTTGTATGATTTCTTTTAATCAGTAGGACTATTTTGAGTCACAAATTAGACTCAATAAATTATTCTACAATTCACCTGTTAATACTATTTTATTAGATTTCGTCCCTAATTGTCTACATTGCAAAGGAATTTTCATAGATAGCTAACAGTAATAAAACTGTAATATAGACAACACGGATATGCGAGAAAAAAAATGCCTATAAATTATCCTGTTGTAATATTTAATTGCAGCTTCCATTAATTTCTCAAAAGCGCTAACGCCCTTTTCGGTGTATCCTTTTGTCTTTGTCAATTATGAAGGATGAGTCACACCTGTGCGTTTTAATTTCGAAAAGTTTGGCGACAGATTATGACAATAAGAAGTGAACTGACGAGAAAAAAACAATTTAACTTTATCCGAGATGTTTGGGAATCCGTTTTCTGGAGAATTGCAAGAGAATGACTCAACGTAACGACAAACTTTAGTTGAACGAGTAACTTTCTAACTTTTACAATTCCCCTGCTTTCGGTCTTAACGTGGACTTAAATTAGTTATTTTTTTTTTTTTTGAAATTTTGCTTAGTCAATAGACCTCGCGGTTTATGCCCTTACACAGGACCAGATTTACGTAGGTAATGAAAGAGTGGGTTACTTTATAGGAGGTCACTGTTGTCAAACAGAAAAAATATTCCTACCTTTTAAAATTAAGTCGTTTTCGACTTTGTTTAAAGCAAAGTAGTAACAGACATATCCTTTTGTTTGTTAGGTAGTGTAGTATAGGAATTGATAAATATAGAAATAAGATAGTATAAGTAGAATTATTATTTTCTGTACGTAAGTCGTTTATGTTTTGAGTAGGTAATAAAGGGATCGTCTGGCTTTGGGTTATTTGTGAATATTGCAACGTTTGTAAGTTGGTGCAAGAGGGATGAGAAATGCTAAACAAAAGAGATAGCGAATGGTTGGAATGCGTCCGGGGGTGAAAGTTGTGCCTGCCAGGTTGCGGACGGGGAAGCACGGAAATAAGAGAGTCAGAGTCTGAATGTGGAGACAGAGCAGGAAACACGACGTTATAAGTTAGTTTTATACATTTTTGTAAATAAATCCTTTTTTTTAACTTGCATTTATTATATTTTTCAGTATATTATTTTACTACAGTGTTTAGAGTGTATTTCTATAGAAGACTGATAGAAGTCTTTGCACATTCCACGAAAATTAGCTTTAAATAAAATAGTAGCATTAGTAAAATTAATAAAAAAAACAAAAATAATCGTATGTAAACGATGTAAAAGTAGAGTTAGAGCTGATATAAAAATAGGAGACACTAGATAGAGATAGTAAAGGAATCAGATCGCTCATGGTGGAAAAAACGCTTGTGATTCACAACAGCACAGGGTTGGGTCGCACTCAACAAGAAGTATAGTTTTGTGCTCGAGATCGGTTAATTGGCAAATTTGAATGCAAATATCAAAGACGTGTTTGGAGTAGGTTGTGAAATGTCGACGACGGGCGCGATGTAGGAGGATATAGATAATGTTAAAAATGAGGAAGTATTAGCAAGAGTAAGAGAACAGAGGGCGTTATGGAAATAAGCGATATTGGCTGGTAGGACACCTTCTTAGATATAAAAGCTAGTCAGAGACATATGTTAGGACCAGATGCAGGAGTTAAGAGGAGTAGAGGTAGGCTAAAAACGAAGATTGACTACACATACGAAGAAGTGAAAATGCGTGCCCAAGGAGTTTTAGGACTAAGGATCTTAATGATGATGATGATGAACATCGGCACGGCCTAGAGATTAGACCATTACTTAGGATTCAGGAGGACGCCGGTTCGATTTCGGGTCTGTCTGCCTTGGTCCAAATTTTTCTGTGGTTTCCTTGGATCATTTAGCCAAATGCTGGGGCAGTAATATTCCACAAATAATCATTCATTCTCTTCCGTCCTCATTTCGTCCGTTTCATCTTTCTCATTCGAACCACCACCCACCCATTCCCACGTTTCCTGAAAGGAGGTTGAAGAAGGCCTCCAACCCTACCTTCCGGAGTAGTCCGGAGGGACTGCCCGTCCACCAGCATTACTGGCTGGTGGGAATGAAACACCCAAATGTTTTTTTTTTTTATGTTGATAAGAAAAAGGAAGTAAGAGAAACTAAAAGTGTTTCTAGATAACCGTATTTATTATTTGTTAAATTTTAGTAAATTTAACAAGAATTTAATGTCACCTCTCAGATAAGGGAACTTTCAGCTTGCCCTGTGTTTAATTAGAAAAGTTAAGGGTTAAGTGGTAGTATACCTGGCAATGTACCGTAGAATGTTGCGCGTGTCATGTGAATCCCAAAATGCCCATGAAATAAGGATGCGATTGTGAAACAGACGAAATCGAATTAGGGCGAGTTTGGGCGTCGTATAGTCCGTATGCACCACCTGCCACCGTATCTCTCCCGAGTGGAGTAGGTCGCGAGACATCCCCTCGGGAAAATACGAACCTGAACTCACGGCCTGTCTCCGGTCGTTTGGGCAAAACATTTCTACTGCTAGATGGGAAGTGGCGGACTTCATAAAACTGAACAAGTTTCATAAACGGTCGAGAGGCCGGAACATAATATAGTGTTATGACAGGCACATCTGGGCCCGACTGGCGATGGTGTGTCCCACCCCCGCGTCCACTTTGCCCTGCTCGAATCCGACGTCGAATAGATGTCAGCCGCATGTTGTCCCGATATCTGAATATGATATGAGCGCTACGGAGCTGGCGTGGATGTTTCGGGTGAAAAAAGAAATCCCGACAGTCTGCGATGGGTACCTACTGTGCATGTGAATATTACTTTTTGACGGAATTTGTAAAGTGACTTACATGTAAAAGATATATATAGACCTTCAATAAATTTTATGGAATTATAGCATTAATGCTTTCGTAAAAATTTCTCTTTTGCTTTGCAGTAGACAAGAAATACCCAGTGTACTGCACATAAAAACACATTGTATTTATTGTAACGTAAAAGCTTCCTGTAACGAATATTATCATCATAAGGTTAGACTGGTTGGACACGCACCTCCACTCGTACCTATCCTTTACCTTCGCATTTCCCTGAAACTAGAACAACTCACCTCCTTAACTATTTACGAATAGTAATATAATCTAGGTCTACCTCTACCCCTCCTAACTCCTGTCTCTGTCTCTAATATGTCTCTGACTAGACCTTGATGCTTGAGAAGGTGTTCTACCAACCTATCTCGCCTATTTTTTATTGACTTCCATAGAGTCCTCTGTTCTCTTATTCTTTCTAATTCCTCTTCATTTCCAACCTTCTCTATCCACGGCATGCTCATCATTCGCCTGTAACACCAAATTTCGAACGCTTCTAACCTTTCCATATTTCGCACCCGTACAGCACCGCTCTCCAAACATACACCTTTAACAATCTTTTTCGAATTTCTAAATTAACTGTTCGTGAGCATAGAAGTTACTTCTTTTTATTAAAGGTGCCATGACCCTGAGCTATTCTCTGCTTTATATTCCTACTACCCCTTCCGTACTGACTTTATCTAACTTCCTAGACACCTAAAATCAGCTTCTTCTAATTTTTCGTCTCCTATCTTTATATTCGCTCTTTCCTTACTTCGTCTTCCCTTGCATACCAGTATTTTTGTTTTGCTTTTATTTATTTTCATACAGTATTGTTTTGTCAGTATTGCTTTTTATTGAAAGCTATCTCTAACTCCTTGCTAGACGGTAATACTGGTGTATCATTTGCAAATTTAAGCATACTAATCTTTTGCCCCTGTATATCTATCCCTACAGTCGTACTGTCTTTAATGATGTTGATAGCGTCTTCGATGTGTAGATTAAAAAGTAGCGGTGACAGTGTGCATCCCTGTTTGACTCCCTTCCTAATATTTACTTCTCTACGTAACTGCCTGTTGCTCTTTATACAAACTAAGTATCACTCTTCTATCTTTGTAACTCATCCCTACATTTTTAAGTATCTATATTAACATCTTGTCCCATTTAACATTGTCAAAAGCTTTTTTAAATATCTACAAATCCTATGTACGCAACTTTCTTTTTTCTATCGTTTTTTTTCTATTGTTACCCTTAAACATAGAATGACCTCCAGCGTTCCTCTATTTCTTCTAAACCCAAACTGATCTTCCCCTAATAGTTCTTCCGCCCTTTTTTCCGTCCTCCTCTGTACAATTCTAGTTAAGATTTTTGACGCATGGGAAGTTAAGCTCATTGTTCTATCTATCTGCGCCTCTCTTTTTATGTATGGTTACTATCACGTTCCGTTTATAATCCTCTGGGATTATCCGCGTCTCGTAAATGTGACTAACTAGCTTAAGCATACGATTTCTAACTTCTTGTCCTGCATGTTTTAGAATGTCCCCCTGTATCTCATCTACACCTGGCGCCTTATTATTCTTTAAGCTTTTTAATGCTACATCGAACTATTCTCTCATTATGTAGTAACCTAGCTCATCTATAAACGTCTCATAAATGTGATTTATTACCCCTGCAATCCTTGGTGGCTACCTCTTTGTACCAACAAATGGACATTCTCTGTAATTGAACTTCGAAAATATCAAAAATTGCCTTAACATACATGCATGATGTCTCGGATAGACTTTGAGGTCCTCTACCTTTTTGCCTGGACTTCTGGAGCATTCTTCAAAGGTGCATAACTGAAATTCGGCTTCCCAGAACATGAATTTGTCGAGCTATAACAGAGCAATAAGAGACTAACCTCATCACAATTTAATCTCTTGTCGAAGTACAAACTAGATTTGGGGACCCTTACGTTTTAAACTTTGCAAAATAAATCACAGCCCAAATAATATACTCATTGCCTACGATTACTTAATTTTTTAGTAGTAATACACATTTACGATAATGATGTAGGTATGCAGTTTTAAATATTTATCACGTCGTAATTTAATTAGTAAAAAATGTTTGGTTTGTGTTGCGTATGGGAACTTGGTAAATATGAACGAATTTTTTATATTGACCATTGCATTGATTGTATTTTCAATAAATAGAATAAAATGAACGCTAGCCTTTGGTAGAATTAACAAAAGCTAACTGAAAATCAGTGTTGTTGGTGTTTAATGTTAAGTAACGAAGCGTCGAAAGGGGTTTCCAATGTAAACAGAGAGTGTTTCGAAGAGGTAGAATGACAAATGGCAAATGGGGAAGGGCCAAGGGGGGTTAGGCGTAAATTTTGACGCGAGAATCGTTGGTAGTCAAAAAGGGATGATGATGGCACAGCGACCTTTTCTGTTTGCTTTCGGAATTAGTAGCGTTTACGTTTCGAGACTGTTTCCGGCTTGATTTCAATTCGTTGTTGAGCACACGGTTTTTTTATACGGTTGACTGGCACAAATTTTCAAATAGATAGGTAAATGGAATCATTCGGACTGAAGTTTACTGTCCTATAATATATAAATACATTTATATGCGTATATGCTACCGGAAATGTATGAAATCTAGGAATTGTATAGGAATTCCTAGGAAATATATACAATTCCGAGGCTATCTAAATCTAAAAAATATTGTTTCAAAGATTTTTTAATAAACACATTTCCTAGGAATAATATGAAATTCCGATATTGTATTAGGAAATATATAAAACTAATGCTTTCTGTGAATAAAATGAATAAAACACTTCAGTAAACTGAGAATCAGAGTTATCTGTGTTTACGCGGTTCTAGTATGATCGCCTGATGTATATGCATTGGTGACGTTATTGTTTGGTTAGGTTAGGTTTGTATATGCGTATGCATTACTGACGTTGTTGTATGGTTATTAGGTAGATTTATGACAGACTGGAGTTTTTTCAATATAAACAGAATTACATTTCAAAATTCTAAGATTGTAAAGTACCTACCAGTCAGAGAGAATACCAAAAATAGACGTTTGAATAATCCCATTTAATCGCAGTTGGTTACAGAGTTCCCTCGTGAATACGTCAAAATTAGAGATTTTCGATTAATTAAAAATTCTGATAATTAAATGAAAGCATCTTGATATCGAAGAAACCCTTTCATCTTCAAATTAGATATTTTAGAAGTCGAATAATTGCCGTTTTCCGTAGCTAATACCGTAATACCTTTTAGTTTAATCAGTCCTGTAAACGATATAGGTACATATAAATCGAATACCTTTAGAGTATTGAATCATTTTTCTACAATGTTAAATTGGAAAGTGTATTTTTCGACGGTATTTTTATGATGGTTAACCTACCTATATATATACTAGGTTTTACCCGTGATTTCGCACGCGTTGATATCCTAAATACGTGTCAAATATCATCGACAACCACATAACACTAATTTTTCTATCTCTCGGGAACAGTATTTTGCTTCCTGACAATGTGTTCAAAATTTCATAGTGATCGGTTGAGTAGTTAAGGCGTGAAGTAGTAGCAATCAAACAAACTCAAATTTGCATTTATATTAGTTAGGATATATGTAGTGACAGGAGTACGAATAAAAGGATAAATGTAATAATGATTTTATTTACATTTCGCTTACTTTCTGTATTGCTGCAGCTGTTATATTAATGTTTTTATAAATCTTTGTTCGTAATATTAAAGGAGGGTCTATATTCTTATATAGCATACTAGCGACCCGCCCCAGCTTCGCACGGGTGTAATGCTGATACTAAATATATTTTGGTTTGTTTAGATTATTATCGAGAGGGGGAATCTTAAATAGACAACCCCTGAACACATTAAATTTACTACAGAATGTCTTTATATAATACAACATTCACAGTTTTTTTGTCATTAGACAATACAAACCGGCCTCACGACCGGTACCGCCGCAACCGCTATGTTTGCATTTTAAATCTGTAATATCTTCGAAAATATTCATTTAAATTACATGCTGTAAAGGATCACAGTCTATTTAAGGTACTTAAATGGATAAGAATTAATGCCGTGCTGCTTAAAATCGTTTCGTATATAAGTCATTATTTCTCATAAAAAGTAAAGGATAAAAAATGGTTATTGTGAGTTATCCCTAAGAGATAGACATATACCATCGCGGACTTTTTTGTAGATCTTTTTAAGGTGTACAATACTTTAGTACATTATTTTGATCTATCTCGTAGGGTTCAGCCAGCGTTTGCAATGTAAGCGCAAAAAAATGTGTTTATTTACGACATCACATTAGAAACCTCTAAAATGATCAGTGTTTCTCTACTATATTATGCATGTATTATAGATATAAACCTTCCTCTTGAATCACTCTATCCATTAAAAAAAGCCGCATCAAAATCCGTTACGTAGATTTAAAGATCTAAGCATACATAGGGACAGACAGCGGGAAGCGACTTCGTTTTATACTATACACTGATTCAACACATTTTTTTAATCTATTTGAAAAGGTGGAAACTTAAGTTCCTGACAATGGATATTCTAAACTTGTCACTTTTCCCTTTATTCAATCTACTCAGGTTTGAAACTTAACTGATCGTGGTTTTGTAAGTTCTATACCAAAAGATGTGAATTGAATAGATTTCGGATTACTTTTGGTTGCGATCGGCCCCGAAATGGGACAATGGCGTCGAGCGGCGGAATTAATATCCTTCGCCTGACACGTCGTAAATCAAGCCGCAGAAATAGATATCGAATTCGTATTGTTGCGAACCACTAAACACAATTAATTAATTGCCATTGTTTCAAAGTTTAGCCTCTCTCTCGGTCTATATTTCCTTCTTTATTTATCCCGCATATCGTATCGTTCCTTTTCTCTGTAGAGTGTTCGGTAACAATAACGTGAAAATTGTAAGGAATAATCGTTTTCGTGAAAATCGTGGTTTTTGGCGCCAAGGTACTTTTTATCCCGGTTTTTATTCAAAAAAACAATACTAGAATTTAACACAAGGATCTATGTGCGTAGTATGTTTGGACACTAACATACTTAACTACTATACAAATAGTACTGAAAGGGATATTCTAATACGCCTTTATTATTTGCAATGTTTTGGAAGTACTTAGTGATATAAAATTGTTATTACACGAGAACATATTTGATTTCAGCTGCGGGACAATTACTTTGTTTAATTTTAGAGAGAAAAAACAATAAAATCAATCAGACTATGTACATGCTGTACTTACAGTAGAATCCGCTTATAATGACATCGAAGGGAAATGACAAACGCGTCATACTAAGCGGGCGTCATACAAAGCATGGTCTTAGAAAATGAACAACTTTCTATTTTGGTTAGTTTTTTAGTTTACTAGAAAGGAAAACTACAAATTGTATATATTTATTAACAGAAAAAGAAAAAGAACGATGAATTGTTATATCAATATACATAAGAAGGGTCAGAAAAATGAGCGAAAATGTTATTATTAATAATTTGGGTCACTATAGCCGGACATGATTTCTTGAGAATCAGTCATAATAAACTATGTGTCATTTTAAACGGAGTCATTATATCCAAACTTTCCTATAGAGAATTTAATATGAAAACCAAACTTAACACTGCAATTAGTTCATATTAAGCGGTTGGTCAACAATATAGGCGGAGTGATAATAAACGAATTCCACTGTACTTAATTATTGACTTTTTCTACCTAAAATAAAATGTAACAGAAATTTATGAATCGCAGTGAAGTTACACCAGATTAAAACGTTACATTTAAACAGAACCCTACCGTTGGTACGTGTAGAATGTAGATAACTTAAAAAAAAAAATCAATTTTGGGAGATTTTTGCCCGTATTTTTTCAACTAAAATGTGTAAACTTGAAACGTTATTTACTACATATAATAATTACAGAGGTTTTAGCAATGGCTTGGTGTTTTTAAACCTTCTTCTTTGTGATTAATAAGACTCCGACAGACAGACAAGAAGTAGTACATTAGTAAAATAGTTCTGCCACAATCATTTAATGTTTTAAAACAAATAAAAACAACCTATTATGCCTATTTTTATGTTATTAGATTGCAGTATTTTGCGTTATCAGGTTTTCAGTTTTGCGTATTTTCTACTCTTTAAAATCACCATATTTTAGAGTTTTCTGATGTCTGAGAGGCTGCCGAGGTGAAAGAAATGAAAAATTGTATTATTTTACGCAATTAGTTTTTCAGATTTTTATTATCGCAAAATCCTGACTACACCATTCAATTATTAGGTACATTCTGTGGACTTTTTGCTATTACCATGAAAATTTTAAAGTGTCTACCAAATTAGACCTAGCGCGCACTGCGATTTTTTAGTCGCCGCAATTCAAAAGTCTCTGAAAGTAAAACCGATGCGCGCACTTACGACCAAATAATCGCAGCTTTTAGTCATTTGCAATATGAGCGTTACAGAAATAATGTGTATTATGGATTTGTTTATCATAAATCAGAGATAAGTCAAACGGAAATTTTCTTTTTTCAATTTCGGATATATGCTTTTCTGTATCCGAAACACTATGTGACGTTTCTTCTTCCTTTGCAACAGAGGACTCATAATATGACATGTTTGATAACCACAATGCATTAATTAATTATGAAGAAAAAACAACAGATAATCATCAGGGGGTTGCGACAATTTGGTTGCCAATGCGCGCGGATTCATTGCTGTTTGTACGATTCATTCTACATCCGCGACAATCGCGCCCCAAGAAAAATAGGACAGGTTGCGATTTTTTAATCGCAGCGATTATTTAGTCGCATATGCGCCCAGTTACATTTGGTAGTCTGTGTTATATTTTTGCGAATAAATAATCGCGGGATTAATAAATCGCAGTGCGTAAGTTCCCTTTTCCTATGCACAACATTTTTTAAATTATGACTAATGTTATTTTTTATGAAAGGTAGAAAATATCAAAAGAGTAAAATTCTTATGCACCTTTTCTAGTTTAATCTGTTCCAGTATCTACAGTTATATTTTAATTGTGTCAGTTTATACAATTTATTAAGCTTACAATTCAAATAATTTTTACTGTAAGGAATAATATTCAATACGATATATTTCTTTCACATTTCAAACCAACGTTTTAGATAATAAATGTTAGTCGTTCTAACGACCTAGCAGGCAGGACACTCTTATCTCTTAAAATGCTACAAAAAACGTGGTACGTCATAGCATTAAGCAAACAACTTTCACTTTTAACCAGCTTTTAACAGAATTGCGGTTGATCGCTAGCCTGCTACACGTATAAAATTTAATTTATCGCGACGTTCGTTACATTATTATCCTTTAAAACGGCAAAATTATGCACGTGTGTGTGAACTAATTACGTGTACATACTTGTACCTGCATACATATGCATTTGGAGAAATTAGGATCATTGATACGAAAATTACTTGGATGGAAAAGTACCTACCGGCGCAGTCCCAGTACCGAGCTTTCGTCATGCCCCTCCCTTCTCTGTAAGTTTAAATTGTAGCTATAATAATATTGATGTAAATGTTGAAGTGTTACAAAATTGTGCATCTTGATGCAAACATTCGTACTTACGACTATTTAAAAAAACTCAAAATTACAGGATAAGTGTAGAAAGTTAGTTACATTTCTATAATCGATAAAAATAAGTTAATCTTACGTAAAGCTGGCAACGCATTTGTCTTTAAAGAGGTTTATGAAAGCGTTTTTAATTTTTTATAAAATAAATGCATCAATATTGATTGCGTTCACCTTATCTATGCGAATTTTAATTATAATGCATTAATGATTTTTACTGAAAATTATATAGGTAGCTATAAATTAAATATTTTGTATTTTCGTTTTTTCTATTAGCTATTTACTTCTCCTTTGTTCCTTGACGTTCACGATCTTCCATGTTGGAATAGAAAAAATTGTATGGTTTTTAGGATTTCACATTTTTATAATATTGAAATTTCCTAATGTCTTATTAGCTTATTTAATTGTATTTTATTTGTGTTTGGTAGTACATATTTAATAGACTAGCATGTACCTGAAATTATAAAAATNGGAAAGGTAGAGAGTAAATTGGTTTGTAAATTGTATTGATAAATTCTGAAAAGGAAAGAAAAACGAAAAAACTTCAATTAAAATATACCAAACGCATTAAAATGTTTCAAAAATTGTAGGTATCTCTACAATTTTTAAATATAAAATGGTTATATTTTGTTTACCTATTATTAATTTGTTTATAATAAAAACTAATCTTCAACATTATTTTCATTTTCTTTTCGTTTTGCGGCTCGAGTTATAAAGTGTAATAAATTTGAATTAAATTAAACGAAATGCATTAAAATTTTTCAAAAATTGTATTTAAGCAATAGGCAAGTATAAGCATCTGTACAATTGTTTTGGACAACCAGTCTTTTTTCAAGAGTACAAAAATATACGTTTGACTTATACATACTTTTGTACTCTTGAAAAACGGTTTTTTTTTTAATGCATTTCATTTAATTTAATTCAAATTTATTACACTTTATAACTCGAACCGCAAAACGAAGAAAAAATGAAAATAAAGATAAAGCATAGCATTTATTATAAACAAATTAATAAATCATAGGTACACAAAATATAACCATTTTATATTTAAAAATTGTAGAGATACCTACAATTTTTGAAACATTTTAATGCGTTTGGTATATTTTAATTGAAGTTTTTTCGTTTTTCTTTCCTTTTCAGAATTTATCAATACAATTTACAAACCAATTTACTCTCTACCTTTCCTAATATATGTATTTAAAAATACACTTTTGTGTAGCCATATTGGTACGTAATAAGCATGTAATTTCTAGATCTCCTTTGATAAGCGAAACAAACGAAGCGAGCGGTTAATTTACGAAATTGTAAAAGACGATCGTAGTAAACTATGACTGTTTCTCATGTTAGTGAATATTACATTATGGCGGTTTTGCCTAACAAGCAGCCCGACGCTAACGCAATTTCGAAAATGTCTGTTCACCTGTTTTACGGTGCACCTTTGAGCGTCCAGATGGTTTAGCTTTGCCATGTAGCATCAATTTGTTGCGGCCTTGTACCGTTTCTGGCTAATTTCACGGCAGGACGAGAACAACATCGGGCGTCGCGTCGTGAAAACGGGTAAAAGGGGGATAAATGGGGAAGTGTCCTCTCCTGCATGACTTACTGACCACTGTGAAACGGTACAGTGTGTAATGTAACCACCAAACAACCATAAATCTGACCACGTTTGTCGAGGGCAGCCGTGAATTTCGTCAAATATTTCCACTGACATTTCGGAAGGGATCGTATAACTTAATGAAGTTGAAAACAAACAAGTAAACCAACTAATCATTATTAATTAATAATATTAGTCGAAATCTTGATTTAATGCTGTTTTAATTTTATCCTAAAAATGTATATCAAGAGACAAAAGCCATGTAAGAGTCATCATCATCATCATAAGGTCATCAGTCTTAAGACTGGTTGGACACGTACCTCCACTCTTTCCTATCCTGAGCTAAACTTCGCATTTCCCTAAAACTAGAACAGCCCATATCCTTAACTATTTGTGAAGAGTAATCTAATCTAGGCCTACCTGCACCCCTCCTAACTCCTGTTTCTGCCTCTAATATGTCTCTGACTAGACCTTTATGCCTGAGAAGGTGTCCTACCAACCTATCTCGCCTATTTTTTATTGTCTTCCATAGAGTCCTCTGTTCTCCTATTCTTTCCAATACCTCTTCATTTCTAACCTTTTCTACCCACGATATCCTCATCATCCGCCTATAACACCACATTTCGAACGCTTCTAACCTTTTCTTTTCCGCCGCTCCCACTGTCCATGTTTCGCACCCGTACAACGCCGTGCTCCAAACATACACCTTTAACAACCTTTTTAGAATTTCTAAATTAACGGTTCGCGAGCATAGAAGTGACTTCTTTTTATTAAAGGCGACACGACCTTGCGCTATCCTCTGCTTTATATCCCTACTACTCCTTCCATCCTCACTTATCTGACTTCCTAGGTATCTAAAATCAGCCACTTCTTCTAATTTTTCATCTCCTATCTTTATATTCGCTCTTCCCCTACTTTTTCTTCCCTTGCATACCAGTATTTTAGTTTTACTTGTAAGAGTGTAGTTGATTAATTCAACCAAAATTACAACGAACACTAGTCTAAAATACTTCGTTATAAAGAAAAAAAAAAAACGAGAACATTGTTTTCTACCTGCTGCTTCAATGAAAAACTAGGATACAATCTAAAAATTCGAGAAAAAGGATTGAGTTCGTAGGTTTGATGAAAACCTTTTACACTATACTATCTTAATTTTTGAGTATTTCATTATCATGGGGTCGAAATGTGGTTGGATACGCATCTCTATTCGTTTCTGCCCGAAGTCAATGTTCGCATTTACCGAAAACGAGAACACCACCCCATATCCTTAAATATTTACTAAAATAATCTATTCTAGGCCTTTCTCACAAATAAAACATTACTGATAGACACTTGACGAAACTACAGTGTGGCAACGAAATAACTATTGTGGATTTATCTACCAACAAAAGGCTTGTAACTTATTAATGTTGTAATTGTGTGTTCTAAATGTTGAGTTACAACAAGTGAAAGCTTCATCTGTACAATTATAAACATTTGTTTTGAGTAATTAGGTTATAGTTAATTAACGGTTACGAAACCCTGACGTATTTGGACCCGATTTGATCTTAATTTATTTGTTATTCCTAATGGTGTGCTGTTCGTATTCTAAAATATAAATCTTCAAAATTAGCATGTAGGTAGTTACGTTATAGTAGTGAACTGATTGCAAAGTAATGCAAAAATCAGTTTTTAAAATAGAATTTTCAGAAAAGTCTATTTCTGATTCAGTAGCTGGCTCGTCCTTTTCGAACACATGATTTAGATAGGAAAAGAAGATGCGAGGCAGAGGATTCGATGAAGTAGATGGTACTCCGTAGCAAAATAAGTCTTTACGGATTACCCACTGATATCAGAAATCGAATCGTAGAACATTTTGTAACGTAAATGTTTGCGATACGACAGTATGCATGCGCTCGGGATTGCATGCAGAAGCAACAAGACTGCAACGAAATGTGGCGAACAGACGGAAGTATAAAGAGGAAAAATGAATTTGCCTTCCAACGAAATTGCAACTACTTACAAAACACGAAAAGAAATTAATCATTTGATAAACCATTTTTATAGCACTTATCGAAATTGAAGTAAAATTGAAGTAAAATTGAATATGTAAACTATTATAATTTTAAGTACAAAAAGGGAGTTAGGAAATTTCTCTAATAGATAAGTGGATTTTATACGTAGCTATATACTTTATTTATTTAGAAATTCATACAAGAAAAATTAACAGTTTTGAAAATCCGTGGAATATTACTACCCTATTTCCCCATATGGTTCACGGTAAAAATTGAGCCTGGGCAAGCGCCCGAAATCGAATCGGTACCCTCTCTATGGTCTAAGCATCTAGACTATACCACTCGGTAATAAAATGAGGCAAAACTACCCTCAGGCTTTAGAATATAGGCCAGAGGAACTACCAGTCCAGCAGCGTTAGTAGTTAGTGAATATGAAAAATGCGCATTTTTTTTTCATGAAAACTGTCTGGGATAGGCCAGATTAATATGGAAACAGTTTGATTATGCTAGGTTAAAATTGAGTCAGTTTGGTGAGGTTGTGTTAGAATAACAACATTTTAACTGCTAAAAAATACTTAGTTTATTCTCGAAGAGGGGAAATCTTTAAAAGACACCTCCTGAGAGGAGGTAGTGTCGGATTTTTACCGCCTAAAACCCCTCCTCGAGTGGGGAGATAAACCCGAAGATTGTTCATCCCCGGGAAGGAAATGGAAAGGTTGGGGTTCGGAAGACGGTTGAGTTGGGAATAGGGTTGCGTATGGGGGGAGAAGGGAGTATTTGTGGAGTAAACCGTCGAAGTAGGTAGTCCACCTTTGAAGTGATGCGTACACTCGTGTTAAAAAGCGAAGCGCTCGGTGGACCAAGCGTTTTCGTATTTATATTGTTCTGGAGGCTAGGGGGAGTGGTTGAAGTTCCATGGTTGACTGTGTTCTGTTCAGCTGTTGTAGTTGTTTTTAATGCCAGTAGTTAGTTCTTATGTACTATTACGACCTCTTCTTTTTTATTGAAATTGTTTTTGTGTTTATATATTTCAATGGCTTCTCTGCACAGGAGGGAATGGTAACGATTGTTCTTTGCCAAAACTTGAAAGTCCTCGAACTGTATTACGTGTTGATCTTCTGAGAGGACATGTTCTCTGCTACTGCCGATTTTTCTGTGTCATAGGCGGCATTGGATTTTGTGTTCTTTTATCCTGGACTTTATACTCCTTCTCGTAGTTCCAATGTGAACTTGACCACAACTACGTGGGATACGGTATACTCCTGGGGTGGTTAACAGATTTCTTTTGTTTTTTGTTGATCTCAGGCTTTCTTCTATTTTGGTAGTGGACTTAAAGATGGGCATAATTTTCATCAGTTTTCCAATTCGTTACTCCTTTCATGTAAGGTAAAAAGGTTTTTCCGCGTAGGGTTTTCTCGTCCGTCTTTTTTTTTTTTGGCTGGAACGCTTCGTCTCATTGCTCGATTAATTTCTTGGTCTTTGTGGCTATTTTTGATTAGTTTTTGAAAATTCATTGTAAACATCATGACAAATTTAAGGGAGACGACTATGTGGGGTTGATTTGTTCATTAGAAATTGTAGCGGATATTTGGACTGTTGGGTGAAAATGGTCATTCGATTTTTGTTTGGATTATTTCGCGGTGCGGCGGTTCATTAAACAAAGCTTAGGTAATCGGATTGTAGAGTGGAAGTGCTCTGTAAGTTGATATGCAGCTAGCTGGACACGGAGCCAGGGGTTGAAGGCTAATCCTACTATAATTCACACATAATATACTGTTTCAGTTTATCATCACTAGCGGGAATTTATGGCTTTTATCTCACAAGGAGAGTGAGAGCGAGAGGGAGATAGAGAGGACCCGTGGTTTTCACTTTATATATTCATACATATGTATATAGTAGATAGCTGTGATATAAGCGACGACGAGAGGTGTTCTGTTACTCATGGTAATGCCTTGTAATGTATTGGACGTCGACAGTGCCCTTTTCGCCCTTCTTTTGCCTTGAAGCACTAGGGTGGATTGCGGACAATGTTGATTTAAGTCAGAAAATTTTTCAAATATTGTAACCAGAAACAAATTTATGAGAGCTTTTTTAACACGTACCTACCTACTTATACATCTAAACATGGACATACATTCTTTACGAAGAAATGTGATAAAAAAGAATAATATAATTAACTTAACAGCGACCTTTTGTTGTCTCGTTATTTCTTTCCTTCATTTAAAATTAAATTTTTAATCTTAACAATACAAATCTCCATTGCCACAAACATTTTTTGGAAAAGTGGAAAATGGTTAGTTTTCTAGTTCTGTATTTTACTTTTTGAACTGTATAAAAACACTATGCAATCGACTATAGATACACTGGACCATTTAAACAAATTGGTTATAAAATAGTAACCCTATATAAACTGAAATACTAGTTATCCAATAACTAATATTACAAATGCAAATGTGAGTTTGTTTCTTTGTTTACTATTCTTTCACGCCTTAATTACTCAACCGATTACCATGAAATTTTGAACACACGTCGTCAGGGGTACAGTGTAGGACATAGGGTATACCTTTTATAATATATATATNNNATATATACTTATTGTTAATAGCAATTAAAATTAATACATCAATACCTAATAGGTAGTGTAATTTTTCCTATCGTGTTGTTTCAGTTTTATCTGATTAATCGTAAGTATTTGTGTAAGTTATATTTACCCAAGCAAGTATGTAGGAACATACTCGACCTTCGTTAAAGACCTCTGTAAGACAACATTATCGAACTTGTTAAAGTTTAGAAACAAGCCTACCATATATATATATATTAACTCTTGCAATAATACTACTACTTTACAAGTGTTAATGATGACAAAATTTAGTGTTAACGAATTGGAATATCTGGAAGATGATCGGTTGAATTCTAATCCTATATTTACGAAGTCAATCGGCGGGTTCGTGAACTATGCCGGATTCACGTTAACCGGGAATTTTAAGAAAAAAATCGGAGAGATAGATGAGCTAGTGGTTTATGATGATGACGTTTGGGTGTGTACATTTCCAAAGTGTGGTATGTAGTAAATACGTAAATGTTTGTATCTACTGAAGAATTTTCTGCATTTTAATTTCAACAACATGAACAGGAACGACTTGGACTCAGGAAATGGTGTGGTTATTATTAAACAATCTTGATTATAATGGGGCTAGGAAATTGTTAAGCGAAAGGTTTCCTTTTCTAGAGTGAGTATTTTCTATTCTAGATGTGATTAATATCTGGAAAGTTGGAAAACTTTGCTGGTGTTATAGAACACTAAAAAGATCAAACTCCAATTCCAAAACACGACACCGAACGTCCGAAGTACTTTTAGTTACCTTGTTCTTCAGAGAACTATAAGAAGGTAACCTTGTTAAGAAAAAATACTTAGGATGTCCAGTGTGATGTTGTATGATTGGGTTTAAGGTTTTAGTGCGAGTAATATATGATAATTTAATTTCTAGTGACGCATTTCTAATTGACTGCGAAAAATTACCTCATTCTGAGATAATTTTGTCCAATGTTAATACCAAACATGATTCTCTTTATAAAATTAAAAATCTTGCAAGACCTCGATGCATTAAAACCCATCTACCGTTTCAATTTCTACCGAAGAGTATCAGAAATGGTACAAGCAGGCCGAAGGTTATAAATGAAATATTAAAAGAAAAATTTAGACGGTGAAAAAGTTCTTTATAGATAATTCACGTATCAAGGAATCCTAAAGACGTTTGCGTTTCCTACTACCATCATTATCGCCTCCTATTTGGATATAAAGGAACCTTTGAAGAATTTACAGAGATTTTCTTGGAAGGAAAAGGTACTTAACTACGTCAACCACAACTCCTGTTCAGAAATTTAAATTTAGAAAGATTTGGCTACTTTTCAGTAATTTATGGTCCATATTGGGACAATATTTTATCTTACATGGAACGATCGAACGAATCGAATATGCTGTTCTGTAGCTACGAGGAAATGAAAGAGAATTTAGCAGGTGTCATGTCTCGTATTTCGGAATTTTTGGAGATTGAGGTGCCCGAAAAGGAGATGGGTAGATTACTCGACCATCTCGATATTGACAGCATGAGAAAGAATCCGTCACTGAATTGTGAAGACGTAGCTCCTATATTAAAGTCGGTTTTTAAAGTAGACTATCAAGGAAATTTCATACGAGCCGGAAAAGTTGGAAGCTACAAAGAGGAAATGCCGGAAAAAAGCATACGAAAATTTGATGGTTGGATAAGAGAAAACCTGAAAAGAAGAGTCTACGAACAGATGGTGAAAGTGTAATGTCTAAAAATTATTATTGATGCGTGGTTAAAATAATATATATTTTTATACGAAAATTGTAACTGGTTTATATAAACATTAAATATATACTTGATATTTTCTGCTCAACTTTTATTAATAATTAATTTTTCGTAAAAAATCATTTTGGATTTACTCAATGAGAAGTATTTACAATAGAAACTGTAGATCTTTGTGACTTCAGTCAATGTTTGTAATACGTTCGTTACAATATAGGTGATTATCTACTATAAACTATATTATCCTACAAGTTTTAGCCTAATTCAGTGGTTATAAACCGTGTCTCTTTTTGTCAGTTTGTCAGGCTTTTAATTTAAAACAGAAGTGAAGTGTACATGAACAAATGTCGATGTAGCTGTAGCCTGAAAGACACAATCGAGAAAGGAACTTCCAACTTTTTGTTTCGGATTATGCTCTAGAGCGCGAGCAATTCTTTAATTTAGTAGTTAAATTAAAATCTGGACGTCCAATTAGAATCTAATGCAAGCGTTCTAATTAAAAACTGTTTCCGAGCGGGACCCGAGCCCTTCACTCCCGTTTCTATGGTGTTTTTGTATTCGGAAAATAAACAGCAAGGCAGCAAAATATTCAGATTTATGCAATTAAATCGTGGTTCGAAGGCTTTGCACTGTTAACGGTAATAATTAACTGTAATTGCAGAAGTAATACTCCTTGCGTTCTTCCTTCGTTAACTCACTGTATTGGCTTTGTTTACATGTGAAAAGAGATGACTTTTTTTATTAGAACGTTTAAAAAAATTGCGAACATCTGCGGTATTAAACTGGCACAGGACTGGAATAAGTCCAAAAGATCAGACCAGCAACTAACGAAATCCAAATTGCGAGACCGTACACTTTGGAAATTTTCATCAGAGTTTGAGGTTATTAGAGGGGCATGTACAGTGTTCACAACCTGAAGCGAGGCAACTATCGTACCAGTAGCGTAGAATTATCGTACATGGACCAAAATTGTCGTACTTTTCAAAATAATCACTATAATTAATAAATTAGTCGTATTAATCGTGATATCAATATTTCTGCGTATGCTTCGTAACTAATTTGTACTTATAAACTATTTACAATCTTTTTTAACTATATTTTTTACATTTGAGACAGACCTGAACTACCCCCACCCTTTAAATTAAAAATGAATAATAGATAGAAAAATACTTAAATATAACAAGATACAGGGAGTGGAGGTATGTTAGTGGGGTGTTTTTAACCTTAAGCTATGTTTAGTGACTACATGACTACAATCACAAAATTGTGGATGGGAAGACCATTGACCCAGTTACCTGCCGAGAAAAAACCTACATACTAGCATGATAAGGTTCTTTTGTTGCAGGCACGTTCTTCTAAACTTAACACTGCGAATAACAAAAATGTTTATAACACTGTGAGCAAAAAGAAAAAAAATATTCGCCCATAATAAAAAAAAGTCTTCGTGAGATTGTGAGGGTAAGAATAACACAAATTTTGAATGCATGAAAATTATCGTACAATCTGCGTACGATAATAATATGATATCGTACATCGTACGTAGACATGAAATTATGGTATGTGTACGATAATTATCGTACGGTTCCGAACACTGGGCATGTATCAACCGGTTTCTTTTTTTAAGAAAGGAATGAGGGAGAGTGAAAATATGGCAATGGTTTTTGTGTTTGTAGTTTCGTACAAAAATAACGTTAAAATTTTGATGATTATAATAAATCAACACAAGCGACATAAAGATGGATGTCTTGAGTAACCCATTCGAGATTCCTACGCTGAAATATACCCATGTGTGCGATTCAACGTTTAAAATCGATAAAACTATGATGATTGGTATGTTTATAAATCTGCTCTGTATGATTATTAATTTTATTGTTGTGTGTGAAGCAGCATTTGTAATATTTGAGATGCATTCAGTAGATGCGAGTTCGAAGTGGGTTAGGGAGGTGAGGCGGCTGGTCGTTTTCAGTCACCCTAATGGTTACCAGTAATTTTAACTTTATATTCAATGTCTACGTCCGGTTAAAGGATAATCCACTTAAAAGGGAGTGAGCCGTTATTATACTCTATTATTTTACTCATTCTTTAAGACCTGGATATATATAAGGAGCGTCCGTCAACAGACAGTACAGTGTACTTGGGATTTGTGTAATCTGAAGGATTAAAATCTGAACAATGAGCGACTTTATTTCCGTTATCGTGAGTTGTACGGGTTGAAAGTATAATATAATAGGGTACACGGGTACAGTAGGAAGAAGTTTTGTGGAAAGCCGGTGTGTGTGACTCTGGGAGTTCTTTTAAACCGAAGCGACGCGCAACGACCACGACAACGGCAATGGCATTCGTGAGCGAGAAACAATAAAAGTTTGGCATGCGGCATTTTGAAAGAGTGAACTACTTAGAAAAGTAAAGATTTTATAGCTAAAAGCTATTAAGAGGAGTTATAGCTTCGTGGAAAAATGCAATCGTCAGTTGAAATTGCAACTTTGATGAGTTTTGCGCCCTCTCTTAAATTGTTTGTTCGAGAGGAAGAAAGACGAAGTCGACCGTTAAGTGTGCGAGTGAGGTAGAGGTGAACGGTGAAAAAAGCTTGCACACTGTGTCAGCTAGCGTCTCGTATATAAAAAAAATCCGCATGTCTTCACGTTTTATGGGGGCACAACTGAGTTTATGACGGTAGCTGCAGCACTCCACTATCATTCCTAGACTTCACCGTCATCAAATCGGTGAGTGAAGTTCCGGTTGGTAATATAAAAGAAAGCCGCGCTTCTTTAATGTATTCGTACTTTTCTTGATTATTTCTTCAATATTTTCTTTAGATATGCTTTAATGGTCTTTTGAAAAACCTACTGTTGCTACTGAATAAAACCAATACATTTTACATTTCATGAATAGATTAGATGTACTAGGTGATACTTTCTTTTTCTTCTTTAAGTCTGGCTCAAGTGGGTACAAAACTTATTAATTAAATATGCCACCATTTCAAACACGTGTACTTGTTATCACTCATATGTCAATTGTAAAGCAAAATTTGATATTTGTTGGTTAAGTGTAGGCAAGGTGTGCATTCTTAAAAACTTAAGATAATCATCTTATAGTCGTCTATCCATTCGAAGACTGGCAGGACACGCATCTCCATTTCTTCCCATTCTGAGCAAACCTTAATTATCCCTTCATGTCGCAAAAGGTGTGCTACCATCGTTTTAGTAAGGGACATGGAGCTTGCATGAGAGTATCAATGAAAGTCAGTTGCCTGTTTGGACTTGACGCCAGGAAGGCTTTGTCACTTCACATGACTTTTTTCTGAAACCCTTTCCCTTAATTCGAGATCATGTGTTCCCCCTGTATATTTATTTGAGATTTCATTCATCCAGCTTCCTAAATATTTGGAATAGAGATTGTACTGTTTCGATTATTTCTTCATTTAATTCCTCGAATGGTAGAAACATATGATGGAGCTGGCATGAGAGCATTAATGAATATCAGTTGTCTGTTTGGATTTCACAGCAGGAAAGCTTTGACTCTTCACATAACTTTTTTTCTGAAATCCTTTCCCCTAATTAGAGATTCTGTGTTCCCCCTCCATATTTACTTGAGATTTCATTTATCCAGCTTTCTAAATATTTGTAATAAAAATTGTACGGTAAAGGTCTAGATGATGGGTGGATCGAAAGAGGAGGCCTCCCCAATCACTGTACCATAAAAAGTTCGTGGCGGTCTCATCCCCATAAAAAATTACGTTGGTTCAAGGTTAATAAATATGCCAATGTTTATACATTTCTAGGCATGTAAATATTTATATAGCCATTCTTAAACAATATTCAAAGGTAAAACTAATGAAAACTACATAAAAATATTGAGAAAGTTACATAAAACATTATTTAAATATCTTTATCAGTAGGGTAAATTAGGTTAGGTTATCGGGTTTTGTTCAAGCGACCACCCTCTTTCGATCCCCCACCTCCACCCGCTTGAAAATATTTTTTTTATTGAATTTTATTTGAATTATAGTGTATGAAAATTGTCAAAATAATCGAATTTCAACCCCTATAACTTTTTATGGGGGTGAGACCGCTGTAAATTTTTTATGGGGTTTTACTTAGTTGACCACCCTCTTTCGATCCCCTTACCCTCTTTCGATCCCCCCTACCCCTAGCCCCATCTAACCCCCATAACTTTGTATGGGACTGAAACCGCCACGAACTTTTTATGGTACAGTGGTGGGGGAGACCTCCTCTTTAGATACCACCCACTCCCACCCCCGAAGGAGGTGGGCGCCATCATCTAGACATTTACCAAATTGTACTCTTTCGATTATTTCGTTATTTAATTCCTCGAATGGTGGAGACATGGAGCTTGCATGAGAACATCAATGAATGTCAGTTGCTTGTTTAGATTTGACAGCAGGAAGGCTTTGCCTCCATACATGTCATTTTTTTTTTAATCCTTTCCGTTAATTCGAGATTCTGTGTTCCCCCTGTATATTTATTAGCTCCAGTATTACAATGACTTGTGTACCACGACAGCTGCGTTAATTGATAATGTCCTTTGTGTGCCAGTAGCAATGGCGGTTGTTACATACACAAACGTACGCCAATACATATATTAGTTTGATGGCTGTATGAGTATATAGTTTGTTACCTGCAAGTAGATATTATTCGAACTTGCATTTGAACACGGCAACAAATAATACATACATTTACATGATACATACATACATACATACATATCTGTACGTATGTTATTGTATACGTTCGTAAATTGTATTGTCGGTGATTAGTAGTGCATGTTATCCGTTATTTCTCCAGGGTTTTATTTTGAAATTGGGTTTATCGGCTGCAATTTCGTTCGGCGTTTAAAACACACGTACAACGCCAACGGTCCCGATAAATATCACCGTTGTCATAACTTTGTTACCGTGTTAATCAAGTGAACATGCGAATATTTTAGACTGATGGCGCAGCTTTTTCCGCTACGAACTTTTTTTTACCTCTCGACGTATCACACAAAAACCGTATGATATTGACGCTATCTGTGGTCGTTGCCGGTTTTTTCAGTCCAATGTATATTTAAAATGCAAAAATTATCTCGTTTTCTATTAAAAAATATAATATCAATATACACCTACATCGTATGTTTATCAAATATTTAAATTAATTCTAGAGTGTAGAGATTGCATTTCTTCTTCTGTCTAATTCGCCAAACATTGGTTGGTAAAGGTCTAGATGATGGCCCCCACCCCCTTCGGGGGGATCTCCCCCACTACTGTTCAAAGTTAATAAATATGCCAATTTTTATACATTTCTAGGCATGTAAATATTTATATAGTCATTCTTAAACAATATTCAAAGGTAAAACTAATGAAAAATACATAAAAATATTGAGAAAGTTATATAAAACATTATTTAAATATCTTTATCAATAGGGTAGGTTAGGTTAGGTTATCGGGTTTTGTTCAAGTGACCACCCTCTTTCGATCCCCCACCTCCACCCGCTTGAAAATAATTTTTTTATTGAATTTTATTTGAATTATAGTGTATGAAAATTGTCAAAATAATCAACTTTCAACTTTTTATGGGGTTTTACTCAGGTGACCATCCTCTTTCGATCCCACCCACTCCCACCCCCTAATACTCGTGCTTGAAAAAGCTGATGTTTACCGAAACATGTCTGATGTTAAATAAATTTGTGAAAATCTACTTTATTATATGATTTTCGAGGTATAGGAATCCAAAGCTAGATCGTAGTGAGTTCTAGATTCTGCCATGACTAGGTGCTTTACATGTACAAACACCCTTACGTGTATGTCAAGTATGTTTCATTCCAAATAATAATTATATAGAGATTGAGTGTAAACTAAAGGGATGGAGGCTGTACAAGAGATAGTAATCTTGTGCCTAAATTCTATTGGTTATTCGTATGGATTACTTTCTTTTTGGTGTAACCATAACTATATCTAGACCCTTCAGGTTTAGACTATTGCTTAGCATTCAGGAGGTCGTCGGTTCGATTCCGGGTTTGTCTGCCTTGGTCCATGTTCTGTGGTTTCCTTGGATTATTTAGGCAAATGCTGGGGTAGTAATATTCCATAGATAATCTTTCATTCTATTCTGCATTTCATCCGTCTCATCTTTCTCACCCAAAACACCACCCACTCGTTCGCACGATTCCTGAAAGAAAGCTGAAGAGGGTCTTCCGCCCTACCATCCGGCGCAGTCCCGAGGGACTGCCCGCCCACCAGCATTACTGGCTGACGGGAATGAAACATCCAAAAGTTTTTTTTGATAAACACTAGGTATGTACAGAGTTATGAGCGGTCGTGATAATTTATGTTTTCTCCTTGTTTTTTAGACGGATTGCAATAAAAAAGAATGGTACTGTGCCCCTGTGCGTAGTTCCGTTTTGCAATAACATAAAAAAATTAAAAAAAAAAGTTCTTCTGAAATGAAAAATTCGGAAAATTGCGTATTATTAAAATGGACTACTGACTAATAAAGCACTAAAATATCAAAATCAGTATTTTAATCTGTAAGAATCAGGTAATACTAATAATTACCTACATGGAAAGGTTTGTTTGGAATTATTTTAATTTATTGTTGTTTTAATTAAAATTACTTTACGTAACAACGTAATTACTGTTTAGCATTCTAGGTAAATAATGGAAGAAATCAACATGTTTAGTCTGTAGCTAGTAAAATTTTATTTTACATGTGAAAACTGCATATATATTTATCCAGACATTTTCAATTTCCCTGCAGATACGGTTGCATAAAAAAATCTATTGGGAAAATTGTTGATTGGTTGTTTACAAAACATGCTGGATTAGTGTTTAATGGCTACATCAGATTTACGAAATATACAGTGCAGAATCAATCATTAATCCTATCGCTTTTGTTATTTTCAAAAGCGTTCAAAATAGGTCCGTTCTTGTTATTTGAAGTTAAGTTTTTAATGTTTCATTTTTATAAAAACGACGCACATCAAATTTAAAAATAAATGTAGTTGATGTAATACATAGCGCATTATTTTTCATAACAACGATAGATAAAAAATACAGTTTCATTTGTCAGATAAAATTTTGCTAGGTACCTGCAAGCTGAAAATGTTGCCAACATAAAAAACGCTAAATTTGGACCCTTCCATTATTTACCTAAAATACTAAACGTTATTAATTACCTCGTTACGTAGATGTTTAGTAAGTAATTTTAATCAAAACAACAATAATAAGTGTGGTAATAATTTCCAAAACTTGTTTACAGTTAAGTCAAGTAGAAGCTAGAATGAACAATGGACCATCATAGTTGGGATTTATGCGCAATTTTGCGAGGGTTAAAGAGCGCGAAAAAGAGATGCCCTACGGCAGCTCAGAGAAAAACAAAATGTAAATTCACAGTCGGCTGACATTAATTAAAAAGATCCAGCTGGCCATGTATCACAATTATATGTTCAATAGCGCACACCGGGGGTGCAGAATAAACGAGTTATTACGTTTGTTTTATCTCTCGTTCAGTTCGTTACCGGCGACAATGAATAAAACACTTTCATTTGCGCCATTCGTCAGTACGTCTGTTATTAGTTCGTCATTTCGTGCTGTATAGAACGTTTTTCTTTTTTAACATTTTTGTAAAATATACTTGAAAATTGGCGACCCCCCTATCTCGAGTCCAAAAGTATCGCTCAGAAAAATCTTTTGAAAAAACCATTAGTTAACACTGAGGCGGATTTCTGCTCAAGCGAAAAAGGCGAAAGGGGAAATCCCTCAATCGGAAAAACTGCTTTAAACTAACGACAACTTTCAAAATTCAAGACCAAGAACCAGTTTTGCTCAAATATCAACATATTTTCTATCCTGACGTCACATTTCCATTCTATCATATATCTTTATATCCTTTCTTAATCCGCGATGTATTACATCTTATTCTAGCGTAAATTTCCCTATTTTCTTTCTTTTTGTACTTTTATTAAAATATTCTGGTCCATTAGGTAATAGACAATTTCTTTCTTATTGTAAGAAGAATCTGACATTGCTACCCACTCTGCCTCTAAATTTTTTATTCCACCACGTATTCAAGCCTTCCTCAAATCCGTTATTTGCTCCTTTTCCACTCCTTCTCACCCACATCATTCTACGCTCATTTTCCACACAAATTTCTCCCATTTTGAAAGATTTTCATTTAATATACTTCCCATTTCTTCTAATATGAAAAATTTTCTTTTCTTTTCATTGTTTATCCAAGAAAAATCTAATATAGAAATCTCTAGGTAGTTTTGAGAATTACGTTGCATTTACTATGATTTTGTGTTCTACAATATGTCCATTTTTGGTTTTAGACCGTTCCTTGTATATGAAATTATACATTTCGGTAATAACATTTTAAGACATTAACATTTTTTAATCCGAAACATGGACGGTGGGCGCGGCGGAAAAGAAAAGGTTGGAAGCGTTCGAAATGTGGTGTTAAAGATGAGGATACCGTGGATAGAGAGGGTTAGAAATAAAGAGCTATTAGAAAGAATAGGAGAACAGAGGACTCTATGGAAGTCAATAAACAATAGGCGGTATAGGTTGGTAGGACACCTTCTCAGGTATGAAGGTCTAGTCAGAGACATATTAGAGGCAGAAACAGGAGTTAAGAGGAGTTGTGGTAGACCTAGATTAGGTTACTTTTCGCAAATAGTTAAGGATGTGGGATGTTCTAGTTTTAGGGATAGAATTAGCTCAAGATAGAAAAGAGTGAAGGTGCGTGTCCAACCAGTCTTATAATGATGAATAACGTTTTGGACTGTTACCTCTTCCTTTTGGTTGGTTTTACAGCAATTCGTAGATCTTTTTATCATATTCAGCGCTATTAAAAATATAATGTAAAGTATGTTTTTTGATCTATAATAACCATACTAAAATTTTAAAATAGAAAAATCATTGACATAATTAATTACACCCAAGCATCCTGCTAGCAACTTTACTAGGTAATAAAAACTGCAGGATCACTTTTCACCGTTCAGAGTTTTATTTTCCTTCGTAGCGATCCATTTCTTACTTTTCGCACACACTTGTTTCCCTGTGTTTGTACTTTGAAAGTAGCAACTTAAAAAGTTTGACCATAAAAGAAAAATATAGTGTAACTATTATTACATACAAGAGAGAAGAATGCAAGCGGACAGAAAGAAACGGTCTCTGTCTTGATCGGACGTTTTATTGCGTACTTTTGCGAACAAGTATAAGATCGGCATTGTGCAATTGTAAAACGTTGGCAGTTTTCAACCAAGTGTCGCTATTCGTATACTTGCTATTTTAGTAGGTACGTTTTTCAAAATTGAAACTTTATGAAAGATAGACTATTTCCTTTAAACAAATGCAGCAGAGTGTAGTTGTGCTATCATTTAATTGCTCTAAAAGTTGATATTTAAATTCCTGCATCATTTTTGTTTGTCTCGTTTATAATAAATGGGCATTTCTACAGGAATGTTGTAATATAAAGGAGAATTATGAATTTTTCAAATGCTAATAACTGTTTCATGGAGCTTTCCTGGTAGTTTATAAGATGAGAAATCAACATGTTTTTGACGCACATTTTGCTCAGTGTTATTCTCATAAATATTATAGATCGTGGAAACATTGTATTTATTTGCGCGAGAGTTTCAAGAAAGTTAGTCATTAAATCAATTGCTACGGCAGAAGGTTCAATTCTTGTGGAAAGAATCCGGCTAATAACCAATATTTCGCTAATATTTGGCGCCGCTGTGCTCCAAAAGCAACATAATCCATATTCTTTGTTTACCATTGAAACTTTAGAAAGAATAATTTTAAGAACGTCTGAAGTACTTACACTAAATTTCGTAATACGGCGATTCCAAATCAACTGCAATGCGCACTTAATGTGAAAATAGTCAGGAAAAATGCGTTACATCGTAACATATCAGGGCATTATTCAGGCGCGTATAGAAAGGATGATGTTACAAAGAAAACTGATGTGAATTAATTTCTGTAATACTTACCCTAGACAAAACTTTTCAGTCTCTCAGTCTTTCAGCGTTTCTGAGAGCGTGTCTCACAGTCTTTCACAGTCTCTCAGTTATTGCCTAGGTATTTTTATGGATCTCTCATAGTCTCTGTATGAGAGACTCGAACGATAAAATTGTTAATTCAGAGATTCGAGTCCCACACGAGTCTCTCGTAGAATGACTGGGATCTCTGAAATATGTTGAACTTAGATTTAAATTTAAATTTTAACCATGTCTATCGAGACACCACTTATTGAGAGATTTGAGTCTCTCGTTCAGAGATTCGAATCTCTCGTTCAGAGACTGGATACGAAATGAGGATTTCTCTATGAGCGACTCAAGTCTCTCGTTCAGAGACGCTAAACAGTTTTTTGACAGTCTCTCTCAGCGAAAATAGAGAGACTCGGGTTTCGCTTTCAGAGAATCTGAGAGACTGGACATTTTTATCTCGGGCAGTTATTTCTTTATACATCATACACCCTTTTAACTAGTTAGGTTATTAGATGGGTCAAAACAGGAAGTAGAAAAATGAATTAGCCCTTAAAATAATTATGTGCTCCATTGGAGATCAGAATTGTTAAGGCTCCATTATGCCAATATTACAAGAAGGAAAAGGAATATATATGATTTAGTTATAATCTTTCACTTTTTCATTTTAAATAATCAGAGACCACAAAACTTAAAATGAATGCACTGGTGTTGTAAGTCATGCTTTTAATTATTCAATTATAATATGCGTAAAAATGTCAAGCGAAAGGATTTTTCGCGTGATTAGCGAATGAGGCCAGCAGGAGCTTTATATCTGTTGAGGTGGCACCTCCTCGCGCATAAATCAAAAGGCCGCGACCGTGCACGTTGGGTGGAGACGGTTGACAGGGACGTGAGGGGAATTGAAGGAAGGGTAGTTCTAAACTTTTCCTGCCTTGTCATAGGGATTTTGTCGAGTTAGTGGGATGGATTCTTCGTTCAAAAGGCCACGAGTGGCACCTTGTCGGTTACGGACGGTAGGTAAGTGGTACAAACTTAACAAATTAATGCTGCGTAAAGAGAATTTCGCTCGATGAGATGTCGAAAGCGAGGAAGAGCGACGTAATTAAATGGGATGCGATTTTCATGTCTACCATGTCGTGCACAAATATGTGCAGTTGTATGGGCTTAGAAGTTTGAAGAGAAACGGGAGCAGTTTTTGTTCCCTTTTCATGGATTTACCTGGCTCCGAACTATAAATTATATTTCAATCTGAATTTTGCGCTAGTTATACAACTCACGCAACGGCGGTTTGCTCTTAAGGGGCTTGCAGCACTACAGAAAAGTACATATTTTTGCATAGTATGAAACGCATTTAATTAATTGCATGTACTTATTGAATGCACTGTAGGCTCACAATTTTTTGATAATACAGAACACCACGAACCCCTTCCTACTTTTTTCTTTTTTATTATTTCTAATAATATTCAATGCAAAGCTTTGGTTTTAAGGTTCATTACAAAAAATGAAAAATTTTCTAGACAAACCATTATTTCAAATTACTATTAGTTCTCAGTTAAATTGTCGAACTGAACTCTTACAAAATGATAAAATCCTCACATTAACTAATGAAGTTCTTTAATTGGTTATTTTTTATAATTAGTTAGTGCTAATGTGCATATTTTATGTAACGAATTTATTATTTGTTTATTTTCTGGCATTTCTTTGTCAGTACAGATAAAAAAGATTACGATTACCTAATTTTCTTTTGACAATTCTCTTCAGTCCGTAAAATCTTTTGTATTGCGTTAATGTTGGGCGATGATTGTGAAAATTGGCTTTTGACAATTTTATATATTTGAGCAGATCTAAGCGACACCGCTGCTTGTTACAACGTGAACTTTTACAATTAAATTTTAATTACCAACATTCCTGGTTTACTTTGAAATTTTCGGGAAACATTTTTGTTAGCTCTCGCTACGACAGTCGCTGCGATAATGTTCGAACTTACGACAGCTAGGAGAGCACAAAGTGGAAATAAGTTCAAGATAAAGAGAACGATAAAAGTTGAAAAGGGTTCCGGTTGTAGTCGACGACGACATTTCAACCAAAACCACACCCCCGGAACTTTGCAGATAAAATTATTTAAAAGCACACTATTGTAGAAAGATCTGATGCGTTTTAATGAGGAAAACGAAAACAAAACTAGGCGATGCTGATAGCTAAACTTCAAGACAATGTTTACAGTTCTTAGGCGCTTATTTAACGCGACGTTTTTCTTTTTAACTTGAAAAATTTCGGTATTTGTTTTATCTAATTAAATGAATTAAATCGCAGAGCAGAAAATAGAAAGACGAATGGTTTAATTAAATATACCTCTGGCAATAAATACAAAAGGATAGCCGTTGCAGAGATATTTTAGTATCCGGATGCATACTGTTTTGAGCGAGATAGTGGATGAAAATCTGATGACAATTTTGAAAATGTTTGGATTCGGACCCCCTGAACTGCTTGGCGTGGAGTTTTATATTTTTTTTGGCATGCATGGTCAAGACCTTTTAACAACAAATACTGTATTGGGAGTCTCACCTAATCTCGGTTATTTTATTTTGTGTTATATTAGGTTAAATTCTTTCGGGGACTTTTCCTGTCCTCTACCATAAAAGTCCTCCAAATACAGTATTTATTGCTGAAATGGGTTGATGGTCATCTAATTCTCCGCACGCTGGGCAGTGGTACCATTCAAAGAGCCTTGTTTTAGACTTTCATAATATATAGGTATCACTCCACCCTTATTTCAGTTGTCCGAATTGGAAGATTTACCCTTAGCCTTTCTCCTTGAATGTCCTAAAGTAAAGTATCCGGCTTCCATGTGTCATTATCCGTATTCTATATCCGGATACTTTTCACTAGTATCCGGACCCAGCTCTGCCAAATTGAAAGGTTTTTTTATAGGTATATGTACATATGAAAAACAAAATGCTGGCTGATTTATTTTCGTTTATAGAAAAGCTCGCAGTGTTTTTCTTTGGCAGTTTTTCGTTATAAGAAACAGAATTAATAGATTTCTCTGATCGTTTGACGGCTCATGATTGATGACGTTTACATAATGCGAGATGTACGTTAGTGATGTGGGGGGTTAGCTTATAGGTAAGTACAATATAGCGTCGGTGGATCGAGTTTTGGACGTGACGGCAGCAACAACGGGACTGGCCGTTGCAGTTCTGGCTGGCATCAATTTAGGGATCAGTTAATTATCCCTACTTAGTTCGAGCGTAATTGAGTTTCTTCGGAACTTAAATTGGTTATTCGCATTTCGTAACTTCCTCTCTATATCTCCATTTAACTTCGGTTAAGGCGGCATTGCTAGGAACGCTTAAAAACAAAAGTTACGTGAAATTTCGAAGGAAATTGTTGTTTTAACGGGTCGATAAATCATTCTGGAACGGGGCGGACGGCCAGACACGACTTTCGCGAATTTAGTTTTCTCTTCCTGTTTATGCAAGTACCGCAAGAGGTTCCGTTTTAATATACCACTGCTGCAATAAAACCGAACTGTATAGTATAGTTACTTATAAGAAAAAAAGGAAATAAACTAACCAATAAACCTCCCCAACACGAAAGCCAAGACTTAGTGAGCATTAATCACTCGTCAACATCACTACTAAATGACATCATTTCATACGTGAACCGGTTTCAGAATAGACTCTACAGGTCAAGGTTTCAAGATACCTGAACCTTAAAAATCCAACCGAGCGGCGTGGCCTAGAGCAGAGCCGGGCAAACCCGGCTCTTTTGACCCCCGAGTGCTCCTCAAGGTTAACCAAGTAGCTCCTCATTGATCCTGCGAGTGCGAGTGAGATGATTCTTTCCCTTTCTTATCCCTTCTATTTCGTAGGTGAGTCCCCTCATCCATAGTCAAACCCAATAGTTTTGCGAACGTAGTAACGGAAATTTTCGTAGGTATTATTTAAGTTGCCCGAGTGGCTCCGCTCGTCTACGGGATGAAGGGGCTTGATATAGGAGTGGAAGGGAGAAGAAAAAGACAAAACAAAATTATTCATTACTGCTTACTCTCTCGTACTCATTGAAGGGCATGGAGTGACTCAAATTAACCTCATGTAGCGGCTCCTGCGAAGTTAAAGTTTGCCCGGCTCTCGCCTAGAGGTTTAGACCATTGCTTAGAATTCGGGAGGACGCCGGTTCGATTCCGGGTCCGTCTGCCTTGGTCCAAGATTTTCTGTGGTTTCCTTGGATCACTTAGGCAAATGCTGGGGCAGTAATATTCCACAGATAATCTTTCATTCTCTTCTGTCTTCATTTCGTTCGTCTCAACATTCTCACCAGAACCACCACCTACCCATTCCCACGATTCCTGAAAACAGGCTGAAGAAGGCCTCCCACCCTACTTTCCGGCGTAGTCCGGAGGGACTGCCCGCCCACCAGCATTACTGGCTGGTGGGAATGAAACACCCAAAAGTTTTTTTTTTATCCAAAAAATGCACTTTACCGCCTTCCTTGAGAATATGTAGAGTAAAAAGGTTAAAAGAAGTAAGAAATCATCCGACTCTGAAACACCTTTTGTCGTTAAGTTCAGATCTAGCCTCAGAATTTTATCAGATTGAGATCTTTATCCCAATATACAACTAATGCTAATTTGACTTCTATATTTCTGAGTTTAGGGTAACTTGATATCACCCTCTTTTTGATAACTAGACTCTTGTTTCTGCTTGTAATGTGTTTAACGAGCCTTTCATGTTTCATACCCAACATCTCTGACTTTTCCACATTGATATCCATTTGGTTCTCTATTCTTTCCAGTACCTTTTCATATCTATCCTTTTTCATTCACGATATTTTTATTATAATTTTAACTGAGTGATTTTATTTGTTACTTAGTGTAATGTAACTCTTCACAAGAGATATATCAAAAGGTTATTTGCTAAAGGGGGTTGTTACTCAGGACAAGTTTTGGTTGAGCAATGTTTAACTCAAGAAAAGAAAAACAGTGGATCTTTTTACTAATAAATAAGCTTTTCCGTTAACATTTTTACTTTAGGGATGTTAATGTTCGCTAAAGCAATACATCAAAGCTGATGGTTAACGGGTGTCACGCCTTAAAATGTGATTTTTGGTGCCGTATTGCGTTTCTTTCTCGACAAGTACGCAGGTAAAGTCAGATAAAAAAAATAGCGACAATTAATTAGTTCAGAGCACGATTACGACGTGGCTGACTATAAATAAAGTCGTAATCTGGGCGAATTTTGAAAATGAGTGTGTCAGACCTACGTGGCCTTTATTACATAACGACTCTGTGATGAATTCGGTCGACGGTCGCGTCCCTAATTTTTCAACTTAATTTCTTTCTTCGTGCGCCCAGCAAATTGTCCACGTCAAATATCGTCGTTGTGTACCTCACGCCGACTTTTTATTTACGAGGGACGTGATGTAATTAACGTCTTTTATAGCTAGTCATTTACCCCTTAAATAAAACTGCACGATGTTTATTGTCGCACTATCAATTTTCATTTCTTTTTTTTTCCAGTATTAGCACATGGCGTGATCGTCGCATCTGAGTAGAAAATATTGAAATTCAGTGACCTTTCCCCTGAGGAGGAATATTTCATATACGGTAAGTTTTTTTATCGATTTGACCTCTTTTGATTTATTTGATAATACTGACGCCTACGAAAAAAATATTTTTGGCAATATGGCTCTGCAGTCATGGAGATATGTGAAATTTTGCTTGCGGATATTTCATGTATCCTTAAGTCATTACACTTTCGTAGAACAAACAAAATAGCTCAAAATCCTCGTGTTTTGGCGTTGGGGTTTTGAGCTATTTCGTTTGTTCTACAACAACCGCCAAAGTTTTTCCAATCTGCATATTACACTTTAGAACTAAATAGAATTAATACCACAACGTAAAGTAATGTGGCTGCTCATCTAAAATAGTAAAATAAATAAAACAGTTCTAAAAAGTATGTATATCCGCAGGCTACAATTAAACCAGAAAAAATTAGAGAATATTTTGTCAATAATTTAAAACAAACTTAAACATATCAATTATTTGAGTTTAGTTTCCCTACACAAAAATTTTCAGTTTCTCTCCAGTCTTTCAGAGTCTTTCAGCGTCTCTGAGAGCGTCTCTCACAGTCTTTCACAGTCTCTCAGTTATTGCCGAGGCGTTTTTATGGATCTCTCACAGTCTCTGTATGAGAGACTCGAACGATAAAATTGTTAATTCAAAGATTCGAGTCTCTCATAGAGATACTGAATGAATAAAACTTAAAAAATGAGAGACTCGAGTTTCTCATAGAAAGACTGGGATCTCTGAAGTATATTGAAATTTTAACCATGTTTATCGATACATCACTTATTGAGAGATTCGAGTCTCTCGTTCAGAGATTCGAGTCTCTCGTTCAGAGGTTTGAGTCTCTCGTTCAGAGACTGGATACGAAATGAGGATCTCTCCATGAGCGACTCGAGTCTCTCGTTCAGAGACGCTAACAGTTTTTTTGACAGTCTCTCGACAGTACGTATCAGCGACACCAGAGAGACTCGATGAGAGACGGAGACTCGAGTCTCGCTTTCAGAGTTCTTTCATAATTAATAATTTTATAGGTAAATAAAATCTCTGAAAAGACTTGAATTGGGAAGTTCACTGCTTAAATCTTGAGTTGTTTAAATTACTAAGATTTACATAGGTCAGACGAGTAGAACTTTCAAAAATCATATACAAGAACATTTTTTTTATGCTAGTTTAGTTAATGCAATATAAAATCGGATTTTAACTATGCAGAACCTTTAAGTAATGAAAAACATTATTTCAGTTGAGACTTTCTTGGTTGAAATTGTGTCAGTTTTTTAATAAATTCCGTAGGTAAATAAGTTTACCCAGATTTCTTTTAACATTATTGCTGTTGAAAAACGTACCTACTAATGCCCTCGTTTAATTAAATAAATCACGTTTATTGCGCCGTAAGTTAAAAAAAAAATGCAATTTCGTCGACCCGCTTTCGTCGCTTCGCACATTTAAAATTGAATAATTGTCTCGGGTTCGATAACTGGAAGGTGCGTTCTACCGAAATTATGAAGCCGTAACGAACTCGCGGACAGTGTCGTGCCAGGCAGGTGGTGAATGGGCACTTTCGACTACGAAAATGGCTGTAATAAGTAATTAAATTAAAAAACTGTTTCCCTTAACGACGAAAAATTTTCTTCTCGTTCACGTCTTTAATAAAAAAAAAGCGAACAAATGGAAGACATAAGATATTAATGTAAGTTATTACAACCACCTTTCAACCATTAAATTCTAAAAGTACGTAGAATTTACACATATTTTTACGTTACAAACATAGAAATAATAATGAATTTTTCGTTCGGATATTATTTTTAATTCTTACAATTAGTCGTATAACTCGAGAGGCAAAAAAGTTTCAATGAAACTGACTGAAAAGTATCGCCTTTGGTGAAAAACTTTATCAAAGTAAGTTATCTACTTCATCGCGATTGTTGCAATCTATAATAAATCGTACTGTAAAAAAGTTGACGATAATTTGAATTAAATAAATTTTATTTTTGGGCTGTGTTTGACTTCTACTTGCACACCGACTGCGAAAATAAAATTTAAATTGTCAAAGACTGTTGAAGAGATCATAAACATATTCAATTGTCAAAAGAATTATTAAAATGTATCGCTATCGCGGAATGTGCTTATTATTTACGTCAATATGTTGTTCTATAAAAATTTAAAAAACATTCTGCATCTAAGTGTGCACACTTGGTTTGAAGGGTTTTAGCAGGGCCGGTAAAAGGTTTTGCTATCCTCTTCTGGTGGCTTGGATAATTTCTAGGCCAAGAGCACAACTAGGGTTGCCACCCGTACTTTATTATAAAGTATTGTACTCTATTTTGACTGTGCGTACGTTATACTTTACAAAACACATAAAGTACGCAAAAATACTTTATTTAAGGCCTTAAGTAAACATCGTGATTTTGTAAGCGATTCTTCGAAATTCAGAGTATATCAATTTTATATCAATAATATTGCACGGAAAAATGGCAAGCCATATTTACGGAACAACCTGATTTCCCAAATCTGTTCAAAGTAGTTTCACTTTTGCTGCAGATAGAGTATTCTCTGTTATGAACGCAAAGTGGCGGGACGACAGGAATAAAGCTTCAATAAAACTAATTAAAAATTAACTTTTAGTTTACTTAAATCTTTGTTTTTCATGTTTAGAGGCTATTAATGTATTTAAGAGAGACAGCAATTTGTTACTGGCTGCTAGGTGTAACAAAAAATATGTTTTTAAAAACAAAAAATAAAATACTTTATTTATATGCTGAGTACTTTTTTTAACCTTTTACTCGGGAAATACTTTATGTAAAGCCTGAAAAGGTGGCAACCCTAAGCACAACCGTCCAAAAATTGCAGTAGACTATTCACACTATATCACACAGTTCGCATTCTGGTGATATAATGGCTGATCCTATAAGCCCTTTTTGACAAGTAGAGGATCGGAAATATCGAAATTCGAATAACTCTTTTCAGTGTTGTTTTACGTCCGATCGGGGTGCCGGGCAAAATGTCTGGCACACCTTTCAGACGCTGTTAGAGCTAGTCCTGAGCTTTAGTCTAACTAAAATAAAATTTTTATGATTAATATCTGAAGGGCAGTCGTGTATTGTGTGGTCTTTATTATGTCCATTTTGCTATAATATGTGAACAAAATAACGTCGAATTGAAAGGTAATTAAAAGATGTTTATGCATTTCTGATTGTCCACGGAGCATTTGTACACAAGATTTTTACAACATAAAGGATAATATCCGGTATTTTACAGCCTTTATTCGAGTCGGTGATGACAATTACCTCCTTTTATGGCTCTGTACAATTTCGACGGTTTAAACGATACAAACGAAAGTGCGTTAGTTGTTCTAGTTGATGTTAGGAGAAAAATGTTTTTACTGTTTCTTTAGTGCTCACGTACGAAAAATAAAACGCAATCGTTGCTTGACTTTAATAGGCTGCTGGCACATGGAATTAATTAGAAAAAAAAAAGAAGAGAAGAAGGGAACGAGCTGGGGGAGGAGGGTTTATAGCCCGAAACGCTTCGTATTCTTTTAACGGTCGCGGCGGAACATAATTATTTAGAAAATAAATTAAAGAACATTCAGTAAACTTGGTATTTCCTACCGTAAATTTTCTCTAATAACGGCGCATTAAAACTTTCATACTTTGTTCGGAGGAGTTCAGCTTCACTAATTGCACGAATTAAGACCAACTTACATTCGGCATTATTCTTTCCGACTGGGGACCATCCGGAGAGAAAGAGTGGGGGTGTGGGAGCGAGAGAAGCAGAACAAATTTAAATATCCCCAGATCCACTATCATAATTTATTTAACTTGTTACGGGAACAACTCTCCGCACAAGCTACTTCGTTATTTACACAAGTGCACTCGTAATCTCTGCGAATTAACTTCTAACTGCTACACCACGCTCGTTCGAGAACGTTAAAACACTCCTAGAATTTGACTTTGGACGCATAACAGAATCTAATGAAATGGAATGGAAAGGGGCAAAACTAACGCTCCATTCTAGTTATATACTTGTATATTTCATAGAGTGTTGCACCCTTTAGCAAATATACATAGCAAATTAACTGTAAAGAGGTAGAAAGAGAAAGAACTAGTTATAGGACCACACAAAAAGTCATATCATCATCATCATAAGGTCGTCAGTCCTAAGACTGGTTGCACAAAAAAAAAACTTTTGGGTGTTTCATTCCCACCAGCCAGTAATGCTGGTGGGCGGGCAGTCCCTCCGGACTATGCCGGAAGGTAGGGCGGAAGGCCCTCTTCAGCCTGCTTTCAGGAATCGTGGGAATGGGTGGTGGGTGGTGGTTCGGGCGAGAAAGATGAGACGGACGAAATGAAGACAGAAGAGAGTGAAAGATTATCTGTGGAGTATTACTGCCTCAGCATTTGCCTAAGTGATCCAAGGAAACCACAGAAAAACTTGGACCAAGCCAGACGGACCCGGAATCGAACCGGCGTTCTCCCGAATTCTAAGCAATGGTCTAGACCTCTAGGTCATGCCGCTCGGTACTGGTTGCACACGCACCTCCACTCTTTCCTATCCTGAGCTAATCTTCGCATTTCCCCAAAACAAGAAGAACACACATCCTTAACTATTTGCGAATAGTACTAGGTCTATTTCTACTCCTCCCAACTCCTTTTTTTGCCTCTAATATGTCTCTGACTAGACCTTCATGTCTGAGAATGTGTCATACCGACCTATCTCACATATTTCTCTTTGACTTCCATAAAGTCCTCTGTTCTCCTACTCTTTCTAATACCTCTTCATTTCTAACCTTTCCTATCCACGGTATCCTGATCATTCGCCTGTAACACCACATTTCGAACGCTTGTAACCTCTTTTTTTCCGCAGTGCCCACCGTCCATGTTTCGCACCCGTACAGCGCCGCGTCCCGAACATACACCCTTAAAAATCATTTTCGAATTCCTAAATTAACCGTTCGCGAGCATAGAGAGGACTTCTTTTTATTGAAAGCTACTCGACCCTGCGCTATCCTCTGCTTTATATCATACTTCTCCTTCCATCCTCACTTATCTGACTTCCTAGGTATCTAAAATCAGCCACTTCTAATTTTTTGTCTCCTTTCTTTATATTCGCTCTTTCCGTACTTTTTACAAAAGAAATAAAACCATATATAAGAGAGAAAAATAAAAGCGACCTTTTGCCTGTCAATAGTTAGGATATAAATCCATGTATGTTTATAAGAACAATCCAACAAAAATTTAGTAAATTTAGTCTAATTAGATATATCGTACGAAGGCGTAGACGGGTCAACCATCGTTATAATAAGCAATGCATTCCAGTAATATTTATTAACAGTATTTCAATCAATATTAATAATGCACCCTTGTAGAAAAATTACACCAGATATTATTATCAAACCTGAAGCATATTCAGTTGGGGTAGTCATGGAAACACTGTAAATGTATATACAACTGATCTTGGGTAAAAATAGCTTCTATGAGCTTTTATACAATAGGAAATTTTAAAACTAATTATAAACGTTCAAAATAATCAATTAAAAAAGTTGGTTAGAAAACTGTATACCACCGCTGAACACAAAAAGTTACGAGACACTACGAGGTTTTTATTGTAAAACATAACAAAAACATATCTCGAAATTTAGTATAATTAATCAGTCAGGATCTCCTCATTTTGCCCAATGGTGGAGAATAATATCCATTAATTATTCATCCATCTTGAATTAAAATGTTACGGTATTTTACACTATAATTTTTTAATTTAATGCTTGGTGTTTATCAGATATTTAACATTACAGCTCCAAAAAAGGAATGAAATTTTACAATAAAATTAAGGTCTTTTTTTCGTATATTTGTGTAACGTTTAACGTTCGCCGTAATTTTTAGTAAGAACACAGCATTAAGCAAGAATTACATACAAAACTTTCAAGAATAAGTAAAGAATAATTAAAAAGTTAGAGAAAGCAGCTTTTCTGTGTACAAGTACTAGTTTAAGCTTGAAAGCTTGCTTTCAACAATGAGTACGAAATATATTTATAGGTACCTAAAAATAACATGTAAATGAGAGTAGGTTTTCATTCTAAAAGATTCAATTTTTCACAGTTTAAGAAGTAACTTTGTACCCAAGATTACTACCATGTAATTGGCTACAAAGTTTCCAAAAATGTCTTAAAAGTTAATTGAGAGTTAAAAAAATAAGTAAGTGCATGATGCTAACTTTATTATATGACGACAAATCATGATTTTAACGACAGGATAAATTTTCTAATATCAATATGGAACTTTTACTTTTGTGTGCTGTGTTTACGATTGCGCTTATCAAAACGTTTCATCCACCTATCTCCTAGCATAATGTTCAAAAATATGTTTTTATGGATTTATAAAAACTGTAACATATTACAGTGACGTCGAACGAATTAATGCATTTTGCGGTGCTTATACCGCTTGTTTTCTTCAAACATAAAAGACACCTAATATTTTCTGGTGACATTAACGAGACTACCATCCGTGATATATTGTCCGCATTATAATGGCATCACGTATTCTCCAAGAGCATTACTAGTTTCCAGCACGAAACAATTTCCGGCAAAATATGTTTTAGAAATAGCTGAAAGATTCATAAGATCGACACGTTAAAGTCTTCTTATGTTTCTGCTACAATTGATAATGAAATAATAAAATCTGATTGCATTTTGGCAATATAATATCCAAAAAATTTCTTATTGAATTGGTTAAAGAGATCACAAAATCAATGTCTAAATGTCCTCCATGGATTCACAGATAATTAATTGAGACAATGATGTAGAAGGTTGCCATGCATACATATTTACTGTTATTGATATAAAATTGCATTTGGTACATGTATTAATTCTCCGGTGTGGGGAGTCGGCGGTAGATCCAAAAGGGAGAGTTTTCGCGATGCTACACACCTTGAAAAGAAGAATGCCACTATTTAGTTTATCGAATATAATATTTCTCCATCGGCAAATAGATCAAAAAAATTTTAATTTACCGATTTACCGACAACTTTTTATTTTCTAGTCCTTTGTTGGAAATATCACGTAATTTTAGTTAGATTCCTGACCGTTACAATTAAATTATATAGTTTTTTCCAGGGTGGCGGTCAAATAATTATACAGCTGTATGTTTTTTGTAATGTTTCGGTTTATTCAACTATCTTCAGACTGAAAAAAGTTTGTTTTTTACTAGTTAGATGTTATACATTTGTTTGTAAAATATAAATATAATTAATAGTCAAAGAACTTTTTGAAATATTACTGCTTGTACACAGATATTAACATTTTTAAACATTCTGTCATGTTGAACAACTGCATACTAGTTCTGGATGTTTCGGTAAAGCAGTAACCCTCCATCTGGTTTATGGTCTTTGACCATTCATTTACATTATTGGGTTTTTCTATATATACAGTTGGTCTTATAGTATATTTTGTTAATGTTATATCTGCTCTATTATTATTATTATTTTTTATAACTAAAAAACATTTTTTTAATCTAAAGATGGTTGAATAAACCGAAACGTTACAAAAACATATAGTTGTGTAATTATTTGACTGCCACCCTGAAAAAAACTGCATAATATTATGTAATATCAAAAAGGACACGAAGACGTGATGAAATATAAGAACGGGTCTCTCTAAATTGCTTGTTTTTGACCAAATCCTCTGCAAAGAAATGTACCATATTTTACAGGGACTCGAATTCTTGTACTGCATTCGTCATTTGAAGATATTGTGATACCGAAAACTGAGTTTTAGTCTTGCATACTCCGGTCACATACCACATACTCACATGTATGTATACTATCCATGATTATCCTGAATTTTTTTCCTATCAGACATTTTTACTGCACATTTTAGAAGGGAATTGAATTGAATCCCAGCGGCATATTTTTAAATTAGAACCAGCTTGTGGATGTATTATCATTTTTAATCATTCTGTGTAGATATGTACATCATTTGTATACATTCACTGCCCTTTGAATATTAATTTTTAATTAAAGTAGCCTTGAAATTTTATCATATTACTATTAAGCATTTAAATATATTGACGGTTGCTATGAAAAGTAAGAAACGTTTCAGCGATTTAGTTTCTTTTTCTTACAGTAAGAGACAAGCATTAACCACTCTGTGAGAGAGCGATGTATTTTTTTTGTCAACAGGTCCGGGTTTATGTGGGCTTTTTGAAATGTCTTTCGTTTCCTAAATCAAAAATCGACCGAATAATAAGTCGTTCGAAATGAGAACGGTATCGTCGAAATTACCGACTGGGGTTGTAAGTGCAGAAATAAATATCGTCGTTCTAATTTCTACAGGAACTAAACTCGTTGTATAGCCATTTTTATGAGCTAGGCCATTTCGTCGGGACTTTCCCCCAACGTTGCCGGGGGTGCGGAATTAAATGCGAACGAGGACACCGATGATATCGCCGTTGTGTTATTTAGTGCGGATAAGCAAGAAATACGGCCCAGTTTATGCCTTCGTATAGTTCGCTGAATTAATTTCAGATACAGTGTCGTCACAGATAGATAGATACGTCCTAGCTCTATAGTTTGTGCTTATTAAGAGAGCCGTAAAGGTCGAGTTTAAGGCGTGTTGCGCCCTATGGGGATCGACAATAAAATCCCTCACATGATTAGTGTACGTCTTTTAAATTGCACTTCGCCTCTAACTCTAAAAATAACATTATTCCTTTTTATATTGTCATCCGAAGGGTTGCGACGAATCTAATCATTTCTTTTACTGATCTCCTTTTTACAGTCTTTCTTCGTCTTTTTTAAACTTAGGCCTACTAAAAATTTGTGCTTTTGGTCGTAGCAGATACAGGGAGGTCTTCAAATGTATGGAATTGAATGTAATGTAATAAAGTCCTATTAATAATCCGGCAACATCACCCCAAGGTATTCACGTTTTACGATTGCGCTCATTTTTGATAACTGCTTAAATTACGAAGTCTGTTAAAAAAGAATCGCCAATTTTGTGTTTTTTCAAAAATTATTTATTTATTCATGAATATCTATTTTGTCCCCTTCATAGTAATCCCCACCTCGAAGCACTTCAAAAAATCATTTTTCGTGATCTTGTTCAGCTCCTCCTTCGATGCCGTCTTTATCTCCTCAATCGTAGAGTGGCGTCGTCCTCTTATAGGCCTCTTCAGTTTCAGAACAAGAAAACGTCATACACGGCCAGATCTGGGGAGTACGGTGACTGGGACATTAAGAGGGTGTTGTTTTTGGCCAAAACTTCGCGCATAAGCAATGTGTGAACATGGGCGTTATCATGGTGCAAAAGCCAATTTTTGTTCTTACACAAATGCGGGCGTTTCTGGCGGATTGCTTCGCGCAAATTGGGCATAACTTGCAGGTAATATTCCTTATTGACCTTTCTACCTTGTGACAAGAACTCATGATGCATCACGCCCCTGCAATCGAAGAAAACTGTAAGCAAAACCTTCACATTTGACCTAACTTGGCGCGCATTTTTCGATGTTGACTGGTGCGGCAGCTTCCATTGGGATGATTGAGCTTTGGTTTCTTTGTCGTTCACACCTTCTCGGCTCTCTGAGAACATTTTGTACCACCGATAAACGTTGCTTCAGTCAAAGGTAGCTTCACCATATGTTTTTTGTTTTTTACACAAAATTTGATGCAGATTCTTTCATCCATTTTTTGGAATATGCAAAAATCGAAGCAAAACAGCTGTCATAAATTAACTGAACACTCAACACGGCCGAACTTGTCGCTATATGTGAGAGACATGAGTACCAACATAACGCCACAAAAAAGTGGAAAATCGAATGTACGTAACTCGCGGAAATTCAAAATTTGCGATACTTTTTGAACAGACTTCGTATAGATAGGAAGTTGTACTTAGCAGAAACGTTAAGTAAGTTAAGAAAATCTTTTTGGAATCTCTAAATTAACCGTTCGCGAGCATAGAAGTGACTTTTTTTTTCTTAAAGGCGACTCGACCCTGCGCTATCCTTTGCTTTGTATCACTACTGCTCCTTTCATCCTGATACCGAGAATCAGCGACTTCTTCTAATTTTTCTTCTCCTGCTTTTAAATTTACTAACTGTTTCTAAATAAATCACATTAAAAATTATCTTGCACTTACCTGTTAGTTCTGCTAGGGTTTAATAGATAGTAAAAGGATTAAGACAAAACTTACCGTTTATTATTTTTTTCGTTTATGTTAATGTAGTATTGAAAATGGGCGGGAAAGGGATTTCAGGGATTAAGTAAAATAAAAAAGCATCAGATTCAATTGAACAATGTCCATTATATTTTGTTACCCACATACACACGGCACATTGTGAACCTTTCTTATTTATGTAATTATTATATTTACATTGTAGAACGTGTAGATATACATAAAGGAACCGGGCCGTGCGAGCCCGGCCCTGTCTGGGCTAAATAGCCCTCAAAAACAACATAATAGTGTATGTTACAACCTCTATCTGTACAGTCATATTCTTAATTCAATACGCCTTTCATTATTATCAGAGTGTAAAATGTTTTTTTTTTTTTTGGTAATTAGACTAAATACTTACAAGTACAACGTTTACAATAAATTCTTATTGAAAAGTTAAAAGCGTCCACAGAAGATAATATGGTTATTGCTTTTTTATTGCAGTTAAGCCGTGAATTAACGGCGCATTTTACAGTTATTTAATTACCTATTTTCAAAAGTCGCCGGCCCCCTTTCGAATTATCTAAATATTTTGTGAGCTGCAATTTCAAAAGGGCTAAACTTTCGAAAATAATTATACAAGACATTTCAAGGATAATCGATTCGAAAAAGGGTCAGCAGAACAAATCGATAACGGCTCGTGGATGTTCCGGTCATTTTTTTTTTTATTTTATTACATTTTCATCTTTGCCTACCTATTGCAATTGCCTACTTAAATTTTAATTAAAAATACTTTTATTTCTCGTCACACTGGAGACAAAAACGTCTGTTTTTCCGGGACAGTTCACGAGTACGTATCGTGTAGAACATGAAAACTGCAACACATGGGAAGGTACTGGGACGATGAATATTATTTATTACACGAGTACCTACAAGTCGCTTCTATAAATACATCCAGGTAGAGGCGTGTGCGCGTGCGTCGAATCGAAACATCTCCATGCACATGCGCAGTAAATTATTTGTTATGCGCATGCCCAACTAGGAAGTCTCGCATTTTCGAAACACGCGCGGAACGCCTGTGAATGATTAAAATGTAAAATAGAGTACATATGTATATAGTATATACAGTTGTGTACACAACAGAACAGCGCACCCTGGCGCATCTCATTATAATAATAAGTATACAGAAACGTGGTACCTTCTACATACGCACCTATAAAAAATTTAATTTTTAGCTTACAAATAGGACAAAAAATAACTAATATCGGTATTTTGGACAACACTTCAACTTCAGTGTACAGTAAGGCCCACATACAAGTAAGATTAAAAAGATGCTTAGTAATACTATTTACGGGAAAGGTTATACACCCTGTACGTAGAAATATTTGCAAATGTGCTTTTCTAACTAGCTACACATTTAATTATGAAGCATTTTTTTTTTCTGTTCTATACTAACAATTAAAATAAGAAAATTAATTAATGAAAACGCCAAATGTAATAAATAGTTCACGTTGTGTATCACCTTTCCCGTTTGCAAATACAAAAGTTACTAAAACTAAAGATCATCAATTTATTATTTTCATTTTTTTTTTTTCGTAACATACAAAATATTGTCGACGTGATATTACTTACCGTGTAAGAGAAAAAAGAATTATTATTGAAAGGTGCAAAAATTACAACGGTGAAAATGCGAATAGGCCAGCAAGGTAGATGAGTCCTCGAACGGACCTGATATGTCAGGGGTGGGTCAAAATGCGAAAGCTACTAAAACGGATGGGGTTTGGAATGTACTTAAAGGGCACGCCGCCGCTATTACGATTATTATTATTGATCATTTAACACCCTCTATCGTACGTAACGTCGCTATCGAGATAACTATTCCATTTTGTTATGCTTATGTTACTATTTTCCGTACTTAAATGCGATCAGGCAATTCTGACCAAAGAAAATCTACAATTGGGTTGATGCCAAAATGTTTTAGATTACGATTTTTGTTGATTATTATACAAGAAGAAAGATAACATGAATATGTACTAAAATTATCTCGGCAGCAATATAACTTCCGATTCATGAGCGGTCTCTTTCTAGATCTTATCAAAAAATTCAAAACATCAAAAACGTGTTGAATGTTTTATGTAGATAATTAAAATTGGTTACAATGATAAAATAAAGGAGGGTATAAAATTATATCAAAATCGTAAATTAGTATTTTAACCGGAAAATTAATAATTATGTTAATCGCAGTAAAAGTTTTTTGCTAAATCAGCATGTCATAATTTCATCATATATTGCTGAAAAAGCAAAAAAAGAAAACTAACTGACAGTAATCTGTATTATTAACGCTGTGAGAATTTCCGGGAATTGTGATGCGAAGAGTTTTAGTGAGATATATGGAAAACTTTTTCCGAAAAATTGATAAGAGGCGGAGAGTGTGAGTGAGAAAAAGAGAGAGCTTTTTAATAAAAATAACAAATAAAGCACATTGTGACCACACGCGGACATAACTGTATTTGGCCGGCGTTTCGTGAGACGGCGTGAAAACACGATTTTCTTTTTTACTTCGTTTAAAGCTTAAAGTGTCGACAAGTCTATTCTACAACATTTTCTACTACACCACACGCACAAAAACTGCTCAATATCAAAATATATAAAAAACGAAACTTGCACTGGACTTGTTTACTACTACCACTAGTTACGGTATTGCTCAGGATTGACATATTAAATTCGCGTACCTATAAATGGAAAAATGATCGCTGTATTGACATCAATATTGACATTATGACACAATCTTATTCATTCAACTGTTTTGCTCGATTTGAGGCTTCGCTGAAGTAGGACAACTTGACGTTTCGTATCTTTGGCATCAGCAGTGGGTCGTATTGCATATTATTGATTTTTTTTTTTTTGCATTTTTATTTTGTGGTTACATATCGTATAGTATATAATATAGTGACAAATAATGCTCCGATGTGCCGTTTTCTGTATGTGATGATTACAATTGCCACGATTCTGCTTCTTACTTAATACAGTAACTTTATGTTTAAAGAAGTCTAATGTTCGTACATCGATACCGCCAAATTCAATTTTTAAAATTTCATATCTGACATGTTCTCATGCTTCCCTAAATAATTTCCTTTAACATTTCGTAAAATGTTGCTAGACATCCCGTCACGAGCAGGGAACACTGAAAAATATCTAACTATAAAAAAGGTATACGTCTGCTTGTCGTTCATTGTTTTTGAAGAAGTTACGCTAACTAGTGCTCTTCGTTAGCAAAAGATATAAATCTTCTTTATAAAATAAAGTTACTTATCATAAACCATTTCTATTCTACTTCCGTTTTGTTCGCCGCGCGTTTAAAAGTATTTTGTACTGAGAATATAAGTTTTGCATATAATCTAGTGCGCCACGGAGGAACGTAAACGTTCACCTCGACGCCGCGTCGCACGTCATTCAACAATCGTAATTATATAACAAGCCGAAAATAGCGAAAAAGATATAACAAAAACGTAAAATTATCAACGCAAAATCCTAATTAAATCCGTAAGTAAAAAGGGAAGGGGGCGGTTGCTACAATGGCCTCATACAGACAAACAATCTAAAACAATTTTCTTTTTTTTTTTTATCATCGCTTGCTTCTCTCGTCGCAACAACAACAATCACAAGCTCTCTCGACGACCCCTGTAGCAGCCGCTGTCTTTGGATCTGCGATTTATATATAATTATAGAATATTTATAATATAACAGGGAACATTTATAAATAACATATACTTTAAAATGTTTGATCGTTCCTAATTCTAACAATTACGTTTGAGACAATGGATATTATAGATAATATTATAAAATGGACCTAAGGTCATCATGATCTGTAAGTAGGCTTTGGACACTGGAAAAAAGCTACATTAGACCGAGGAGAAACGGTGAGCGGATATATCATTTAATCGGTTCCGTGGACTACCGAATAATTTAGGGAAGAAGCATAAAGTGTGGTTCTAGACGAGGGAAGGGAGAATGGGGTGGTATTAATACACTTGTGCCTAGATTTTATTGGCTGTCCCTCTGTACTCTCTGTTACATAGTTATCACGAATTAAATTGAATTTAGTTTGTATAGATAATATTAACTGTGAAAAGTTTTGAAAATTACTTTTTTTATGTAAGTTTAAACTTATGGTTTGATATACAATAGAATTGCAGTAATGTTCTTGATATAAATCGATAGAAACGTAATAATTACCTAAAAAAGAAATTTTCCATTCAGTATTTTAAATAGTAACATTTAAATACAAAAATATATCCTTATTTCAATAATTTAATGATACGCGAATAAATCGAAATATAATCAGTAAGAATGTACCACCACGAGTAGCCTACAGAATCTAGGCACATGATACCGCTTATCCTCCCTGCCGCTTTTTATAGTCCGTCCCTACATAATTCCGTATTCCATGTTCAGTTCACGTATCAGTTAAATAATTTAACAACATTAAACAGTAAAATAACCGTACGTTAAATATAACCAACCAGTTATCCAATTGGTAAACGTTTTGGCTATTCTTTTTAATGACAGATCAAAGAACATTGGTTGGGGGGGGGGGTAAAACCAACATGACCATCGACGTGTTAAGGTCGATCTTTTTTTTTTTTATTGACATGACATAAACGGAATATATAATTGCCGCTCCTCTTAGCTTTACCTACTATCTACTACTTTTACCTATTCGTTTCAACGCTATTCGGTTTCACGGCACGATACTTTCCGATACCCCCTCGTATACTCGAACTCAAATTGCTGCATTTGCTCATGAGTTTCTGAACACACGTACGCGATATAAAAACTCGTGGATTTTGCCGAATGTAGGAGGTGGGGGTGGGGAATTGACTAAGAAAAAATTATATANAATAATAATAAATACGTTACTTTACGTAGTTCAACATCCAAAACAAATAAAGTTCTCAATAAAAATATCGATAAAAATAATCGGATCAAAATTAATAATATTTAAACAATTGTTCATAACTACACAACTAACTAAAATTACACCACGGCAATGTCAATAACCCGACACTGCTTGGTCCTTAATATAAAAATATAGTCGTGGACAGGAGTTATGCATGTAAAAGAATTATTCGATAACCCTCGTAACAGTGTACTATATCATACGTGTTTTACGTGTGAAAGTGTTTGATTGTGTGATGTCGAATTCGAATATTTCTTTTACCAGCACCACCCTTGTTCACGAGTACGGTAGGATATTGTAGGACAATGATTCCTCTTAAGATACCCTGTAATATATCATATATAATTTAATTTAATTTTCATAATTAATTAACTAAATATTTTAACAAACCAGTACCAATTGTGATTTGGTGGGTTATTAGCAATTTTGTTTGATAACTGTTTAGTAACCTAAAGGTTCGTGTACCATATAATATAACGAACGCTTTATCACGTTAAATACTGTTAGAAATCATCATTCGTTTATTAAAAATATTAAAAAAAAAATACGTAATAGGGTAGTCGCACTGGGTTAATGAAATTAATTAGTAATTTTAGGTCGTAAAATATGCACTTTATAACATTTTTTCTTCAAACTAGAACTTTTATCAGATAAATAACAACGGTTTTATGCATAACAAGTCCTTATGTTTACGATAAATCTTTGGGATTCTATTTAATTTAGTACTGAATTTAAATAAGTGAACATTTTTGGTATTTTTAAATTAGGAACTTTAAATAAGTAGACAAACAATGCTTGCTTCACGCTTCCGGATACAACACGAGTTTAAGTTAGGCTGGGTTAGGTTACGTTACAGTTATCATTATTTGCAAATAAGTAGGTACATATGTACATACGGTATATAAAAGGAGATTATATAAGCGGCACAACGCACTTACAACACCGAACATAAAACTTACATACATTATTCTGTTATATAATGTAGCAATAATGATAATAATAATTTTGTTATATGTATATTTTATATAATATATATATATACTCACACGTGTACGTGTACGGATAAACAGTCGCATACAGGTACACGTGTGCAATTTTTGATGACGACAGGCCGCCTAATCACACGCTGGGCGGTTGGGCGGGCAGCGTTTCATATATATATATATATTTTTTTTTTGTTCTTTGTTTATCATGTTGAGCGCATGCGCTGCTGGGGTGCTACACTTATTACATTATCATATCAATAATATAATATCATACTTATATTTTTACATAACATAGTGAATGTACAGTGCAAGTGTGATGAAATCACAGAAGCTGCCGCAGCGCGGTATCGTATACCGCGGGCAAACCAGTAGCTCAATGGTAGCCGTTGGTGAATGCGGCAGGAATGAGGGGACCCTGGAAAAACGAAAAAGAAAACGATGCCGTTGTATGCAACAATCTGATAAGATTACAATCGGAATAGAATGTTTACAGTTTATAGTTTTATTACGGTAGAGTTTTGGAATTGCCCATATATTACGTTATATGGAGTCATGGAAAGTAGGGGCCTATCAGTTTTTTGTTTTTCACATAGTATAGGTACTGGATAAATTCTTGGTCAGAAGTTTACAGAAACTAACACGCGCGGATAGCGATTTCGATCTAATTTGATTTCATCAGCGGGATATGGGCAGTCTCGATAAGTCCTGACCAAACTGAAGAAACTCCTTAAGACCGAGTTGATTAATACCTATCTTATTCCACTGGATGTTTTCAAAGTTTAATAGCCAACAAGGAACCCTCATATTTGTATCTATCTGTCTTTATGCCGTAGCCCTTTTCTTCTTTCATTTATGTAACTATTACGATTTGGCGTAAGAAGCACAAACAGAAATGTCGAAATTTTTAGAAAAGTAACTTACTGAATTCCCTTTCCATAGAGTGCAAAGTACACACATTATTATTTTTTTTACTTATCCCAATGAACACGTTCATCAAATATAGCACAAAATGAATTAGAGATTTTTGATTGAACGCTAGTAACGAAACGCCTTTATTTTCTAAACTATCGATCATAAATATCCGAAACGGATTATGTAGGTACAATAATAATCTGTTGTTTGTACTACGAAGATGATGAAAAACGATCTTACTTTTCTCTGATGGAAGGTATCTACGACGAAATACTCTTGAAATATTGCTCGACTTTTTGTTGGAGCCAAGGATAGTGTGAATATGTACATAGCATTCAAGCAAATTTTACGACAAGTTATTTGCATATTATTATTATAAAATTGCATAATCCAGAACACAAATTACGTTTACGATGGATCAAGACATATGTAAACACTTACCTCAATGTGTGTACTTATTCTAAAATACTTGACTAAAAGTAGTAACATAACTATATAATAATGTTGTACATAATAACAATATTAGTACAGGTGTAGGACAGTTTGTAAAGCAATTTTGTGGCGCTACCTCCTCTTACGATACTTGTTNAATGAATAGAGGGGTCAAATTTTCAATACAATGGTCACATTCTTCTTTCAAAGTTTCATTGTAAAGGTTTCGACAGAAAGCCCGTTACAAATAAGCAGACAGCCAATTAAAAAAATAGAAAGAAAGATTATGAATCATCTACTAACTCAAAATAAATACAATTCAGCTTAACAGAATTGAATGTTGAAAGCTTTGAGTGACCATGTCTTAATAAGAAATGGATACTACACATTGTACGGCTTCGGAAACTTTTGGATTCTATTAAAAAAAGTTTTTTGCCTGAAACGAATTTTAAATGGATTTACGATGCAGTTCTTTGTAAATGTCTATCAAAGGCCGATAAAATTTGATCGGTTACAGTGGAAGTTTTCCGACGAAATAACTTGAGGAATTAATTTAATATATGATTAATTTTCGGTCGAAAACCTTAGACAAAGTCCAGAGGAAAAGAGCGGGAAATTTATGGGCGCCGTATTGCAAAAAGTCGCGAGCAGAAAAATAGCGATCAAAAAAGGCGTCAGAGAGGGTGAATGTTTCGTGGGTGTGTAGAGCGGGCGGGGGGGGGGGAGGTTGAAGGGCGACGCGGGAAAATGCCACCCGTCGACTGGCTCGTTGCCGTAGCTTCCGTCCATCTATCACGGTCTCGACAGCTTTTAATATACAAGGGTCGGAATTTTGAAAAGGATTCCAAAGAAAACTGAATGAATGTTAGATTACAGTACGCGTCTAATTTTTGGGGCCACATTAATCATAACTTTTTCGCTGGCGAAATAATAACAAAGCGAAACAACACGGGGCAATTCGCTCCTTACTTCTTAGGCACCGGGCGAAAAGTAAGTAACCTTAACGCGGTATAGGAAATGCGAATGCAAAAATTGGACTACTTTTCAGGATTACGGAGGGATCTTCTCTTACGACGAGATGTGGCGATCTCATCGAAGACGACAATGCAACGGAAGTCCTTTCACATGTATAATAGATTTTAGAGCTTCATTTCGCAACCAGATCTTTGCGAGGACGTATTAATCTTATGTTAGTACAATGTACAAGAAAAATCTATTTCGGTAGGAAACTATCCTTGGTGGATCTAGTCTAACGAGCTTTAAGTCAAAATAATTTCCAAAAGAATTTATGTAACGTTTTAATATTAAATTAACTTTTCTATTTGGTTTGATTAAATAATAATGGAAGTTACTATTTATTTCTGAATCTTTCTGACTTTAATTGATATTAAAAATATCTTTTTTAACAATAAAACATTGTTGGAATTAAATATGTTCTGTTCTTTGGGGTATGGCGATAGTATTCTAATTGAAAATTACAAAATAACTGACATCCTGAATTGGAGTTAATTGTTGTTAATTGTTGGTTTAGTATAGTTGCAAAAACCTGCCGAACATTCCTCGGACATAAGCAGATGGATTTGTTTAACAGTATAAAGTAAATCTTAGTAAAAGTGTAAACGTACAAAGTCGAAAATTGGGAAAACACTTCACAACTTTTTTGGAAAATCCCAGATAGTTATTTCTTGTATTATGAAGATATTTGATTGACGGTTGAAATTCGTATAAGAATTTCCCTAAACTTTGTAACTCTAAGGGTATATACTGATTACCTACCTAGGAAAATTGCCCTCAACCAATCCGATTATAGGTAGGTTATTTAAATATGGTTCTATTTAGGTCAGAATTGTTTTTAGAGTTTTTACTTGGCCTAAAATGGGTAAGATGGTTATTATGTATAACTAAGAGCAAAAACGTTGCATGTAATTGAATTGACCGGGAAATGAATTGAGCGTGTAGGAAAATAAATTAAAATAAGCTGGCATATTGGGGTAGAGGTGAGACGTTAAGGGGGCGGGATCGTTATGTATAAAATGCATAGCGTTATCAAGTTCTATCGTAAACAACAAGTATAAAACACGATTTTCTAAACAGCTTTCTAGCTTCTAAAAATGCGGTGTCGCGAAGTTTCTCGTAAATAACCCTTCACGACACCCCATTCTAGTAACTACGTTGTACCACGTAACTACCTCTATACACATGGACTCAAGTATACAAAATGTCTTATCGCTATTTACTGTAAATTGTCTATGACTTTATACTATAACGTGTATTATGTGTAAAGAAAAACGTATACAAATAAGACCACGGCGCTATAATAAAGTAAATTCACTAGTTTCACTACGCCAATACCTTAATATTTTTAATCCTCAAACTAAACATTTTCTACTCTATTTGCCGACTATTCTATTAGAAGTGGACGCCTAGATAAAACGCTTCACATTTTTGTTAGTATTCTCATATTGAACTATTGATTGGAAGTGTATTCGCCAATTTCCCTTAACTTTTCGTATTTTCTGTCCAACAAACTATTTCGATGAAAAACAGTTAAATATTAAGCTTTTTACAGATGTATAATTAAGAGATAGGAAATGAAAACTTAAGTCATTTTATACGAGAAGTTACTTTAGATTAGATTCATCTCAATAAGACGTTGATCTTGAATTGGAACACAGAACCAATCAACTAACTACGGAATTAGTTATGTGAAAAAAGTACATTGTTCTACAAATAATAACGATAATAACAGTAATAATAATGTTAAAACATCAATCTGATCACATAACTTCTAACTAGATCTATACTTCAATTTGATTACTCGCCGTTGAAACTGATGGAACACGTATCCTTATTACATAGGCATTCTGCTCGCTGAAATTATTACTTTTGTCTATTGATTTCTGTTTTATTTATCACTTTCGAATTCCTCATTCGAATATACAACACCTTCGTTTCTGTTTATTGAATTGATTAGGAAAGCGTATCCACATTTGCGATATTAGGATCGTTAAAATTACTCAAGCAATATTATCAGAAAACAATTAAATAATTAAATAAAATAATTCGAATAAAATAAT
>NW_020438882.1:119381-124948 GCF_000699045.2 Agrilus planipennis | reverse complement strand
GTATGATATCAACACTTACTAAAACCTGCCTACATACACATTTATTGGGGTACCTTTTACATTATATACTGACTATTAGACATAACCCTTACTAAAATTACTATTAGTTTTAAGTTTTTATAGTAAACATTTCGGTTTTTAAATCGTCCTTAATTTTGTAATGGTAATTCAGCAGTTTCGTTTTTGTTAATTCTGCTAAAAGAAATTTTGTTTAACGGAACGGTACAGGAATGTAAAAATACAGAATTAATAACAATACGTGCGATTTATTGCATTATTTAATTTACATTGTTAAAATTTTGTGCGACCACCGCGTCGCATTAAAAATTTCTTCGATGTTTTCTTTTTCTTTTAACTTCAAAGTTTATTTTCACAGCCCAATTATAATAATTGTATTAAATTGACTAAATTAACGTAATATAAATGTACATTTAAATGCAGTTAGTGTGCTGACTGATGTATATACAGTCACGAAGTATTATATCAAAACCGCATCACTAGAAATATAAGATAGACTTCACCTGTTGTATACGTTCTTTTAACGCACATTGACAAAGGGTGGCGCAAAATATGACAATTTTTTTTATCTATTTCCTAGTTTATTGCGACTATTGAACGCTTCCAAAAAAATAGTACAATTAAGCACATTTTAGAAGTAGTAATTAGTAATTTTTCTCTTCTTTCGTCACTATAAATGATTAGACATTCAACAAAATTAAATTCAACCCCATTGAATTTTTAGGTAGAAATATGAATTCTTGAAAGTCGTTCAAGAATTTAAAATTTTTATCAACACTTTTGATGTTTTTGAATAATCTTCAAATATCTAAATTAAGAGGGATTTTTCACTTGTAATCCATATTGTAATGAGATATTGAGAGGCTACGTATAAACATCTATTTTAATATAAAAACAAAAGCACCCCCAAAAAGTGTCTAATATTTTGATAGCGTTCTTTAATTATAATAAACTAATAGATTTAAAAAATAGTCATCTTTTTCTGTGCTACCCCAATTTTTATACTTAAATGGGAGTTACGTCAATTTGTAATTCTCATAAACATTTTTTGGTATCGTCATTAAGTGACTTGAGTGAAAAAGTGATATCGAAGTATAATATTTATATAATTCCGCTTAACAAATATTTGGGCGTATAGCATGTGTACCGTAATGTAAATATATTGCACATTTTACGTAACGAGTATAATTAATAACACGTACATTTTTCTGTTTTCATTTTTCTAATATAAGCCGAACCGCGGCGAAAAATCGCCAAGGGTTTTCACGGCTTTTCTTCGAAAAATGCCAACAGTCGAATGATTGCAGAAAAATTTCGCATTAGAATAATCTACAGAACATCCTGAAATATCTTTCCGATTTTTCAAAATTATATATGCAACAAAGCACTGTTGTATTTTTGAATGCTACATTTTTTTTGAGTTGCTATTTATTGACATCAGTGGCGACTTTTTGACGATCTAATATGTCTGAAATGTTTTTGTGAGGGGATGTACTGAAGATTATTTTTGGTAACGGCTAAAAAAATTGTATGCAACACGAATGGGGTCACCTAGTTCGGACGTTTTGGGTCAATGTTTTTGGTGAATAAAATGTACGTATACCATACTCCTGTGAACCCTGGGATTATAAATACAGCGAACGCGAAAGCAACAACAAATGAAAAAGTTGTGCAGGAGCAAGATACCAGGTACCTTAAAAAAAATTATAAACAATAGTGTTCGATATTCGGTCTGGATGGCTGTAGTCTAGGATTGTTCTCCTCTTTCGGGGAAAAGACCAATGAGGTCATTTATCTGACATTTCTCCAACGGTTGTCTTTGATATCATCAAGGAATATAGCGGGGGTGTTAAATCCTTCACTGTGGTTCTACTAAAGCAACGTAGGACTTTATGCTCTTAATGTATTCTCTGAAGGAGGAGAAACAATCCTAAACCACGGCTAATATCGGGCACTATTCTAGCCAATCGTGAAAGCCTTCGTTAGCCTTTCAAAAATGATTTTTGAGATAAAATTTATTTAAAAATTTAGGATTGAACCCAATCGTGCCAAGTATCCTGTGGAAGGATAAATACGGGACGGGCTCACAACACATATATTATGTATGCTTATATAGAGGCATCGAGGTGCGTTTGTGCAAAATAAAATGCTTTTAGAATGAGTTTAAGGAATATATAATGTACAAAAATAATGCAGCGTTAATATTTTTCTCTTTCAAATTCAATTTTAAAATGACCACTCTTTTAAAATCTGCATTCGTGAGTGTTATAATAAGCGTAGCATTAAATAAAACTGAGTTTTATAAAGTCATGCTTACGAGTTGCTTAATGATCATTAAAAAGAAATAGTTTACTATTATAATATGACGTCATTTTTAATATTTCATTATAATTTTGTTAAGTTATTGGAGAGGCAGTTTCATTTAGCGTTTACGTTTATTATAAATCATTTTTGATCTCACTTATTGCATTTTCATTCGTATGCCAAAACTGTTGCTTTTTTATTACTACAAAAATTAAAGCGGCCGTTTTATGATGAGCAGTTTAATTATTTTGTTTCTTTTATGGTTAGTGCCCTTTTGTTATATTTATTAAACTTTAACACTAGAAAAGTTANTGACGGTTGAAATTCGTATAAGAATTTCCCTAAACTTTGTAACTCTAAGGGTATATACTGATTACCTACCTAGGAAAATTGCCCTCAACCAATCCGATTATAGGTAGGTTATTTAAATATGGTTCTATTTAGGTCAGAATTGTTTTTAGAGTTTTTACTTGGCCTAAAATGGGTAAGATGGTTATTATGTATAACTAAGAGCAAAAACGTTGCATGTAATTGAATTGACCGGGAAATGAATTGAGCGTGTAGGAAAATAAATTAAAATAAGCTGGCATATTGGGGTAGAGGTGAGACGTTAAGGGGGCGGGATCGTTATGTATAAAATGCATAGCGTTATCAAGTTCTATCGTAAACAACAAGTATAAAACACGATTTTCTAAACAGCTTTCTAGCTTCTAAAAATGCGGTGTCGCGAAGTTTCTCGTAAATAACCCTTCACGACACCCCATTCTAGTAACTACGTTGTACCACGTAACTACCTCTATACACATGGACTCAAGTATACAAAATGTCTTATCGCTATTTACTGTAAATTGTCTATGACTTTATACTATAACGTGTATTATGTGTAAAGAAAAACGTATACAAATAAGACCACGGCGCTATAATAAAGTAAATTCACTAGTTTCACTACGCCAATACCTTAATATTTTTAATCCTCAAACTAAACATTTTCTACTCTATTTGCCGACTATTCTATTAGAAGTGGACGCCTAGATAAAACGCTTCACATTTTTGTTAGTATTCTCATATTGAACTATTGATTGGAAGTGTATTCGCCAATTTCCCTTAACTTTTCGTATTTTCTGTCCAACAAACTATTTCGATGAAAAACAGTTAAATATTAAGCTTTTTACAGATGTATAATTAAGAGATAGGAAATGAAAACTTAAGTCATTTTATACGAGAAGTTACTTTAGATTAGATTCATCTCAATAAGACGTTGATCTTGAATTGGAACACAGAACCAATCAACTAACTACGGAATTAGTTATGTGAAAAAAGTACATTGTTCTACAAATAATAACGATAATAACAGTAATAATAATGTTAAAACATCAATCTGATCACATAACTTCTAACTAGATCTATACTTCAATTTGATTACTCGCCGTTGAAACTGATGGAACACGTATCCTTATTACATAGGCATTCTGCTCGCTGAAATTATTACTTTTGTCTATTGATTTCTGTTTTATTTATCACTTTCGAATTCCTCATTCGAATATACAACACCTTCGTTTCTGTTTATTGAATTGATTAGGAAAGCGTATCCACATTTGCGATATTAGGATCGTTAAAATTACTCAAGCAATATTATCAGAAAACAATTAAATAATTAAATAAAATAATTCGAATAAAATAATGGATCTCATCAGCGCGTCGCAGGCAGCTCCGACAGAACACAGACCAACTTTTACCTGCTGTCTTAACAGTGCGTTTCAGAAAATACTACAAACGGCACAGTGAACGCCATCTGTAGCACGATGCTACATTTTAGGATTACGTATTTTTCAACAAGGTCCACTTGTGTGGATATCTACTTGCTGAAAACGAATCCTGGCGTAGCCAACCTCAACGTGATAGGCACGTTAGCTTAATCGAATAAAATAATTCGAAGTGGTCTGTATTCTGTCGAAACTGCCAGACGCGGATCGCGATTTCGATCTTTTTGGATCTCATCAGCGCGTCGCAGGCAGCTCCGACAGAACACAGACCAACTTTTACCTGCTGTCTTAACAGTGCGTTTCAGAAAATACTACAAACGGCACAGTGAACGCCATCTGTAGCACGATGCTACATTTTAGGATTACGTTCACTGTGCCGTTTGTAGTATTTTCTGAATTAAATAATTGTTTAATAAAATCTGTGAGGACTGCTGAACTATAGGTTTCGAGAAAACAGTATTCTGATAGAAAAAGTAATAAACACTGGGCTTAGTAGTGGTATACAAAATTTAGGTGCTACTTTCAAAAAAATTAAAATGATAAATCAGTAATGAAATATATTTGATTAATTCGTCAGTAGCGAACAAAAGAATCAGAAATACAAGACTAATATTGATAATGATTACGAGGAATGATAATGTGTTCGAACGCGCGTCCATTTAGACGCACATTCTAGCGAAACAGCATTAAATTAACCGTGCAGATTGATAGCTTAAAGGAGACAACAAATCCCCTTAAGTGTTCGATCCGGGAAGATGTTGAGAGATAGGAAACGAGGATTTCCACGCAGTCGCCCCCATCTTGGCAGGAATTTGTCGTCGGCGCTCAAGCAGGACAATTAAATAAGCAATTAATTCCTGGATTTGTTTCGAGGAGCGTGTGTTCTCCTGGGGATCGATTAGTCTTCGGAGCTACTAGGAGGAAAGGACGGGGCAGGAACGGGACGAGCCGTTGCCGATGCCAGTTCCAAATGAGACCATCAATTTGTGCCGTTTATTACAGTGGCGCAATGTCAAGCGCGATAGTTCGAATGAAACGGGGTCTCGGGGCGTTTTACAGATGGCCCGGCTTACGCCTCATCACTCTTGTTTACGCACTTGGCATATCCGGACCGGTCGGCTCTTCTCTCCAACCAACCCTATCCCAATCCCCAGTCCGCAATTCCTATCCAGACGTTTCGTTTAACTCAACCGACACAATTCATTATCATCAACCTACTCGACGGATACGTCATCTCTAAAGAAAAATCTCGAACCGTGTTATGAAATTATTTTAACTATCGGGTTGTTCGGAAAGTCATTTCGTTTTTTCCCGACAGAGGATTTAATTGTATTCTTTTGCACCCAACTTCACATTTAAGCCGTATAATTTTTATATGCTTTGAGAGCTCATATAGCAAGGCTTGTGTGTGAAAAATTCCAATTAATTCTACGCAGTAGTTTTTGGTTGGTGCCCTTTTAAATATGGAGAGCGATAAGCAGC
>NW_020438882.1:102787-116274 GCF_000699045.2 Agrilus planipennis | reverse complement strand
AATAGATTTAAAAAATAGTCATCTTTTTCTGTGCTACCCCAATTTTTATACTTAAATGGGAGTTACGTCAATTTGTAATTCTCATAAACATTTTTTGGTATCGTCATTAAGTGACTTGAGTGAAAAAGTGATATCGAAGTATAATATTTATATAATTCCGCTTAACAAATATTTGGGCGTATAGCATGTGTACCGTAATGTAAATATATTGCACATTTTACGTAACGAGTATAATTAATAACACGTACATTTTTCTGTTTTCATTTTTCTAATATAAGCCGAACCGCGGCGAAAAATCGCCAAGGGTTTTCACGGCTTTTCTTCGAAAAATGCCAACAGTCGAATGATTGCAGAAAAATTTCGCATTAGAATAATCTACAGAACATCCTGAAATATCTTTCCGATTTTTCAAAATTATATATGCAACAAAGCACTGTTGTATTTTTGAATGCTACATTTTTTTTGAGTTGCTATTTATTGACATCAGTGGCGACTTTTTGACGATCTAATATGTCTGAAATGTTTTTGTGAGGGGATGTACTGAAGATTATTTTTGGTAACGGCTAAAAAAATTGTATGCAACACGAATGGGGTCACCTAGTTCGGACGTTTTGGGTCAATGTTTTTGGTGAATAAAATGTACGTATACCATACTCCTGTGAACCCTGGGATTATAAATACAGCGAACGCGAAAGCAACAACAAATGAAAAAGTTGTGCAGGAGCAAGATACCAGGTACCTTAAAAAAAATTATAAACAATAGTGTTCGATATTCGGTCTGGATGGCTGTAGTCTAGGATTGTTCTCCTCTTTCGGGGAAAAGACCAATGAGGTCATTTATCTGACATTTCTCCAACGGTTGTCTTTGATATCATCAAGGAATATAGCGGGGGTGTTAAATCCTTCACTGTGGTTCTACTAAAGCAACGTAGGACTTTATGCTCTTAATGTATTCTCTGAAGGAGGAGAAACAATCCTAAACCACGGCTAATATCGGGCACTATTCTAGCCAATCGTGAAAGCCTTCGTTAGCCTTTCAAAAATGATTTTTGAGATAAAATTTATTTAAAAATTTAGGATTGAACCCAATCGTGCCAAGTATCCTGTGGAAGGATAAATACGGGACGGGCTCACAACACATATATTATGTATGCTTATATAGAGGCATCGAGGTGCGTTTGTGCAAAATAAAATGCTTTTAGAATGAGTTTAAGGAATATATAATGTACAAAAATAATGCAGCGTTAATATTTTTCTCTTTCAAATTCAATTTTAAAATGACCACTCTTTTAAAATCTGCATTCGTGAGTGTTATAATAAGCGTAGCATTAAATAAAACTGAGTTTTATAAAGTCATGCTTACGAGTTGCTTAATGATCATTAAAAAGAAATAGTTTACTATTATAATATGACGTCATTTTTAATATTTCATTATAATTTTGTTAAGTTATTGGAGAGGCAGTTTCATTTAGCGTTTACGTTTATTATAAATCATTTTTGATCTCACTTATTGCATTTTCATTCGTATGCCAAAACTGTTGCTTTTTTATTACTACAAAAATTAAAGCGGCCGTTTTATGATGAGCAGTTTAATTATTTTGTTTCTTTTATGGTTAGTGCCCTTTTGTTATATTTATTAAACTTTAACACTAGAAAAGTTATACCTAACTTTGCAATAAATATACGAACTCAGTCTGAACAAACGGGTAATATGTAAATTAATTTTACTGTTTTATGATGTGAATTTTATTCTCTTTGTTAATTTTTTAACCCTATTGTCTCTGGAAATTTATTCAAGAAAACCTTTTCAATATTTTTTTGATTAAACTCGATTCAATGTTTATGTGATGACGTAGTAAATATAGTTATTTTTGGCGATTCCGGGTTCATATTTTTATGGCAAAATAATATTATGTACCGAATTACGTGTTGAACATTATCGAAGCTAAAAATTCGTAAAGCCACCCTGTGTGTGCGATTAATGTGGACAGTCACGAAAGTGAAAATGTTCGACAAGCTAAGAAACGAAAGTCTAATATTTATATATTTCGGTTTCTTTTTCTTTAGCGGGAAACTACATTAGCTAACACACATTATTGATCCTATACAATGCTATGTATATCTTTTTAAGCTATTTAAATATTAGTCTAGCCTGCCTAAATTTTTTTTATAACTATTTAGGTATGATATCAACACTTACTAAAACCTGCCTACATACACATTTATTGGGGTACCTTTTACATTATATACTGACTATTAGACATAACCCTTACTAAAATTACTATTAGTTTTAAGTTTTTATAGTAAACATTTCGGTTTTTAAATCGTCCTTAATTTTGTAATGGTAATTCAGCAGTTTCGTTTTTGTTAATTCTGCTAAAAGAAATTTTGTTTAACGGAACGGTACAGGAATGTAAAAATACAGAATTAATAACAATACGTGCGATTTATTGCATTATTTAATTTACATTGTTAAAATTTTGTGCGACCACCGCGTCGCATTAAAAATTTCTTCGATGTTTTCTTTTTCTTTTAACTTCAAAGTTTATTTTCACAGCCCAATTATAATAATTGTATTAAATTGACTAAATTAACGTAATATAAATGTACATTTAAATGCAGTTAGTGTGCTGACTGATGTATATACAGTCACGAAGTATTATATCAAAACCGCATCACTAGAAATATAAGATAGACTTCACCTGTTGTATACGTTCTTTTAACGCACATTGACAAAGGGTGGCGCAAAATATGACAATTTTTTTTATCTATTTCCTAGTTTATTGCGACTATTGAACGCTTCCAAAAAAATAGTACAATTAAGCACATTTTAGAAGTAGTAATTAGTAATTTTTCTCTTCTTTCGTCACTATAAATGATTAGACATTCAACAAAATTAAATTCAACCCCATTGAATTTTTAGGTAGAAATATGAATTCTTGAAAGTCGTTCAAGAATTTAAAATTTTTATCAACACTTTTGATGTTTTTGAATAATCTTCAAATATCTAAATTAAGAGGGATTTTTCACTTGTAATCCATATTGTAATGAGATATTGAGAGGCTACGTATAAACATCTATTTTAATATAAAAACAAAAGCACCCCCAAAAAGTGTCTAATATTTTGATAGCGTTCTTTAATTATAATAAACTAATAGATTTAAAAAATAGTCATCTTTTTCTGTGCTACCCCAATTTTTATACTTAAATGGGAGTTACGTCAATTTGTAATTCTCATAAACATTTTTTGGTATCGTCATTAAGTGACTTGAGTGAAAAAGTGATATCGAAGTAAATAAGTAGCTGCGTTTTATTATTTGTGAGGAAACGTGGTGATTGAAATTAAAGTGTGTTATTATTAGGTCTCATTTTGATTAAGAACCCCATTATTAAAATTACCCTGCACCAAACCGAGCGGCAAGGATTCACAGGGGCATGGCATGCAGACTGGCCGCTGCTCCACCACCGTACACGGCACCGAGATGCTCGAGATGGGGATAGGGGAGCAGCGGCAAGGGGTGGTGGTGCAAGTTGGCCAAGGCATTACCTGCTGGGTACGGCAGTCCGAAACTAGGATAGCCCGAATAACCTCTACCCGCGGCGTATGCCGCATATGCGGCTGCCGGAAAACCTGAAAAGGAAAATCTATGTTAGATACAAATATATAACAACATAAACAAAATTAACCAATCAAACAACATATTTATGAAGAATAAAGTAAACCTTAGACACGGCACCGAACTTATCATTCCTGAGTTTAGAAATTTCATCGATAAGTAGAAAATACTTATCGTCTTTAATGCAATATATACGTAGTAGATACTGTAAAATTACGTTGACATCATACACATAGTTTGTGCTAACCAATCCAAGAAGTAATAACTACTTTTCCTCTCAAATGGGCTAATACCTTGAAATATAGATATAGAAAATACAGGAATTGTAGGTTACTTCGTTTTAATTAATTTAATGTAGTGTGTACTGTATGTTCGCAATTATTTGCCCGTTGTAATAAGAAGCAGTATCAAACAGAGAATACGTGCCGTATGTCGTTGAATAAATGACTGGTCCATACGAAATTTTCCAATAATGTTACTATCTGCTAGTGTGAAATAAATTTTGCTGAAAAGCGCTATCAATTAGCAAAATTGCGTGTAATAACGGTATAGAACAACTTAGTCTCAAAGTGTTGTAAGCGAGACACAATTATCCAAAATTTCATATAAATATATATACCTATTCGCGTTTAAAAATCTATAAAACGCTTTGATACCCAAAATATCATGCTCAGTTAGAGACGAGAGTCTCTAGAGAATCCTCAGCTGGAAAATCTTCAAGTTTTAAGTGTTGAAATTCATTTATTTCAGTTTTACAAAACTCAATTTGATTTTCTTGAATAGTTTTTATATAGGTAGGTACTATAAAAGAAAATCGGATAAATATATTAAAATGAAAGAAAAAGGAAGAAAAATATACGAGCATTACCTACGAATAGTAATGAAATTATAGTAAGAAAACTGAGAGTGATATTATTTTTGGTAAAATTTTCAACAATTTTGCGCACATTTTCTTGAGCTGACAGGTTAAATTTCCTCGACAATATCGTGTTTTCTTAAGCAAAATGTATGAGTGTACTTTGCAGTTAAACTATATACCTAATCCCACCAAGACGTATAGTACAAGATGTATTTGTGTAGAGAGCACGTGAAACATGACCGTTTTTACCTGAAGAAATTGCAGCACTGTGTTTCTGAGATATACGGTTGGCATTTATACGGTGGTATTTGTTGAATAATAAGACTAATAAAACTAAAAATCAGGACAAATATCTTTTTTAAAAATAGAAAAGTTGTGCTGGATTATCAAATGGGATTAAGATTACACAGATTCAAATATAAAGTAAAACTATAATATTGAGAAGTTTCAAAAAATGTTACTTTACGGATAGGTAAAGTTACTAAAAATTGTGACTGATAAGACAGAAAACATATTACAAGATTATTTCTATACGGTTTATAATATAAATTTCCTAGAAACGTTGCTTAGCGTTAACGATAATATTACTGCTTAATATTTTTGGTTAAAAGTTGAAAACTAACGTCTAATCAATTAAAGAAGTAAATACAAGGGTGCGTTTTTAAGTTCGCGGAATGGGTAGCTAGGTCATTAGTGAGGGTATTAACTCGAGTCATTACGAATTAAGCAACTCATTATTAGTATAAATACCAAGTTTTATCGTAATTGGGTCAGTAGTCTTTGAACTATCGTTGACGAAAAAATCAATCGGGAACAAATTGTAAAATATAGAGAAAATCGAGTACCGTGCTGGTATAAAGTTCCTTACTAAGCAAGGAAAATCAGTTCAAACCATACTGGAAGAGATGTCATCCCTTTACGGGGACTCTTGCCCAGGTAAAACCATGGTTTACAAGTGGCATACCCTCTTTAAGCACGGCAGGGACACTTGAAGACGACCCACGGCAAAGCCGTCCGATCGAGGTGACCACTCCGGACATCATTCAAAAACTCGAAAAATTAGTACTGGAAGATGAACAACTTAAGACGAAACAGCTCGCAGAAATGGTAGAAGTATCATATACAATCATTTTTAAAATTCTTCAGGATCATTTTGGCATGACTAAAATCATCACAAGACGGACGCCTCAAAAGTAACAGCCTGTGGAGTGTTCTCGCGCGTTTTTGGACCTCTATAGTGAAGATAAAAATGGAGTAGTGACTCCATTTTTTACTCGGAGTTGGGTTCATTATTATGAACCTGAGTCCAAACAGACAAACTACCACCCAAGAAATTTAAGGTGTCACAGTTGGCTGGGAAAATCATGGCGGTAGTTTTTTGGGATTCAGAAGGGACCCTGTTGATCGATTACAAAGATAAAGTGTCTCCATAACCGGAGAATACTATGCTTCAATCCTACAGCGGTCAAAGAAACCAGTCAAAGTTCACAAGAGCCTTGTTGCGAACGCTGCCCTGCAGAAGATGGTCTTCAAAATTTTGGCTCACCCACCCTACAGTCCTGACCTAACTCCCAGCGATTATTACCTATTCCCAAACTTGAAAAAAAGTTTTCGTGGGAAGAAATTTTCAAGCGACGGAGAAGTGAAGGATGCAGTTTCGGCATATTTTTCAGACAAAGACAAAACACTTTTTTTCGAAGGTATACCTAAGTTAATTGAAATATCGGAAAAATGTATAAGGGTAGCAGGTGAATATATTGAAAAGGAAAAGTAAATTCGTACTTTTATTTCCACTTCTTACCCTCTATTCCGCGAACTTAAAAACGCCCCCTCGTACTTCCTTCTGTGATGTATGTATAATCTAATATTGATGAAATTGATGTATTTACTTACCGTCAGGAAGTGCTCCAAGAGACCACATGAAATCTACAAAAAAAAACGAAAAACAACGCATTAATAAATCGTTGCTGTTGTTAAAAAATCAATCGAAAAAGCGAAAATAAAATTAAAAATCTAAGTTGATGTACAATGGCTTAAGAAAATAATTTGTTCTAATTAATTAAATAATGCTATGTTAGTTTTACGATAGATTTAGGAATATAGACACGAAGCATAAAATGTCATTTTAGATGAAAGGAAATGAATGATTCCTTTCAGGAGTTGAAGAAGGACACATTGGTGTCTATGTCTATGAGTTTTACTCCAATTTAATTTTCTCAAGCCATTGCGATGACATGTTTTTGTATGATTTCGGTTCAGCATTCATGAAATTTCTCTACGTTTCTACAAACTACTAAAATGGAAACTGCGACAACACTGAAAATAATCAAAAATTCTTTAAGGCAACCGGATAATTTTTATAGACGACAAATACTTCTGCAATCGATTTTCGACCATTGGAACTAAACTCTACTTTCAACTTCACATTTTATATCTATTCTACGACACTAATAAAACACGTATATGTATGCTGATTTTATGCTCTTTTGCAAAAAGTTTCAAAATATACCAGGAGCAACTGAATCAAAATTAAATTTGAAACTGCCCTAGCATATTGCATTTAAACTATTCTACGTTGTAAGTAATGTTTGAACCATAAACATTAATATGCTGCTAAAGTTTGAGGAATCTAACTATGTATGTAAATATTTTAGAGCGTTACAACTTTTGATTTTAGTTACATCTAAAGCCTGAATAGTATCAAAAGTTAGTTTTCTGCTTTACTACTACATGTGAATACATGGTTATAACTAATAAGTAATGTTACTTTGAAACAGAATAGGACTAGAGTCTAAAATACCTGTTCCAGACAACTAATTTGCACAACAAAATTACCGATACCTATACTTCTTGTCGATAATGCCCTTGGTATAAGGAGATCTATATTACAATATAAAGTATAACAAATTAAAGATATATCAATTAATATTATAATGGAAGTAGTAATTAAATGTCTTCCACTAGCGCCTACGACTATTTACATCCACTGTAATCTTGATTAATTACAAATACGTAGGGTAAATTATTAACTAATATAGTGATGTAGGTAATTAGGTGTATTAACTGGGAAAACATATTTTCTTTACTGCCTACCTACGTAGTTTAACTAGTCTCATTAGTAGTATTTGTTATACTAATTGTACCACAAAATTAAATCCTTACTCCTCACTCTCCATCTATCAAAATTAGTCTATTACTTCAATCAGAATGACAAATTCTATTGGAAATTCATCATGAAAAACGCTATCTCATTAAATTTGGTTTTCAAAAAGTTTTGGTTAAGGTAATTTTGATTTCTACATTATATTTTACACTTATTCATTTTTTTAAAAATATACTTAACAGTGGCGGCTGGTATTTAAGTTCANTGGTTGGTTTTTTAAAGGGATTAATTTTATAAACTATAAAACTATAGAGAAAATTTAAGAATATACTTTAAGCAGCATAGACCACACAATAAAGTTCGAAGACACTGATGTTTTGGTCACAGAATCATCATATTATTCCAGACTGTACAGGGAAGCAATAGTCATAGGTAGCCAAACTTAGAAGCAACATAACAGAATGGAAAGATCACTAATAATTAATCGTGCGTGTATTTCGTCTGTAAAAACGACCTATTTGAAAAAATAGTGCTGTCCTAATTCGGGTCTAAAGGCCATCACAGCCAACCAGGAAACCTGCCTACCAGAGACTCCAAAGAACATCTCTTGCTAGTCTGCGCTAAATCAATCACCAGAACAGATCTCTTAAAAATGCCAATAGCACGTGCTCTCAATGTTTATCTTTTTTAATTCATTATAAATGGAAGGAAATATTAATGTGCTGGTTTGGCATTTTAATTCACTTTTCGTTTAATTCAATTACTTGTACTTGTTACTTATGTCCCTTCGCCTTTATTTCGTCCAGCGAAAATGAAAATCATTTGATCGTTTCATTTCTTCTTGCACTAATCCAAAAATATAACAGAGTAGCAAGTAGTTTTTGATCATTAGAAACAATTGAAATAAATGACATTTATTTTGATAAAGATTAAGAACATGTTCATAGTAACTAATCGGTAATCTTTTAAATCTGAAAACTATACACATATGTGGCTCATCCATGAAAGTTAGGTAAATGCTGTTTGGTTTTCGTTGTGGTGGTTTCTGAGGAGATGGAGTTAGTACATTGATCCAAGGCCCATGGAGTTCAAAGAGGACCCATGGGAAGGAGGAAGCAATAAAATATAATCATTTTGGGGAATCCGGCGGTTTGTGTGTTGGGAGAATTGAATTAATAATGTGTCCCATAATAGCATCGCCGCGTGACAGGCTGGGGCAGAGAACTGCTTCGAGAAAGGAGTGCACTTTTGAGAGACGGAAGCAAATTAAAAGTAAACGATCCTACGTCGCAGACGTCGTTGCAATATCCGTAGCGATGTGCTCCTGCACTGCATCCGTTGAAGGAGAACTTTCCTGTGCGGGTCGTTCTACCAGGCATGCACATTGCACACCTGCCCTGTCTCCTGAATTTCTGAAAAACTTATCAAAGCGACTCGCTCACGTAAGGGTACGTAGACGTACCATTCGTAGGTATAAACGGGTCCTATTTCGAGCAAATGTGGATACGTTTTCCGAGGAAAAAAGCTCCGCTACATTAAAATAACCAGGCTCCTTTCGCATATCCCTTTATTCCACAATTTTGTCTTTAGTATGTATGCATTCATGAGTTACTTGCAATTCCCAGCTCTAGAATGGTTAACAATAGCAACAGCACATGTGTCAGTACATACGACAGTAGGTACTGTACGTACAGAACGGGGAAAAAGTACCAAAACTAACTCATCTTCTTTTGTTTTTTACTGATCTAATTCATATGTAAAGGTTAATTAACAGAAAATTTAATGCAAACACAATGAGAGCGGCGGCCAATTAACGTTTAGGACACAAGCTTCATGATTGTGTTTAATTTTTACAAGTAATGGATGAGGAGGCCTCGATAGAATGACAAATTCTGAGTCACTAACAGCTGATTTTTGGGTTTACTGATTGTCGTCGTCTAGAGAGTTTCCATTCCGAATTAATGCGCTGAATCAACCGCCCCTATCAAAAAGAAAAATCTACTGACGACGACAGACAAAAAGCCCAAAAACTAGCAGCAGCTTTGGACAACGGCCGCGAAAGCTTTACTCGATTTATCAACCATAGGATATGATTTAACTAATGAAAAATATGTATTTCCCTTAATAAGCCAAAACAGCGTTTGATATATTTTACGTTCTTGTTACAGGCGTCATGTAACTTATTTGAAGAATTCCATTAAGTTGAAGAGACAGCTTTAGATTCCACATGGTATACATCTCAAAAATGGTAAGTGATACCCTAAACTTTCAAATTTATATATTATAACATGAAATTTGTGTGGCAAGGTTTGATAAAGAAGTATTCAATCACACAATCTCTTTACAAGCAATTTCTTCTTGCATAAGTTGTTTGCTTTCATATTCACGATCAGTTTATAAGTTGTTGAAATGTTATTAAGAGAATGAGTTAATTTTCGGCACTTTTATCTCATACAGTGGTAATCACACCCTTACACTTCGAAACAACAATAACTCAACCTTACAGGGCTTTATAATAAATAATAACTTTGGCACATTATGTAATAAATACATGTACAGATATATTCATATTCATTTATATATATATATAATATTTATANGGTATCGTCATTAAGTGACTTGAGTGAAAAAGTGATATCGAAGTATAATATTTATATAATTCCGCTTAACAAATATTTGGGCGTATAGCATGTGTACCGTAATGTAAATATATTGCACATTTTACGTAACGAGTATAATTAATAACACGTACATTTTTCTGTTTTCATTTTTCTAATATAAGCCGAACCGCGGCGAAAAATCGCCAAGGGTTTTCACGGCTTTTCTTCGAAAAATGCCAACAGTCGAATGATTGCAGAAAAATTTCGCATTAGAATAATCTACAGAACATCCTGAAATATCTTTCCGATTTTTCAAAATTATATATGCAACAAAGCACTGTTGTATTTTTGAATGCTACATTTTTTTTGAGTTGCTATTTATTGACATCAGTGGCGACTTTTTGACGATCTAATATGTCTGAAATGTTTTTGTGAGGGGATGTACTGAAGATTATTTTTGGTAACGGCTAAAAAAATTGTATGCAACACGAATGGGGTCACCTAGTTCGGACGTTTTGGGTCAATGTTTTTGGTGAATAAAATGTACGTATACCATACTCCTGTGAACCCTGGGATTATAAATACAGCGAACGCGAAAGCAACAACAAATGAAAAAGTTGTGCAGGAGCAAGATACCAGGTACCTTAAAAAAAATTATAAACAATAGTGTTCGATATTCGGTCTGGATGGCTGTAGTCTAGGATTGTTCTCCTCTTTCGGGGAAAAGACCAATGAGGTCATTTATCTGACATTTCTCCAACGGTTGTCTTTGATATCATCAAGGAATATAGCGGGGGTGTTAAATCCTTCACTGTGGTTCTACTAAAGCAACGTAGGACTTTATGCTCTTAATGTATTCTCTGAAGGAGGAGAAACAATCCTAAACCACGGCTAATATCGGGCACTATTCTAGCCAATCGTGAAAGCCTTCGTTAGCCTTTCAAAAATGATTTTTGAGATAAAATTTATTTAAAAATTTAGGATTGAACCCAATCGTGCCAAGTATCCTGTGGAAGGATAAATACGGGACGGGCTCACAACACATATATTATGTATGCTTATATAGAGGCATCGAGGTGCGTTTGTGCAAAATAAAATGCTTTTAGAATGAGTTTAAGGAATATATAATGTACAAAAATAATGCAGCGTTAATATTTTTCTCTTTCAAATTCAATTTTAAAATGACCACTCTTTTAAAATCTGCATTCGTGAGTGTTATAATAAGCGTAGCATTAAATAAAACTGAGTTTTATAAAGTCATGCTTACGAGTTGCTTAATGATCATTAAAAAGAAATAGTTTACTATTATAATATGACGTCATTTTTAATATTTCATTATAATTTTGTTAAGTTATTGGAGAGGCAGTTTCATTTAGCGTTTACGTTTATTATAAATCATTTTTGATCTCACTTATTGCATTTTCATTCGTATGCCAAAACTGTTGCTTTTTTATTACTACAAAAATTAAAGCGGCCGTTTTATGATGAGCAGTTTAATTATTTTGTTTCTTTTATGGTTAGTGCCCTTTTGTTATATTTATTAAACTTTAACACTAGAAAAGTTATACCTAACTTTGCAATAAATATACGAACTCAGTCTGAACAAACGGGTAATATGTAAATTAATTTTACTGTTTTATGATGTGAATTTTATTCTCTTTGTTAATTTTTTAACCCTATTGTCTCTGGAAATTTATTCAAGAAAACCTTTTCAATATTTTTTTGATTAAACTCGATTCAATGTTTATGTGATGACGTAGTAAATATAGTTATTTTTGGCGATTCCGGGTTCATATTTTTATGGCAAAATAATATTATGTACCGAATTACGTGTTGAACATTATCGAAGCTAAAAATTCGTAAAGCCACCCTGTGTGTGCGATTAATGTGGACAGTCACGAAAGTGAAAATGTTCGACAAGCTAAGAAACGAAAGTCTAATATTTATATATTTCGGTTTCTTTTTCTTTAGCGGGAAACTACATTAGCTAACACACATTATTGATCCTATACAATGCTATGTATATCTTTTTAAGCTATTTAAATATTAGTCTAGCCTGCCTAAAGTTTTTTTTTTATAACTATTTAGGTATGATATCAACACTTACTAAAACCTGCCTACATACACATTTATTGGGGTACCTTTTACATTATATACTGACTATTAGACATAACCCTTACTAAAATTACTATTAGTTTTAAGTTTTTATAGTAAACATTTCGGTTTTTAAATCGTCCTTAATTTTGTAATGGTAATTCAGCAGTTTCGTTTTTGTTAATTCTGCTAAAAGAAATTTTGTTTAACGGAACGGTACAGGAATGTAAAAATACAGAATTAATAACAATACGTGCGATTTATTGCATTATTTAATTTACATTGTTAAAATTTTGTGCGACCACCGCGTCGCATTAAAAATTTCTTCGATGTTTTCTTTTTCTTTTAACTTCAAAGTTTATTTTCACAGCCCAATTATAATAATTGTATTAAATTGACTAAATTAACGTAATATAAATGTACATTTAAATGCAGTTAGTGTGCTGACTGATGTATATACAGTCACGAAGTATTATATCAAAACCGCATCACTAGAAATATAAGATAGACTTCACCTGTTGTATACGTTCTTTTAACGCACATTGACAAAGGGTGGCGCAAAATATGACAATTTTTTTTATCTATTTCCTAGTTTATTGCGACTATTGAACGCTTCCAAAAAAATAGTACAATTAAGCACATTTTAGAAGTAGTAATTAGTAATTTTTCTCTTCTTTCGTCACTATAAATGATTAGACATTCAACAAAATTAAATTCAACCCCATTGAATTTTTAGGTAGAAATATGAATTCTTGAAAGTCGTTCAAGAATTTAAAATTTTTATCAACACTTTTGATGTTTTTGAATAATCTTCAAATATCTAAATTAAGAGGGATTTTTCACTTGTAATCCATATTGTAATGAGATATTGAGAGGCTACGTATAAACATCTATTTTAATATAAAAACAAAAGCACCCCCAAAAAGTGTCTAATATTTTGATAGCGTTCTTTAATTATAATAAACTAATAGATTTAAAAAATAGTCATCTTTTTCTGTGCTACCCCAATTTTTATACTTAAATGGGAGTTACGTCAATTTGTAATTCTCATAAACATTTTTTGGTATCGTCATTAAGTGACTTGAGTGAAAAAGTGATATCGAAGTAAATAAGTAGCTGCGTTTTATTATTTGTGAGGAAACGTGGTGATTGAAATTAAAGTGTGTTATTATTAGGTCTCATTTTGATTAAGAACCCCATTATTAAAATTACCC
>NW_020438882.1:36579-97816 GCF_000699045.2 Agrilus planipennis | reverse complement strand
AAAAATAGGCGAGATAGGTTGGTAGGACACCTTCTTAGGCATTAAGGTCTAGTCAGAGACATATTAGAGGCACAAAGAGGAGTTAGGAGGGGTAGAGGTAGACCTAGATTAGATTACTGTTCGCAAACAGTTAAGGATGTGGGTTGTTCTAGTTTTAGGGAAATGCGAAGTTTAGCTCAGCATAGGAAAGAGTGGAGGTGCGTGTCCAACCAGTCTTAGGACTGACGACCTTATGATGATGATGATAAGAATTAATTTCGTTAATTTTTTGCTTTACTTGTGTTCACAAGCCGCCACCAACGCAAATTAAACAGGACCGTATTCTAACGTTTTTCATGTTGAGTTCCACATTTCCTACATTATCAAATCCTAATCTATACAGTTTTTTTTTGTTTTCTGGCCGCACCTTTTTGTTATGGAACACGAACATAAACGTAGCCAGGTCGAAATCCAACAAACGACCAATGAAATGGGTGAGGAAGGCTTGTAGTACCTGAAAACGAGCCACTACTGCCTCGAGCTTTCGTGAAATGAAAAAAGAAAAAGAAAATCTCTAATCACTCCTAAGCAATCCTAACCTAACTTATTGTCGTTACCTAAGTACCTAATATTTTTTGAACAGGACCTTGGTCCGGGGGTCGTACTTACAGAACGGTGACGGCAGCTGTAGTCAGAACTGTACTAAAGCAAAAAAAGCGTTTTATGGGCTAATCGGGAAAAAGCTTAGCTTAATAACTACAACTATTAAGGGACATTTCTACTCAAATTTGTAATAATTTATTATGTTTATGGAATAATTAGCAACGGGCAATGAAATCCTTCAAAATTTCACTTGCCATTTCATCAAATATATCACTCATACAATAATTACATTTTTCCGTTAAAATACGTCAGCCCTGAACGGATTTCGATTTATTTTTTTTTTCATTAAAGTCAATTTTCATGGTAAATGGAGACTTCTACTCTTAATTGGTTAATTTTGTATGTTAAAGTTCTTCTTAAAACTGCCGTTCCACCGTTCGCCTTTTCATTTTTAATAAACAATAAAAGAGAGTCTAATTTATAGTTAGAAACGGTTTCACAAGATAGATGAAATTTCATGAAAGCCAAAGCAGATCGAAATTGGTTCTTAGTAGTTTTTGACAAAATCAACCTCGTAAAATTACAACAACTAATCGAATAAATTACATTATTTAACAATTCTAAAGTGGAAACGGGTTTTAGTAGTGGTTTCGACGTGACGAGGTTTGCAATAAACGGAAAGCGTATGTTGGCGCTTGCGTTTTTCTTTTTTCCTTTCGAAATGGGACTAATTTGCGTGATTCGACGCTGAGTTATTAGAGAAAATGCATTGTAGTGTCGACAGTGCTGACACTACATTTAATTTATTTAACCGGGGTGGCAGGGCCATTTGAATTCCGTCAATTAACTCCGTATTGCCGCATAAGATAATTGAAGGCTTCACATTCATCGCACCAAACGACGCTGCCATTTATTTTAGCTGGGAGCAAGAGGTGCGCTCTGCGCTCATCGAATTTCACGTTTGCAACTCCGTTAGTTATTGTATAGTATATTTCAGTAGTTGGTAAAACCTGAAAGGCATTCACCAAAGGACTTCATTTGACAATGAACTCACTGTTAAGATTTTTTTGAAAATGCCCTATATTACTGCAAGGGTGAGTAATGTTGAAAGTAAAAATTAAATAGTGTATTTTTTGTTGACTTAAAATCATAATACTGCGGGGTTCTGTTAAGTTTATAGGAATTATTAAGTCGTTGAAACTTCAAAATTCAATTGTACGGTTTTAGTTAAAAACTCGCTATAAAAATGGAAACCTAGCTACTCTACATGTAAAAAAGCTAAAGGTTTGCTGCAAAACTACGTTTTCAGCTAATCACAGCGATTTCCCTGATCCCGTGTTTGAATTTGAGTGTAGTAATTCATTAGAAAAACATCTACAACTGAAACCGACAAATTAAGGCTGCTAATAGTAATAAAAAGACATAGTATTTAGGATATGTTCATTAAGAGGTTCTCGTATGAGAAATTTTTTATGCCAAGGTTCCGATCGTTTTAATTCAAGCAAACAAATTAATTAACTTTGATTGAAGCATTCGAAGCATCAATCATAACCAAAATATACTTGTAAATAGGGTATGACGTGACAGGGATTTTCTAGAAAAACAATTAGAAGAGTTGCCAAAATTACATAAACTTTCAACAAATGTTGATTTCAAAGTAGATTACCAACACATTTAATGTCGACAAAAGTTTTAATTGAAAGCGATAATTGTACTTTTAAAATAGCAAATTTGAACACTATTTGAAACTGGAAACTAAAGCAAGAAACAATAAGATTATTTTTAAGTGAATTTAAAGATATGCATGATAAGAGTTTTTAGTTAAATGTTTAGAATCTTTCATTATTGAGGTCGTGTAAGTTGGGTAATAACGGGTCACAGTCCTAAACCGGGCGCAGGAAGAGTATTCGTGTAAATGGTGGGTATTTCAAGACTTTGCACCCCCAAAAGGTCGCTCATACTGTAAGTGAGCGTAGGGCCAGCGGTGGCAGCTCGTGTTTGTGCAATGGGCCGAAGGGTTGTCGCGGGAGCGGCCAACACCCGCTTGCACCCCGTCACGTCGTACACGGCTTGCGCATAGTGTAAGGGTGCGGCCGCAGTGGGAGCGACAGCTATAGCCGCAACGGGTATAGTTGCCGCACCCAAGCTAACGGGTATCTGATAGGGAGCGTAGCGGAGCGCGGAAGTTGCAGCAGCTGCGGCCGACTGAGCTGCCGCATGATGGTGATGGTGCGGTTGGTGGTGATGCGGATTGTGGTGGTGGTGAAGCATGAGCAACTCACCGTATGCGCCGCGGCCTGCGGCTCTTGTCTTGGCCAAGTTGGCGGGAAGCATCACTTCTTTCGGCTGGGCCTTTTTGCATTCCACCTGAAACAAACAGAAGAATGTTAAATTTTTGTTCAGTACAATTTCCGTTTTATTTCAAGATATTTTAAATTTTTTCTGCGTCCTTTTTGATCTTCAGGCTCAGTAAAAGTCTTCATAGTCGCGTTTACTACATGAAATCATTTTTTAAATCACTCCGCAAAGTTCGTAAAATTCATCCCCCTAAAGGTAAGACATAAAAGTGCTGGAAAGTCGTAAAATGTGTTTCACAAATCATGCTAGATTATTATTCCTTAGTAACAACTGACATGTTTACGGTTCGGAGTTTCGTCGTCGTATTAGATAAAAGAAAATTGTGTTAAAGATTAAGTTGTCCCGATTCATTCTCAAATTGGAACGTTTTCCAGAACGTGCGCTTATGGCTTTAAGTACGATTTAACACTTGTTGTTTGGCGAACATGTGCATCGAAACAGGAATATATCCATTTAATTGCAGTAAGATTAATTTAGTTTTCCCGGTAATTTCGACTATTGTACCGCTATTAAATGCAGCATGAATAGGTCGGCGGCCAGAATGTCTTATGCAGCAGACGACCACAAAATGTCCAGCATATTCGAATACGGTCCCTCTGTCGCTTAATTAAAACTGCAAAAGTACAGTCAGGGTGACACATTCCTCCGAAATTAAGTCTGGCATACAGTTTACGAGGAAGAATTCTCGCCAAGAAAGTACTTAGTTCCCTTGAAAAGTGTTGCATTCAGTTCCAGATGGCGCCCGGACAATTTTGCAACACGGCAATTTGTAAGACTTAAGTAGAAGCAAAAGGATGCTGAGTCATTTTGCTAGACCGCGTTCAAAATGAAATGGGAATCCATATTACGAATGTTAGATTTGTTTAACCTACCAATTGAAAGAAATAACACGAAGTAACAGCAGTAACGGGTGGCGCATGGGCCACAAGGGCATATCTGCCCTGTACTGTTTTGTAAAACGATAAAAGAATTAACGCACATCTAGCCCGTTTGGGATTTCGCAAATCATCGATTAATTTATTGAGTATATACGGGGTATTACGATTTTTTCTGTTACGAAAAAGCGTTACGGCCGCGTGGAAGGGGTAGACGGGATATCGCGTGGGGAGAGGCGGCAGCAGCCGAGGAAGAGAAACGCTGGCGTCGGTGGAGATAGGACAACAGTTGTATTAGGTCGATATAATGCGAAGCCGCGTGGAGTACGGGGAGTCCGCTAGAGTCCAGGCGGCGTGTGCTGTGCTCAGCTGTTGTTTTCTTACCTCTGCTCTTCACGTGGCTGGGCATCATTGCCTCTATTTGCGGTTTGTGTAAAAACCAAATCATATTTTGCAATAAACCTGTGAAAACGAAATGTGTACTGGAACACATAGTAGAAGTGAAACTTCAACGGACAAGTGGAAAAACGAATCGCAACAAAATTTTTACTTCAAGTTTTACGGGCAGGTTTTCAAATTGGACAAGTACATTAACAATCTGCCGGTAAAACTTGAAGTAAAAATTTTGTTGCGATTCGTTTTCCCACTTGTCCGTTGCCATTCGTTTTTCCACTTGTCCGCTGAAGTTTCACTTCTACCATGTATCCCAGTACACATTTCCTTTTTTGTAATTGTCATTCATATAATCAGATAATATAATTTCAATTGCACATCAATAAAAATTGGTTATACTTTTGCAATTCTTGGCTAATTTTGTTATCGCTAAAGTGGAAGGTACATCTATTGGTTGTTAAATAACAATAAAAATTACTCACTTTAGTGAATTTCACTTTCTTTATTCAATTCTTTTCGTACCATAAGGAAGAATGTAGATAGATACTTATTAAAACATCCTTTCAATTCAAAAGCGATGGACGAAAGGATAATAAGGTAACGACACAAGTCTTCCAAGAATTTTATCTGAATGGTGTTAGATTCTACCCCCATAATATATTCGTTGCCGAGTTTACGACAAATCCAGCTATATGTAGTAGCTGCGATATATATCTTGATGCGTTGATTCTTCTATTTTCATCCACGAATGCGTACGCTATCTAAATGTCATGATCGGAATCCCTATTTGTTACGACACAGCGATGTACGACTACAATTAGTCCAATGAAATCGCATAGAGGAGATAAAACGTTTATTTTTTCTAGAAACAATAATAGATTTTTTGCAAGCTTTCACTGTTTATTGAAGTTACTATCGAATATATATAGGAAATATATTTTGCCCTTTAATTTCTTCAAACAAATTTAGGATCTAAAGAAAGCCTAGATTAGATTAATCTAAGCAAACAAATGGAGATATCAGATGTTCTAGTTTCAGGAAAATTCGAAGATTGGCACAGGATAGGAAAGACTCTTAGGGCTGACAATCATATAGTAATGATGACGATGATAATGATTAAATGAGCAGTCAAAGCGAAATACTTTATTATCAACTGAAAAATTACTTAAACACGATCAAAATAAAATCCTAGTAGATATCATGTCAAACTGACTGATTTTACGTATTAATTTTATGTGGAGTCTAGACGAAGTTTGCATTTCAGTAGTACACACATACTTATAAGGGATAAAAAGGAAGGGTGTTTTCAAGTTCCTGGCCGTCTCCGATATCAATCCCAAAGTCTAACCTAGTTAAGAGCTCGTTTTCGCTGTCATCGTAGAAGTCGTAGTGTGGTGTTCCGGTCCCGCGCATCCCCCAGCATCCCCCATTCCGTTCACCCTCATGCCATTAATTTAATTCAACCATATTAATGACGTTTCGAAATTGGCGAAAATAATTGGAAAGCCGCGATCCGGCCGTAATTCCGATCCGGGTGAATGGGTCCAATTTTCTTTTTTTCCCTAGAATTTATGACCTGACGGCTTCGAGACTTGTTTGCATCGCATCCACATCACACCATATAGCGCGTCGTCTCATGTCTTACCGTATTTTCACACACACATGGCGAAAACTTTAATAATTATTTTCGACATGAAATCAGTCTCTTCTCATTTTACTCCTACAAACACTCCGCTCATATCGATGTATCTGTCAATTAATGATAAAAAAGTTACGCTTTTCAAATAGTTGATAGAGATTTAAAGAAAATATGTCAATCATTAAACGAAGCCACTTCACAGAAAATGGGTAAACCTTCCCTTCAGAAATAATTAAGAAAATAATTGAATCCTCAAAAAAATAATGATGATGATAACCAAGGAAATGTTTTACAGAATGTATTTATATACTTCAACCTCTCTTAAAAGCCTTCGAATAATACTGAATTTCTTACTTAATATGAAAGCGTTGGTATGTTTGTGTATATGTACCCTGTACGGAAAACGTTCGAGATCAAGTTACGAACGGTTAGTCATGCCTATAAAAATATCACAAAAGCAATATTTCATTTCTTTAGAAAACTTTGTTTGTGCATTAAAAGTTAAGAGAGCTTATTTTCGATAGGAAAAGAATCGCAAAGACGAAGAGAAAGAGAGGGGAGGGAGTGATTGGGAGAGAGGGGGAAGGGGTGAGAGTCTAAGAAACTGACCGACAAAACCGCTTCGGTATTTTCTTCTGGAAAAGCGGGAACAGTGCACGTCAGAGGTGGTCTATTCTCGGCTAATTCATCTCCTTCTCGCTAGACAGGGAAGATTAACAACCTCGCCAATTAGAAGGTAGACTCACCCTTGTTCCACTGTCATTCCTTTTGCGAGATTCAGTCTCTATTCTCTCAACAACAAAAGATATTGCCGACACTATTAGCGCGACCGTCCTTTTCCAATAGGAACGATTGATTGTATGTGTACGAAACGGAAGACCCGACCTGCATAATTTTTCGGGACATTCATTGTTACAAACAAAAGGCTTAGTGGAGATGGCATTTCAACAGTCGAAATGAAAATTTCCTTCATAAAAGGATATTTAGCCTTTTTAAAGATGTCCTAATTATTCACTATATGTTAGTATTAATAATTTTGTATCATACAGCTGGTGCCAGCATCACAGAAGAAAGGGTAATTCGGGCTGCACATCGGGATACCAAGCTGCAAGGGGCGTCAACCGACATACATAAAAAAATTCTAGAAATAAATATTTTATTCTTCCAAAGGATAAAGTGTGTCCAGGGACGCAAAGGACTGGTATGCAAAGGGAGAAAAAGGTAGGAGACGAAACATTAGAAGAAGTGGCCGATCTTAGGTATTTAGGAAGTCAGATAAGTCAGGACGCGAGGAGTAGTAGGGATATAAAGCAGAGGATAGCGCAAGGTCGCGTCGCCTTCAATAAAAAGAAGTCACTTGTATGCTTGCGAACGGTTAATTTAGAAATTCGAAAAAGGTTGTTAAAAGTGTATGTTTGGAGCGCGGCGCTTTACGGGTGCGAAACATGTACAGTGGGGGCGGTGGAAAAGAAAAAGTTAGAAGCGTTCGAAATGTAGTGTTACAGACGAATGATGAGGATATCCTGGACAGAGAAGGTTAGAAATAAAGAGGTATTAGAAAGAATAAGAGAACAGAAGACTCTATGGAAGTTAATAAGAAATAGGGGAGATAGGTCAGTAGGACACCTTCTCAGATATGAAGGTCTAATCAGAGACATATTACTGTTCGCAAATAGTTAAGGATGTGGGTTGTTCTAGTTTTAGGAAAATGCGAAGATTAGCCCAGGATAGGAAAGAGTGGAGGTGCGTGTCCTTCCAGTCTTAGGACTGACAACCTTATGATGAAGCAATTCTCAATGTTTGTTTTCAATAAGTAATTGTTGTAATTTTAAGCATTAGTTTACCAATGGCTTATCGGTGATACAGAAGGGAGCAATAAATTCTCCATACTGTCTAGGGTCTAGGTGAGAAAGTATCTAATGAAGACGAAAGGTCAGGAGATAGATAGATATACTTATGTATGTTCCCATATATGTTGGAAAATGTACGAATTTATTCCTTTCAACAAGCAGCACACGGAAGAGTGCGATGTAGGGAGTGAAGGCGAGAAATCTTTGCAGTTAACAATGACTTCTCCTCTGTTCTCCTTATGATAGATGGCTGGTCACGTATTCCGAGATAAATCTCGCGTAATGGGACCGTTTCGCAACGACAAATTTCGTTTCGCTCTAACAAGGCGCGGCCTTTATCTTTTTACGCGCGTACAGAAACACGGATGACCATGAATTTTTGAAATGGCCCTTCAACAATCACTACATCCTTAAATGAACTATTTCGTTTGAGTGATACCTAGCATGGGCTGCGAGACCGACGCATAATGATACGGTCCTACCTATTAGCTTTGAAAAATTGTGAAATTTATAATACCCGTTTACAAACTGCTATCTTTAACGGTGATGTGGCACTAAAATCTAACGAATTTTAAGGTACGATAGCACGGCCGAAGTGTCATTTACGGTGAAATGATAATAAATCTTATATCTTTTTCTTTTAAAAAGTGGCATTCATCTCGTAACTTTATGGGAAGTCGCGAACGTCAACGCGAACTCTAAGTCGACACATGATGAATAATTGTACTCATCAAATTAAAGTATTAATTTAGTATATATGCTATCAATCTCCTTTATAAAGTATCTTGCGAAATTCATTGTGTTTTATAATATTATCTTCTGTTAGAAACTTTAAGGTATAAATTAGTTTACTTTATAAAATTTTAATTCGTTGCTGATTTTACTATTCATAACTGGGCCGAATTTCACACCCTATTTATACATAATGTCAAAATCATAGCCAGATAGTATGGAAGCAAAAACAGTTTATCAAGCCAACACCGACGCTTTTCATCTTTTATTGCAATTTGTTATCAATAAAGTTTGTTGCAAAGTCAGATGTAGCAGAATGGTATTGTTTTTGACATTATTTTCAATTTTATTTTATTTATCAATAATTGTACAGCTAGTTTTTATATAATAACTACTGAACTTACCATTTTGTTGTTTATTTCATGAAAGTGAATTTCACAAACTTTGTCTACTACGTCTTCACTTTGAAATGTGACAAATCCAAAACCTGAAACAAAAAAGTAAAAGTTAAATTTCCCGAAGTCGGATCCAATATAAGAAAGAGAAAAATTCTCGAGAGAATAGAATTATATTTCAATTTATTTTTTCTAAGATACAGCTGGTATGACTGTGATACATGATATGTCATTCCTGAACAAACGTAATTTTCCTTTGGGTTAAATGATTAAATGAGTAAATTGGATTTAATATTTTCAAGAGAAGAAATATAGTTTTAGAGGGCTCATATTTCTTGATCCCTTGCTGGGATAAAGGTATAGATGATGAATAATTACGCGAAAAACGATTTCCATTTTTCGATGCGTCGCATGGTCGACACAACGTAATCGAAGAAACGTTGAAAAAAGGAAATTGGAAATGGTACGCCATTCGTTTTGTTCGTACCGTGAAACAGTACGTTTTTCCGATAACATCCAATTTATACCATCGACGTTGCTATTTTGTCATCTTCGTGATACTCTTTCGGGTATTAAAAAGTTTGTTTTTCGTTATCGCTACGATTCCGCCGATTTATAAGTCGAATTCGACCATAAAACACTGTCGTTCAAAATCTCGTATCACGCAGTATTTCTAACGAAGATGCTAAGCAGACTGTCGCATTGCAGACTAAAAAGAAAACAGAAGTACCTAATCAATGCCAAAGAAAGGGGGTTCTGGTTTACTTATTTAGGAAATTAAGAAAATTGATCGATTATTGTATGATTCCTTGTAATCTTCTCAAATTTTCTGAAAGGAAACATGTCATCCTTAACAGATTTCTTGAAATACGATGATAATATAAACATTTGTTTTTTTTTCCAGTCAAATCAACAAATCAAAGGGATTTTGCAAAATCAGCTTAAATACCGACTTATTTTTATAACTTAGTAATTAAAATTACTTAGTTAAATAAATATCCAAAACCTATTTCACAACAAATTATAAAAAATATCCCAGTCTTGGTACTAGTCTTAGTCTTGCTTATTCGGTCTTAGTCTTACTCAAGTACTCCTAGTCTTGGTCCAATTTTGCTTATCACTAATGCATTTTCGTCAATGAAAAGAAATAATTTCAAAAAATCGGCTTTCCGTTAAATTATCTTTCAATAAAATTAAAAGCTTAGAGCGCAGCTTAATGCCCTGGAAAATTTGGTGCCATTTTCTCAGATATCCTGAATAATTTGGCTTGAGATTTCCGACTGCGAAACGCGCCTTTCTAAACTTTTTAGAGCTACTTAATCCAGACCCAAACTTCTGAAAGTGCCATGTTTTCGTTTTGGGGTTTTAGAAGTACTTTAAAAAAAAAATAGGACTTAAACAGGTATCACATTAATTATCCAATGGAGCAGAAACTTTGCGGCTTTCCATTTCTCTTGTTTTGTAACTTTTCATTTCGTAACGAGCTCGTTTGTATGAATGAAGTTTTAACTTTAGAAAGAAGATTTAAAAGGGCACCATGCAAGGACGTTTTGGGAGCTTCAGGATTAATGTTTGACAACTCTATAGCATTATTTTAGTAATGCAGAATTCAGTTTTTAAATGTGATACAAATGAAATAACTATTAATTACACCAAAAAGCAAATGCAAAATGGGATAGGGGAAGACTGAGAATAAAAATAACGTCAAAATATGTCAAGGCGAAGGGTGGAGGGAAATTTCTTGCATACGAAACTTTTTCTTCTTATTTTCTCATCAAGTACTTATTTCGTTTTCTAAAATTGTGGATAATTATCAAAAATAGAAAATAATGCTTGCTGCCACAAGATTCTAGGGTAGCGAATGACAACTGACGAAACCGCGGAAGTCAATAAGTGTTTTCTTTTTGACCTCCATAAAAATTTTCCAAAACCCCATCTAAAATTACTTGCCGACCCCTGTTCTAAAATAGCAAGAAATACCTAACCACTGCATTTTGTATTGAATGGTGAACAACTAGATCAAAAAGTAAAATACGCGACTTGAGAAAATGCGGTTTTTTCAAATATAGGGTTGTTCGGAAAGTCATTTCGTTTTTTTTTGTGGAAATGAAAGACAGTTTTCGTATAATAAACAAATACTTTATTAAATTATATATTGACCGTTCTGGTCCAACACCTTTTGCCATCTTTCTGGTAGTAGCATAATTCCACGCTCGTAAAATTTTTGGTCTTTGCTGGCAAAAAACTGATCGAGGAGGTTTTTGACCTCCTCATTTGAGGTGAAGGTTTTACCGTCTAAAAAATTTTGGAGTGACCGGAACAAATAATAATCCGATGGTGCCAGGTCTGGAGAATATGGTGGGTGTAGCATTGTATCCCATTCAAGCTGTAAAAGCTTTTGGCAAGTGACCAAACTTGTGTGAGGTCTCGCGTTGTCTTGGTGAAACACTACACCTTTCCTGTTGATTAGTTCTGACCTTTTCTGTTGAAGTGCATCATTCAGTTTGTCCAGCTGATGACATTAGACTTCCGAATTCATCGTTGTGTTATCTGGTAAAACCTCAAAAAAAAAACGATTCCTTTAAAATCCCACCAAACAGGCAGCATCACCTTTGGTGAACAACTAGATCAGTAGGAAAGTAAAATACGCGACTTGAGAAAATGCGGTTTTTTCAAATAGTTCATCGTAATTGTTGCATCACAATTGAGGTAGATTTATAGGTTTATACATACGCTGCAAACATGCGAATGGCGAGGAGGGGTTGATTGGGGGCGGTAAAAGGTGTATATGTGGCGGTAACTTCCTCGACACATACGTCCCGCTAATTAATATTGGCTTTTGAACCTGTACTGAACCATTGTTGACATCATGAATCAACGTTATTTATTGCTTCAAATAGGTACAAGTTTATGCCGATGACCTAGCAATGTGAAACAAGTTAAATGGCTTCGGCACGATACCGAGTCGCGTCCTCAATCTCCCGAAAGCGATGTTCTGGTTTCGACATTAACCGTGGTTAGCTGCTACGTTCCTGTTACGCGATACGCTTTCGAACCAAATAAATGGTGTACATGTCTTTACAGCAGAATGCATGTTGTTATGTTGGGCTTGTTGTGGCGATTGCAAGGGTAAAAGTTACAGCCACGTCGTTCCACCGAAACAGTCGTAAATGGTCATGTCTCATAATGGCATTGATGATAAGAATGAGTGACACAAAATTTCGTCAACTCTATAAAACTATACGTTTGAACAATAGATGATAATAATAGACTTCAGTTATGAACAAAGACAAGTCTCTGTTGAAGTTGTTCGGTGCGGTAAGAAGGGGTTTGTGGGTTCATCACCGGATATTAATCACCAGTGTAGAATAAATGGGAATGTACTAGAATGTTCTTTATTGTCTCTGGGATTGTACTAAAATGAACTGAATCGAAAGAATCGAGAATGTTCTGGAATGTTCGAGAACCATTATGTAATAGAGGTGGGGTTAGGGTTAGATTCTGATACAATATTTTTCGGTCAAAGTATTCTAAAGACTTTTTGAAATTTCTTTTTCCTTAAGTTCAATATTTGTTCAGTTTGGTGTGCATTTGGGTTTGTAGATTGATCACTGGCCACCCTACACCCTTTTAGAATAAGTGAAAGATGTTCTTGAATGTTTCTGGGATGGTGCCTAGCTAGAATGTTCTCGAATTTTTAGGATTTTCCTCAAGCAGAATGTTCAAAAGTGAACTGGGTCGGGCGAATCGAGAACTTTCTGGAATGTTCGAGAACCAATAAGTTTGAGTGGTGAAGCTGGTTTGACACAAAATTGAGGCATCGTTATAAATTTCCATTAAAGTATACTAAAACATTTTCGAAATCTCCAATCTGGTGTCCGTTTGGGTTAACTGGTAAATGGAATGTGTTCGTCAATTTCACTTCCCATTATTTTCTTTTTATTATTTAAATCCACATCCTCCAGTTAAATTAGTGCACACTAATATATTAATGTCATTTACTGTTGGCGTTCACAAACTCCGACAAAAGATGTACTTATATTAACTGACGTTGATATTTGTATGTGTCATAATAAAAAGCTTTTGCATTAGCTTTTAAATGGAGTAATGAAAAATTCGCAACTACTTTTCGCGATGGTATGTATAGGTAGGTGTACTGAATGTAATGTCTAAAATGGAGAAATTTTAATTTGGCTCAGTTTTTCCGTCACAAAGCGAAAATGCGATCGGGGCAGATTATAACAGAAGGTGATTATGGAAATAGGGTTTTACAGCTTTATAATCTGGCTAGTGGCGCTTAATGTGGATGGCTCACGGCATGTTGAGCCGCGGATTCGTGCTGATGTAGCTCTTCTACGTGAGAATGAGTATCGCCTTTTTACGGCCCAAGCGCCATTTTTACGAAACTTAGACTAATTTATTTGACATCCTCGTAATTATAACAGCTATTATGGAAGAAACGTTAGGACGAGGCATAAAAATGAACGCGATGAGCAGACGAACGTTTGTAGTCCGTTCTTGAAACAGTCTTCAAGTCGTAATATATTTTTTTAATGAACTTTACCACTCAAAACTAATGCTTATACTACATACCATCTAAGAATGTCTAATGAGCTGCTCCAGTTTTATAAATTTAATAACAAGAGTTTTCCGTAGTTAAACTCCACTCGTAGTACCTACCTATTTTCAGAACCTAATACATCCCACGTATATTTACATAAAATACATATAGGTACATAGAACAATATATAGGATTTTATTAAAATCCCTACTTAAAAAATCGATTCACCCTGCGGTCCCTCATATTTATTTAATGTTATAAAACTTCCGCCCCTGTCCAAACAAGCCACCTACTCACGCGATTAATTTTTTTTAAATACCATTTTTTGTAAGAGCTGTTTTAGTTATTGAACTGATCGTGAAATAAACTCTAATCTTTTAATGAAATCGGGTAGTGCTATTAGGACGGATTATAAACAATAATAACACAGGTCTGCGAAATTTTTTTTTTGAAAAGTTTTTTTCCTAAATTGTTAATGTTTGTCGTAATTGTCTTAAAAGTAATAGAAAACGATATTCATATGGTGTATACCACGTCACATTAACCCATAAATGCTCAGAGAACACATTTCCATTTGAACCCTTCCCCCGTAATGAGTACGACGAAAAAATATTCGATAACCAGTGTTTTTATGTTTTTAACAATGCTCTTTTCGATGGTGTTAGTTAAAGTTACCTCCGACAATATTAAAGCATTGAAAAATCGAAAATAATAAAAAAAGGTGATTTTTGAATTGACTTTTTTCTTAAAAAGTAATTTTTTGTGTCCTTACGATTTTTTTATATGCTTAAAACCTATGTAGATCATGACCTCGATATCTAAACATAAAATAATCACCATTGGTCAAGTCGAAATGCCTTTACAAACTGTTTGATCAAACCAAGTTTAAAGTAAAGTGGTGGAAGCAATACTTTTTCGGGATCATTCAAACTCGTATTAATTGACATTTTTCAGTCCGACTTCCAATTGCATTCTAATTTGGACATAGAAATACCGAATAACAATGATTTTGATTTACCGTAAGTCCACTGTCTTAACACTTCAGCACATAACCGACATATTTTATCGTAACCCAGTGTTTATCTTGGTGACAACTTCGTTTTGAAGCCCGTAGTCTATTTTTCGCATCCGTACAGAGTCGTGCTCCACACATACACCTTTAACAATCTTTTTCCCCTGGTGTAATGAACTAATTACTTCTTAAAAGAATTAGTCTTTAACATATTTATATTAAAACATCTATCTCTACTCGACTCTACAAACGAAAAAGAGATCATCCGGAAGTGTATACCAGTTAATAATTTCATATATTTTCTTTTTACCTATAGTCATTTTTAATTCATACCTACAAGAATTACGTATGTTTATTTAGATAACCAAACAAGAATATGCATAACACGAAAAAGGATAGTCAGCATTGGTAGAGACCATAAAAAAACGATTTCCCTCGAACTGCCGCATGTCGTATAGTGAGTCTTAAAACCACAGCAGCAGTCAACTACAAAAAGTTTGTTCGTCTGTGAAAATGCGCGAATTTCCCTTGCAAATGCCGCGAAGCGCTCTTCTATATTCTAATGAGAAGCGACTAATTAAATTTAAAGAGTCGCTATTTGAACAACAAATATTACAGAAATACCGTCTCCTTAAATTTGCTCCTCTTGTTGAGTGCCGAGTACATTGTTTTCATCTAAGTAACCTTTTAATAACGCCTATAATCTTGAGAGAATGCTAGGTACACTTCGTTCACGCTAGGACTCTGCTATTGTTCTATTCCACATAATATAATTAAATAATCCTGTTTACAGTTTGTACTTTTCAGTAATAGGAATTTTATTTAGTACCTACCCCGAGTAGTCGTCGTCGTCGTCAGACAAATTTACGTACTATTAAAATAATTCGAAGTGGTCTATATTCTGTCGAAACTGCCAGACGCGGATCGCGATTTCGATCTTTTTGGATCTCATCAGCGCGTCGCAGACAGCTCCGACAGAACACAGACCAACTTTTACCTGCTGTCTTAACAGTGCGTTTTAGAAAATACCACAAATGGCGCGGTAAACGCCATCTGTAGTACGATGCTACATTTTAGGATTACGTATGCTCCTACGTACTATTGTTGAGAAACAGCGAGATCATGCAGGAGGGATGGTTCTTTTATTTATTTTTTTTACAAACAGCCCTTTAAACAACAAAATATTTGCACCAATAGTGAAACTTATCAACATATAATACACTAAATAAGAATGATTTTAATATCGCAGTCCTTTATTTATACAATTCCAATTAGTCGTAAGTCATTTAATTAACTTTCTAAAACTCTTTTATTTCACTTCTACTATTTTTACAATTTATTTTTCAAAAGTGAACTCGCAATGATATAATGATACCAAAAATTCAGCTGGCGCCTTTCTCTTCTAAAACTAACTGTAAGAAATTCGAAACGAATGTTTTAAGAATATTTATAATAATTATATTCTTAGTCTCGTACGTTGACAATAAATGACTCTTCTGAATATATATTACTCTTTGGGAGACGGTGTTAAACTTACGAACGACAACCAGCTATTTGTAATCTCTTTCTGTTATTGTTATTCAAAGTAAAATGTAGCGGAGCTTTATCGCGTTAGTCGACGCGCTTTACGCTGCAGTAATTTTAATACTCGATCTCATCTGAAGTTTCCGCTGTTTTGGAAACAATTTGATTTAGTTCTCGTTGTCGCGTCTTAAGCAAAATTCCGCCGAGTCGACAATGAACTACTTCGTAACAAAGAGAGACGTGAATTATGTTTGAAAACTAAAAAGCGTAGATCTCTGCAATCGCGACGAATTAACGAAATCCAGATATTGCTCATTACAAGAATACAACAGAGAATTAGAATCGTGATCGTACATCGACACAAATCCCAGATGAAGTGATTTAGAGCGGCAAGAGAACCAAAATAATCGCGATCATCTGACAGTAGACTTCTCTCTTAATTGTATTATTAATGTACTTATTATTAGTGAACGTTTTCGAATAGGGATTGCATTTTCTGTTTGCATACCTATTATCTAGATCCTTATGCCATGTTGTGTCAAACTTAAAGTTGTTTAAGTTACTCACAACGTACCTACTGATTGTGAGATAATCAATAATCAGATACTTGTTTGGAGTTCCAAGAAATATTAAATCGTTCGACACACCAACTTGTTGATAAAGGAAGGAAATATTAATTGTCATATAAATATGTATACCTACCGTATAGTTCATAAATTAATTCGTACAGAGGGTAGTTTAAAAAAAGTTGATTGCGTCGGTGTATTTTAATGAAATACATTTTGCGTGCTTATCAGCAAGAAATTTTTAGGGTTCAGAAACGAGCGGAGAAGAATTGGGGGAGGTTAAAACTCCACCTCAGGTGTTTTCGAGCTATATTCAGTATAATTTATCATACCCGTTTTCCCCCATTGCTCGAGTGGCGAACGGTGGTGCGTGACTCGAGGGTAAGCCATTGTAATCCGGCTAAAGCAAGTCAATTATAATAGGTAAGCGCGACATTGTTACAACTTTCATAGGGCCAGAGTAGCACTATAGGCGCGGCAATAGGTGAGAGCGTCGTTTTTGCTACTATATGCTCAAGTGGTGGCTGGTTTGGTGGCGACGACAAAGCACATTTCGACTAGTCCCCAAGGATATCGCCATTGTGTGTACAAGCAAGCAGGAGTTGAGTGATGACATTTGCCGTACCCCCAGGGGCCCCGTCGTGCTCCCTCAAGTCACTCTGGCATTTCTGAATACGAATAATCGATATGCAACGACGTCACGGCGCCTCGTCAACTAAACGTTCCTGAAAATCGACTACATAAGACCTCTACTGCATACTCTTTACGGCGAAGTTGCTCCGAAAATATTTACACAATCTGCATCGAACGCGAAGGAACTGATTACGTACAAATTCAGGGCATATTTATTATAAAGAAATAAGGAAAAATATGCGAGGAATGTTTTATTTTTGTTTGTCTAATACACTCGCGTTTGTTTAATAATAATAACGTAAAAGAAAAATTCTTCCGATTAGACGTAAAAATGCAAAAGAAAAATTTAGGCGACGATAAGAATTTTCAGCAAACCAAATACCTCTTTGCACAATCTGCAACGGACGTGAAGTAGCTGATGATAAACAAATTCAGGGCATATTTCTTATAAAGAAATAAGGAGAAATATGCCAGGAAGGTTTTATTTTTGTTTGTCTAAAGCAGGGGTGGCCAACCACGCGGCCCGCGAGATTCATCATAGTTTTATAATATGAAAATTGGAAAAACTTTGGCGGGTTGTTGTAGAACAAACAAAATAGCTCAAACGCCAAAACACGTGTTTCATGCGGTTTGAGCTATTTTGTTTGCTCTATACTTTTATAAAGTATATTTATTTTATAATAGCCAAAATAGTGAAAAGCATTGTATTAAAAAATTGTTTGTACAGCTTTGAATTTAAAAATTAACTGTCGAAATTATGAGAAAAAATAAAATTTGATTTTAAAGAATATCCTTGTGGTTATATAACAAATATTGTCTATTTTATTAATGAATTTAGTTTTGAGTTCAAAAAAGTCTATAGTGTATGTTTAAGTCTAACATGGAAATTTATAATTTTATATGCAGACCGCAGAGTTATGTTATTTTATAAGTGGCCCACATGATCATTTTGGTTGGCCACCCCTGGTCTAAAGTATATATTATAGTAATCATGTAAAACAAAAATACTTCCAATTAGACGTGAAAATGGAAAAAAGTTATACGGCGATAAGAATATTCAACAAAAGAAATTTACCCCTTCTCGTGAAGCCAAAAAGAATTTAACGTAAGGTGATAATTAACGTGACATTATCCGAAGAGAAATGTTGATTTTTATATTTATTGAAAAACTTTCGCATTCGAGCCGTGACCTTTCTCTAAAGGGTGAATTTTACTCGAAAGATAGTATCAGTTAGTCAAGGCGACAATTTTGTTTTTCGTTATTCGGAAAACAAAAATTTAGAAGCGTCTGAAATGTGGTGTTATAAGGGTGTTAAAAATACCGTCAATAGAAAGGGCAACACGCCTTAAGAAGGTATCTATTATGAAAAATAGGAGAACAGAGGGCGCTATGGAAGTCAAGAAGAAATAGGCAAGATGTGTTAGTAACACACCTTCTTAGACATAAAGGGCTTGTTAGAGTCACATTAGAAGCAGAAACAGCGGCAGAGGTCAACATACGTATATTGGATTATTGTTCGCAAATAGTGAAGAGATGTAGTTTATTCTAGTTTTCAATATTAGTTCAAGTGGGGGTGCATGTAGAACTAGTCTTATTAATTAGTCTGGCGAATTTTAAAAATGCTAATTAACAAAATCCAAATATATAATCATTCACTCACTTTGCTTAGTCGTTTGGTATATCGGAGATCAATTGTGTTCGTGAAAATTCTTTTTTATTTATTGGAGTTTATACGAATATCGAAGAGTAGGTAGGTAGATTTTTTGTTGTGTGTCAAAAGGTGACAAAGTTTGAAGTTTCATACGTCAGTTATTCGGAATCGTGAAGTTGGAAACCCCAGGAGACCTTTTAAAGCTATAAAAAAATTACTACTCATTTGGCGAATGAGAAACGCAATCTCTGCTTCCCCACAGCGTGCAAAGATCGAGGTTCCATTTGCGATACGTATTCAAATCAATTTCTTTTATGGCAGATTTAACACGTAGATCGACTTTTTATTGGTAGCTGAAAGGCGTCGCTTGATGCTTTCGCCTTTAGAATCGTCGTACATCTTTGTCCCCCTTTTTTTGTCGATAACAGAACGTTCATACAATTTTGAAGGTGTTCTACAAAATTACGCTCGATCATCATTTTTGCACAGACTACGAGGGTGGATTGATAAGTTTCCGGCCTGACCAAGAAAAACAAGGTTTTTAAAAATTTTTTTTTTTTATTTCTCAACATAATCTCCTCCAAGGCTGATACATTTCTCATAGCGGTGTTCCAGTCTATTAATGCCATCTCTATAGACTGATTCGTCAAGCTCCTCAAAATAACCATTTACAGCTTCGATTACTTCTTCATTGTCCGCAAATCTCTTACCGCCAAGCCATTTTTTGAGATTAGGGAACAGAAAATAGTCACTCGGGGCTAGGTCTGGAGAGTAAGGAGGGTGCGGCATCAATTCAAACTTTAGATCGTTGATTTTAGCCGTCGCAACGATTGACGTGTGCGCTGGTGCGTTATCGTGATGAAACAAGATTTTTTTCTTCGCCAGATGAGGTCGTTTAATTTTCACCTCGTGGCTCAAACGTTGCAATAAGTCTGCGTAGTATTGACCAGTGATAGTATTACCCATCCCAAAAAACAGTAGCCATAACCTTGTTCGCCGAAAAAATTGTTTTTGCCTTCTTTGGAGTTGGTTCCCCTGGTCCAATCCACTGTTTAGACTGTTCTTTGGTTTCAGGAGTGTAGTGGTGGACCCACGTTTCGTCAACGGTTACGAATCGACGCAAAAATTCGCTTGGATTACGCTTATACAATGACAAATTTGCGGTAGAAATGTTTTTTCGAATCAATTTTTGGTCGACTGTTAGCAAACGCGGCACCCATCTTGCACAGAGCTTTTCCATATGCAAATGTTGGTGCAAAATATGTTGCACACGTTCATATGACATCTTACAGGTCTCAGCTATCTCACGCACTTTCAATCTGCGGTCTCCCAGCACTATTTGATGAATTTTTTCGATCATATCTGGAGTTGTGACCTCAACGGGGCGTCCTGAGCGAGGCCCATCAGAGGTGCTCACACGACCCTTTTTAAACTCGGAAACCCACTGCTCAACGGTTGAATATGACGGGGAGGATGTCCCCAGTGTTGAGTCCATCTCTTTTTTAATTTCCTTCGGCGTTAACCCCTTCAAATAAAAGTATTTGATGACAGCACGTTTTTCCTGCTTTTCCATTTTTACGAAAACCACAGAGGCGTCTTGTTCAGCGTGCTGTCAAACCTACACTAGCAAGGAGATCGGGCTGAAACTATAGCTACAAGCTATCCAAGGATGGTACTATAGAATGTCACCTCAAGGTAGGCCTAGTGGCGTCATCTCTTGGTTAGGCCGGAAACTTATCAATCCACCCTCGTAAAAGGCTTCTTAAAAGAAAAAGTAGATGGTTGCAGAAACCGTTTTCACTTCTATTGTAATCTGTAACCGGAATTATTTATAAGCAGAAACATGTATTGAAAGGACTTTTTGTTTTTTGATTTTCTAATTCAAATTACTTTTTTTAACACTAATAGTGATAGAACACTATAAAACATGAAAACTATGTAAATGTTTCTATGTTCAAAAGTTAATAGTTGTCGAGAAAAACGTAGTTCAAAGTACAGTTAAATTTAATTCCAGCCCTGGTAAAGAAATGCGACCTGCAACGCTGCACTCAATAAGCTAGTAATTACTCGCATCACCGTTAACAATAACTGTTATTTAGGGTGTTTATGTTAATAGCTAAGCTTTAGTAGCTATTTGTTCTTTTGACGTTTAAACCTTGTATGGGGCAATTGATGTGCACGTTATAAACTAATACAAAATCGATAATTAGTACAGGTCGGTCACTGTAAAACAATAATGTGATATGGTACGTATTTAAACCACATCGCCGATGTAGAGAGGAAATCCTTTCATGTCACAGTGTGGTAACGTAACTTTTAAAGAAACAGTTGCTGCATTCCTATCATTTGCAGCCAGTGCAAGCCTTGTCTGAAACTGACTTCGGTAAATTTGTGGTGCAAGATTTTTGAAGACTGGTTTGAAAGTCTACTTACAACCATTCACAAAAAGGTAACGCACCTTGGCAATACCTCAATGGTGGTCTGAAAATTTGCCTTAATAAAATTACAATTGTCCAGATGGTGCATTTACCGACTAATGTTTACGTAACTTACATTTTTTTTTGTGTTCGTACATTTACATGGTGTTGCCTGTAATGTACTTACTTAATTTATTTGGTCTAAACATTAGATGTAGTACTAAATTGGTTTTGCTTATCTTAGACGTTTGATTATCTGCAATATTTACTTTCGCCATCCATGTAGCTACAGGGTTTTCGTTATTCCGGTAGACACCTGTTGTTAATTCGTGCACAGGACCGACTTCGGATTATAAATTAATGTGATTATCTTAAAAAAAAACAATGCCATCACCATGCGTTTGTTTATTTGCGCCTAGTTTACACCCTGATAATATAGATATTTTGCCAGTTCTTATTTAATGTTGTTTTAAAAATACTGCAAAAATTATTTAGATTTAAAAAAGTGTGCCAATCCTGACGATCAATACGATCTGTCATTGGGTAACCAGGTAGATATTTGTTTTCCATTTCGCAATTAATTTTACGATGAAAGGAAGGAGACCTGGCGCCTAAATTATCTGTCACAATCCGCTGTTTTGTGCCGCTTATCATTTTCCCAGGCATTTTGTTCTACAACCACGGTGACAATGGTTTGCTGAGCAATGCTGTTTAGTTCAGTGCAGAGCTGAGCAGTGATTATTGCAACGATTCGTGCATTGTTTCGTTGTGCAATAAACATGCCTAGTAATTCAGCGCAGCGTGCCATGAAAGGAATACCCATCCCGTTATTCCAGACGAGACGCGTATAACGGCTACGGAAGGACACTGGAACTAACACAACAACAAACGCAGTGACATGGACTGAAATAGAGGGAGAAAAAGTGAGCGAACGAGTGAGTGAATGGAAAACATTGATGGAAATGTAGGTAGCAATCGGGATGGGACAGGTGAAAGGGAAATAAAACGAGAGAGCGAACAACTGCCTTTTTTTAAGGTCAAGTATTTCTACAGGAGGTGAAGGTCTAGATGATGGACCGCCCCCAAAGGGGGTGGGGATGGGGGGATGGAAGAAGGAGGTTCAAGTGACCATCCTCTTTCGATCCCCCACCTCCACCCGCTTGAAAATATTTTTTTTATTGAATTTTATTTGAATTATAATGTATGAAAATTGTCAAAACAATCAACTTTTAACCCCATAACTTTTCATGGGGGTGAGACCGCCGCAAATTTTTTATGAGGTTTTACTCAGGTAACCATCCTCTTTCGATCCCCCCTACCCCCATCCCCATCTAACCCAATAACTTTTTATGGGGGTGAAACCGCCACGAACTTTTTATGGTACAGTGGTGGGGGAGACATCCTCTTTCGATCCCAACCACCCCAAAGGGGATGGGGGATCATCTAGATATTTACCCTACAGGATACTGTGGACTACTCTTTTGTTTATCCACACTGCACTGACATAGGCGCAAGGAAAAGTGGTCTTGTCAGGAGTCTTGAGTTTTCTTAACGAACTTTAATAATAATTTTCGAACTTTTAGTTTCGCCATGATACTTTCTTTGATTCCTAATTCCTAAGTTCTAGATCAACGAGTAATAGGCATCCCTTAGGTTATGATGTGACAGAAAATCAGTGAGTTATCCCTTAAAAATGAGTTGTCTTTTTCCATTGCCTTGAATTGTTAGACTTGACCATGAAACAGTAGACATTAGTACCTATTAGGTATTAATTTTGAACTGGATATCTGTAGCCGTTCTGAGAGAAGGGCAGCAGTTTCGTCGTCAGCAGAGAACTAAAAAGAAAAAACTAAATCTCTCGTCATCCACTCGGAGTGGCAGCGACGGCGAGGACGGCGACGGCGGCGGTCGTCGGTGGAGTTGGTGGTGGTGCGACCGCGAGCGTAATAACTCCATTTGAAGCGTCGATTACGAACGGGGTTTGCGGTTGCCACTGCATTCGTGCATCGTTGCCTGTCTTTGTATTTATACAGAGAAGGGCATACGATATCAGGCACGTCGCGACGATTTATGCATATCGAGTGGATTTATTTTGCCGTCATAAGTGTCGTGCAACGAAACCAGTGTCGTCTGTAGTACTGGGATATTACGCTTAAAAGGTCGCATTTGCAGAAATTGCAGCGGATAAAAGGAACAAAAAACAAAAATGTCTAAAAAGTGGTTGGAACCAATTGTACCACGTTATACATCAAGTATATCTCTAACCTGTAGTTAATCACGATTTTTTTTAATTATAAACACTAAAGTTTCAACTAGAAGATTTCTTGAGAATACCTTACAATTGTTTCAGCCAATGGGCTATTATAAAAAAAATTTATATGTGGAGCAGATTTATGAGGCCTAGTCGGGGTAATTGTCGGGAATAGTGGTTGTGTCCCAATTACTCGGATCCCAACTAGGAGCCTAACAGAGCTGAACGTCTAGGTTTGCTTCCAACATAGCAGGTCGGATGAACGCTAGGGATAAAATTCGGTATCCCAACAATATGCGCCAGTTAGGAAGGATAATAGGGGTAGATTTCGGCGTTCCTATCTTGTAGAGCCTAACAATGACAAATCTTCGAATTTCTTTCAAGAATGCATGGGCAGGTGAGTGGTAGGGATAAATTTTGGTACCCCAACAACATGCGCTAGGTCGGGAGGATAGTCGGGGTAGATTGCAGCGCTCTGATCGTGTGGACCCTAATTAAGAGCCTAACAAGGACAAATCTTCGAGTTTCTTTCAAGTATGGATGGTCAGATGAACGGTAGGGATAAATTTTGGTACCCCGACAACATGCGCCAGGTCGACAGGATAATCGGGGTAGATTTTAGCGCCCCATTAAGAGCCTACCAAGGACAAATCTTCGAGTTTTTTTTAAGTATGCATGGTCAGGTGAACGGTGGGGAGAAGCTTTGGTACCCCAGCAACGTGCACAAGGTCGGGAAGATAATCGGGGTAGATTGCAGCGCCCTAATCCTGTAGAGTCCAATTAAGAGTCTAACAAGGACAAATCTTCGAGTTTTTTTATGTATGCATGGTCAGGTGAACGGTAGGGATAAATTTCGGTACCCCAACAACATGCGCCAGTTCGGGAAAATAATCGGGGTAGATTTCAGCGCCCCGATCCTGTGGAGCCCAATTAAGACCCTACAAGGATAATTCTACGAGTTTCTTTTAAGTATGCATAGTCAGGTGAACGGTAGGGAGAAGTTTTGGTACCCCAACAATATGCGCCAGGTCTGGAGGATAATCGGGGTAGATTTCAGCGCCCCGATCCTGTGGAGCCCAATTAAGAGCCTAACAAGGACAAATCTTCGAGTTTCTTTCAAGTATGGATGGTCAGATGAACGGTAGGGATAAATTTTGGTACCCCGACAACATGCGCCAGGTCGACAGGATAATCGGGGTAGATTTTAGCGCCCCATTAAGAGCCTACCAAGGACAAATCTTCGAGTTTTTTTTAAGTATGCATGGTCAGGTGAACGGTGGGGAGAAGCTTTGGTACCCCAGCAACGTGCACAAGGTCGGGAAGATAATCGGGGTAGATTGCAGCGCCCTAATCCTGTAGAGTCCAATTAAGAGTCTAACAAGGACAAATCTTCGAGTTTTTTTATGTATGCATGGTCAGGTGAACGGTAGGGATAAATTTCGGTACCCCAACAACATGCGCCAGTTCGGGAAAATAATCGAGCCCAATTAAGACCCTACAAGGATAATTCTTCGAGTTTCTTTTAAGTATGCATAGTCAGGTGAACGGTAGGGAGAAGTTTTGGTACCCCAACAACATGCGCCAGGTCGGGAAGATAATTGAGGTAGATTGCAGCGCTCCGATCACGTGGGCCCCAATTAAGAGCTTAACAAGGGTAAATCTTCGAGTTTCTTTTAGGCATACATGACCGAGTGAACAGTAGGGAGATATTGCGGTACCCCAACAACATGCGCCTTCGTATGCACCCCGGTTAAGAACCTAACCAGCGCATTTATAAACGATTAAATAATAAAAAGAACATCAAATTATGAATTACATGAAACTATATGATGTCTTTGAATATAGATTTTGTTATCGTCTTTTACTGTCCCTAATACTACTAAAAAGATTTTGCTTTTTAAAAATATCATGTTTATGTATAATATTATTCGAAAAACCAAATCGCTGGTCTTTTATAAAGAAGGAAAAGTAAAAAAGAAAGTTTAAAACTAATGCACCTAAATTTTACTTCATTATAACCAACTCTGCGGTTAATTTCATTTGTTAAATGCTTTTGTTGTGTAAATAAGAATCAAGCTTCGGTGTTTGCAGCTAATTTTATTTGAAATTTAGTTAAAACTTCTTTTCAGTTGATTAATTAGACAAAGGCATCTTAATGAGGAGAAAAAAGTTTTCAAGTTTATTCGCGGACTCATCAGAAAGCACCAGCGAATTGCGAAAAAAGATAAGAAAAAAAAATGCTAGTGGCTCACAATTTGTTTCTTTTGGTGGGAAGTGAATTAAAAGAAATTAATTTTGAAAAGTATATTGAATGACAGCTTCAATAGTTTCCTTGACGAATTTTACAGAGGAAATTATGAAAACTTTACGGAAATAATGAAGAAACAATCATCAGCTTGGCAAATTACCCGGTTAATAAACTATTTTTTATTTAAAAATCTAATGGAAACAATCGGAAGTAATCTATCAATTGGAATAATCTATTAATTAAAGTAGTTTCAATTCCTTATATGTATGAAGCACCATCATCATCATCATCACCAACTATAAAGTTTTCATACCGAAGACTTGTTAGGCACGCATGATGCATAACAAAAAAACTAAACATTTTCATAAAAATTATTCTTTAATTTTCTTTGATAATACTTAATTGAAAGAAAACCACTCTGAACTAGTTAGGTCAAAAGCTATGTATATTTATTTGTAATCCATTACATGGATTATTGTCTTACAAACGACAATATAACCACTGTTTCATTTAATAATCGTTCAACCCTGGTAGGTAGAAAAAGAAGGAGAAGCAAGCAAGGTCTTATGGCTTTTTAATAAAAAAGATTAGCGAGGTATTTTGAGACGGAACAATTTCCTTGCTACGACCGTCTTTTATTTCTCTTGCCCGAGGAAATTTTTCCACTTCTAATAAATCCTGGAAAGTTAGGACAACGACGGCGCTAAGTGACATAATCATTTAATTCAATTTGGAAGTTTCTTTGCTTGTTTATATTGACACATCTCGAGATGAATGGCAACGCTTCTCCGTCATATTTTACTCGAATGCTCTCGAAACTTTGAACCCAAAACTGTGAGCTGATCAAAAATTCACAACTACTGCTAATTTTCAGAAGCCAATTTTCTACTAGATCCATTAAAGACTAAGTCAAAACCGTTAACATCGCCGTCCGTTGTCTCGAAAACAGCAACTACATAAATACACAACATATACAGAGTGTGAAATTGTGAAATGATCAGTTTTAAATTTGAAACATAATTTTGGATCATTAAAGAAACTATATTTGAAGGTTTCAATTAGGTGCGTATTTTAAATAAATATAAATCAGTGTAAAGTCTTATTAGAAACCGTTTCAACTAGTATATCGCCATTAATTGATTTTGAAGCTGCCAGGCGTGCTGATGAGGACCAATAATCCAAAATCGTGATCCGCGTCTGGTAGTTTATATGCTTCATAGATTGTATGGATTTTAATTCTTTGAATGTAATTGACATACAGTATACCTGGTATAAAGCATCGAATAATAAATATTTTTATTTTTACACCCTGTATGCTTCAGTTTTCCAGTTCTCCATTTGTCTGTACAAAAACAATGTTTACTTTACACATCGTCGTGTCACCGTTTCGAACTTTTAAAAGTTTCACACTGGCGTTCGATGTGAAAAACACCGACGTCAACTTTCCTGTTCTTCTTAGTCGCGACGACAACGGCGTCGCCGGCGTCTCCGTAGCGATACGAAACATTTTACTTAACATACTTACAACTTTTTATTTAACTTAATTTACCATCTCTTGTTTGTTCTTCTCGGTTATACTTTATCCGCTTCCTGAAAATCTGTTAAGTAAACGGTAACAGAGTTCTAGTAAAAGAGGGAACCAATAAACACGATTAACGGAAAGAAAAAGAGTACTTTCTCTGTAAAGACTGAGTTACAGAAAGGAAAATAAAATTCTTCCGACGAAATTTTTATTATTTAGGCTTATACTATATACAAGGTGTGCATGAATTTGCAATATGATAATTTCAAACCAAAGAGAGAGACGAAAGACGGTCCGTCTATAAGAGCAAATCTGCATTAGAGATTCTTCTTTTTGTTTTCTAATGATAAATATTTACCTTTTAGAACAAGTATATCTTTATAGCTATTAGAACGTACGTAGTTGGTAGTAGCTGTTAAAGGTTTATGATAACTAATTTATAAATTGGTAAAATTTATATAACTATTAAACATTCAGAAAATCTTTGCATCTTCAACGGCTTCCCAAAAATTGAAAGTCCAAGTTATAATTAAAAGATTTCAGAAAAATATATGAAATTAACCGTTTTTCTTTTGTTTCAGATTGCTGTTCACAAATAGTTAAGGATGAGGGATGTTTTCGGGAAATGCGTGGAATTGGGTCCATATAGGAGGAAATGAAGGTGTCGTAGGTGTCCAACCAATCTTTGGAGTGACGACCCTATGATAATGATGATTTCTTCTAAGGTGAGTAAAATAATTAAGAATAATTTTTAATAAAAAAATACTTCATTGAAATATACGAAAGCGAAAAGACAACTGAGTTCCTGTCTTAGGTTTTGTCTATTTTATAAGGATTTCCACTCACAGCGCATATCAAACATTAGAATATTGGGATCCGTCAAATGGGCATACACCATCTGGTGGCAAAACTTATAAATCGAATGAGGGAAAAATTTACATAGGAACTGTGCACGCAAATTGGAAAATTGTTTATTAAAATAATAAAACACGTTAAAAAAGTAAAAATTTTTTTGATGATGGAGTCGACGAAGTTTTCTTCTAAAGTTAAATCAAATAAAAAGTTAATATGTTCAGTGAAAAGCTGCAATAGCACTTCAGACATAAATGTTCACTCTTCACCTACATTAACTACTTTCCAATAAAAACTAACCGTTTTATATATGTAAAAAATATATTGGGAAAATTAGAGAAAAAAGTAAACTAATAGAAGCTTGGATAAAAGCAGTAGGTATCAAAGAATTCCGGAATAAAAATTTGTTCACGTCATTTTAATGCACATGATTATATTTCAGCAAGTATTTACCATCAGCCATAACCTTAATATTTAAACCTAGAATCATACTAAAATTATAAAGTGAGAAATTATCTATTCCTGTGTAATTGATTTAACACAATTCTAATGATACCATATAAGTATTTTGAGATTACCTGCTGCAATACAACAAAGTTGCAATAATGTGTTTGCAACGTTCTCTTAAATCGGCTTTGCATGTGCAAGTCATTGATATGATATTGCTTAAATCACCCAGAATCACCTCACCAATTATATAACGTGAATCACTTTTTAAATCCGAAGTTTGTAAAAAGTAGGCAGTAAACTTGACGGAATTTGAAGGCTAGCTTCCGGATTTGTTATTTCCGAATTTTATAATGTGATTGGCATTAAAAACACGCTCACCTTCAACGAAATTTCCTTTCCGAGGCTTTGTGTCAGCCCAATCACATATTGTGTCAATACTTATCATTTTATCGTAATTTAAAAACTTGGAAATTGCACGGTACACTATAGAAACTACGATAAATTTTCCCTAATCGGCGCCATGTTTTTAGGCTCTTCCCATTTGACGGATCCCAATACTTCAGACATAAACGGGTTCATCTAGTGTTTGCTGTGTATATTATATGTAGTAAGGGCTGCTCTCACGATTAAGTGTAGTGTCACGATATGATTTCGGTTAAAGGGGATTCATGTACCGCAATGGAATAATAAATAAGATCGACTTTAGTTTCTCTCGTCCACAGTCATCGTTCATTTTCCGAACTCTTCTTAAAAGACATCGATCTTAATTTCCTGAACGTCGAGCGCAGAACTAGAACAACTGATGTGTTTGTCGGAATGGAACTTTTTTGCCACACTACCGATGCAAGTTAAAAATGACTCCGGACGAGAAAAACACAAGCTGTAGTCCTTACCGCCCTTCATCCTTTGTCAAATACACACGCGCGCGCGAATCTTTAAATAAATGTTGTCATTTAAAAAAAAAGGAGCTTTTGTTTAATTTTATTGATTTATAATATCGCCCTGTATATAGTCAAGTTTCTATTAAAGCCATTCAATAGAGGCTCTTTCTAATTAATTGGAATAATCATCTCCAGTTGACCAATTACTTGGCACCCCACTGATCAGGGTCATTTGCTAGAGCTGACTTAGCATGAAATGCTAATGCTATGCTAGAATGTACAGTTAACATCGAAATTATTGGACTATCGCGCAGAGATTAAAATTCTATTTCATTAGTAAAATTAATTTTCCAACCAATTAAAACATGTTGTAATATATGTAATTAACAAAGTAATTTCTCATTCATAATAAGTTTAGTACCAACACAATGAACTAGTTTTTATATTTATCGTCTTATATCCTGACAGTTACAGTAATTAAGCCTCACACCATTCATTTTTGTCCATAATTAAAAATTATTGAGAATGCCGCAAGCTACAGCCCTCGGGTGTCAAATTTACTTCGATGGGTTTGCAAATATTGTATAAAAAATTATTTACAAGTTAACTCAAATATGATCCAAATTAGCCGGGGTTAAAAATGATCATTAATAATCGATTCGTTTATTATTTCATTTTATCTCTCGATTACTTTAGGAATGTTACAGAAATTAATTGATCGACCAACCTAAACATGATCCAAGTAATTCTTAATCAATGTTTACTGCAACAGTTTTGTTTTGTTTGCTTTCATAATTTTACAATAGTTAACTGTAGCTGTACTTTACACTCTTTAGGCTTGAAATTCTCTTTTACATACATCACGTAACCGTTGTACCGACAAATGATTAGGAAATTACGAATCTAGATCTGGTCCAATAAGTTAATCTCAGTCAGAATGCTTCTTAGCAGTCACTGTAGCTTTTTTGTTAGGCTCGGTCTATCAATTATTTTCGCAATGAGCTGTATACGAAGTTTCCGCATGTCGTTGCGTCTGCTCATTAATTCGCATTTGCGACCGCGTCAACCGCAGTAGGCAGCGACTCCAAGCCCGCTTGATTTGTGAAACGTTCTGTTCCGCACATTCGGCGAATAATTGCCCCGTTGCGCCTGCACTCGTTTAATTGGCTATTATATTGCACCGATTGTATTTATCCGCGCCCGCACACCTATGCACGTATGTGTGCATGCATGAAGGCCCTACACTGTTTGTTTTTATATTTATGAATCCCAGAAAATTGTTGTTTTAATTGGATTGGTAATATTTGACTGGGAACTGAACCTCCCCGCGCGCGCCCTTGTTCGTACAGTAACCGCCACTTCCTGTGTGTATGCACACGCTGCGTGTACCGCTTTGAGTATAGGGCCGACACGGTACCAAAACAACGCACCAATTAAACGTCAACTATTCGTACATTACAATTTTCAAATATGAGAATAACGGATGATACGGCTATTAATCCGACCTATTGAATTGTGTTTTTTCAAATGCCCATGAATTTTCGCTACAACAATCATATGTGTATGTATAAATCGAACGAAAATATTCGACGGTTTTCGAATCAGAAGAGGAAATTTTGCCAATTACAAAACCAGATAACGTTGTTGTTCTCGATAAAACTTTTTGAATTAGGATTAATACCAACAGTATGCAAAAAAGGTATCCATTCACACGTATGTTTGTAATAAAATCAATGTGGTTAGGAAAATCCGTGCAAATACGTTACTTCTTTACAATGGTAGGTGTTAAAAAGCTATCGATTTTTGTCCCCTAAATTTAAATGTGAATAAGCCAATACGTGACTCTTTTATATTATTGTTTCCCCGAACAAGTAATGTGAAAATTGTTATAACTGCTTAAATGAGACATTAAATGTCAAAAATCAATCACTGTCTCAGTTTTTATGCATAAATCACTTGATTTTAAAATCTTCCTTAAGGAATCATAACTAAATTGTGAAGTAAAAAATAAACCTTGTTATTGTATAATAAGCACTTTCGAAGCACAACAAGAGCTTCAAGCCTTCAATTCCGAAATTTTGTAAACTAGTTATCACTTATTAATTTTTAAATACATTAATTTAGAGCACATTTGGACTTGAAAAGCCCCTTTCTTTTATTGTTCCTTCGTTGTACGATTCATGTCAAATAAATACTATAAAAGCTCTTAATAAGAAATCAAAAACTTAAACCCCTTCCTTGTTAAATAATCTGGAATCAATCGGGATTGTAATAAATTTATATGAAAAATTATGGGTGATGGTGGGGAAAAATGGGATTATGATAAGACACTGCTTCTGAACATTGACTCATTTTCATTAATTCCTGGTTCATCCATAATTATTTCGCTCTACAGGTTTTACAAATTCTCCCACTTGTCCAGCGAAATAATTATACTGAAACCAATTAGTAACATGTAACGAAACCTTATGTATTTTCTATTTTGATCCTTTGTACGAGGGTGGATTGATAAGTTTCCGGCCTGACCAAGAAAAACAAGGTTTTTAAAAATTTTTTTTTTTTATTTCTCAACATAATCTCCTCCAAGGCTGATACATTTCTCATAGCGGTGTTCCAGTCTATTAATGCCATCTCTATAGACTGATTCGTCAAGCTCCTCAAAATAACCATTTACAGCTTCGATTACTTCTTCATTGTCCGCAAATCTCTTACCGCCAAGCCATTTTTTGAGATTAGGGAACAGAAAATAGTCACTCGGGGCTAGGTCTGGAGAGTAAGGAGGGTGCGGCATCAATTCAAACTTTAGATCGTTGATTTTAGCCGTCGCAACGATTGACGTGTGCGCTGGTGCGTTATCGTGATGAAACAAGATTTTTTTCTTCGCCAGATGAGGTCGTTTAATTTTCACCTCGTGGCTCAAACGTTGCAATAAGTCTGCGTAGTATTGACCAGTGATAGTATTACCCTTTGCAAGGTAATCAATGTATATAATACCTCTTGCATCCCAAAAAACAGTAGCCATAACCTTGTTCGCCGAAAAAATTGTTTTTGCCTTCTTTGGAGTTAGTTCCCCTGGTCCAATCCACTGTTTAGACTGTTCTTTGGTTTCAGGAGTGTAGTGGTGGACCCACGTTTCGTCAACGGTTACGAATCGACGCAAAAATTCGCTTGGATTACGCTTATACAATGACAAATTTGCGGTAGAAATGTTTTTTCGAATCAATTTTTGGTCGACTGTTAGCAAACGCGGCACCCATCTTGCACAGAGCTTTTCCATATGCAAATGTTGGTGCAAAATATGTTGCACACGTTCATATGACATCTTACAGGTCTCAGCTATCTCACGCACTTTCAATCTGCGGTCTCCCAGCACTATTTGATGAATTTTTTCGATCATATCTGGAGTTGTGACCTCAACGGGGCGTCCTGAGCGAGGCCCATCAGAGGTGCTCACACGACCCTTTTTAAACTCGGAAACCCACTGCTTAACGGTTGAATATGACGGGGAGGATGTCCCCAGTGTTGAGTCCATCTCTTTTTTAATTTCCTTCGGCGTTAACCCCTTCAAATAAAAGTATTTGATGACAGCACGATTTTCCTGCTTTTCCATTTTTACGAAAACCACAGAGGCGTCTTGTTCAGCGTGCTGTCAAACCTACACTAGCAAGGAGATCGGGCTGAAACTATAGCTACAAGCTATCCAAGGATGGTACTATAGAATGTCACCTCAAGGTAGGCCTAGTGGCGTCATCTCTTGGTTAGGCCGGAAACTTATCAATCCACCCTCGTATAAGATTCATGGGTTCTCCCTTCGTGAATTCCCGTAAAACTTATGTAAAACTTTTAATAACATTATTAATTACAAACTAAAATTGTAGGTACATTTGAATGATTAAGTAAAAAAAGTCGGTATAATTTCCTGATTCTACCTGTATCATATATTTTATTCATCGTATGGAAAGGGATGAAAAGATGATATTCCTGTTTTTATAGTATCGTACCCGGCGGTCCGTCAAATTAAATTGAACGTGTTATACACACCAAGTGGCTTTTCATAATCCACTCTCTTGTCGGTCGTATTACGTTCTATCGTTAAGCGTAGTACGTCGGGAGCTTCTCCATGTCACAGTTGCCCAGGCAATTTCCCGGTACTATTTGCTTGACAAGAGAAGTTTAAATTCAAAACTGGACACGGATTGGCGCACAAGTGGCCGTAAGTATCGCGTTTTTTGTAGTCGAGTGGTGACCGTAAAATCCACCCTCCGGGGACGTGAAATCGCCTCCTGGAGAGCGCTCCGCGCAATCCGCTTATAGTACGCGACGGCGCCTGTGGTCACCGTCACCTCGCGTCGCGCTGCCGTACGAATAGCTACCGAAAAACTAATTCCATCAGAAACTTTGGCATTAAACTTTCGCATTTCGAAGCTTGTCTCGCAGAAGGATGAATCTCTCTCCGTACGAATCCGTTGATTTCCTCTTTCTCTCTTTTTTATATTTCCCTTTTTTCAGTTACTCTCTCGCTCCCATCTCATTTGCCTCTCCGATGTTCTGGCTTACAGATAAAGAAACTTTTTGCGTTCATGAACTTTTATAAATACTGCTACGGATGTTACTAACGACGACTTTTCGATACCGTAACAACTTCTACTTTTATTGAAATTTTCTTTGCTGGCAAAAAATTTATAAACGAATAATTATTTTAAAAATTAGACTTAAACTTTGTCCGTAAATTTATTACAATTGTAATGATATTTGTCGATAAAAAGAACAAATAAAATTGCAAATATTCGATATTAGAAAAGTCAATTCTTTTGTACTGGGGTGAACGAGGCATTCTTTGCAAAATTTTAAGAATTTTTATCACTTTACCATTTGAAATATAAATCATTACAAATAAAAATAACTATATTTATTAGAAATTAGTAGAATTCACGCATTAACTTCAAGTTTCTGGAGTTCTAGAGATTTTTTATCTGCCTTTTACCTTAAACCATTTTTGAAAATTTTCCTTTTTTCAATTTATATGAGGGGGGGAGTAACACGTCCACCCTACTTTATTATATCTCAAATTAAGGGTTTCTTATTACCGATCTTGTTCCATATCTTGGTCGTCTGCTTACTTTGTGTATAGAGTTTTTCAGCGTCTCTGAGAGCCTCTCTCACAGTCTTTCACAGTCTCTCGGTTATTGTCTAGGTGTTTTTATGGATCTCTTACAGTCTCTGTATCAGAGACTCGAACGATAAAATTGTTAATTCAGATATTCGAGTCTCTCGTTCATAGATTCGAGTCTCTCGTTCAGGGACTGGATATGAAATGAGGATCTCTCTATAAGCGACTCGAGTCTGTCGTTCAGAGACGCTAAACAGTTTTTTTTGACAGTCTCTCGGCAGTCTCTCTCAGCGACACCAGAGAGACTCGATGAGAGACGGAGACTCGAGTCTCGCTTTCAGAGACTCTGAGAGACTGAACATTTTTATCTCGGGATTTTGAGGAAAATTTAACTAGCTTTCTTTGATGCCTTAATAAAAATAATGGGAAGTATCCAAAAGCAACTTTTTTTATACTAAACATTAAGAGTCAAACATGCGCATTGAATTGTTCTTCTCTCATTAAGATTGTTTTAGCGAGACTAGAATTGGGTGATATGAAATAACCTGTACGATCTCATTTGGTATACTTGAAAACGGTCTAGTAAAATAACGATCTTTTCCAAAATTATTGCATTATACAGCAACTCGTCTACTGGCGTATACAGACGATATAATTGGACGGCCGCTAGTCTAGTACAACTAACAGCCAAACGAAACGGTGCAATGTAGAGGGAAACTGTTAGCAGGGTATTTAGCAACCAAAATTTATTCGAATGTACATGTACATGTACACGTACATTCATGTGCAGTTTGGATTGTAAGCGACATTCCGCGTTTGCAATTCTGTGCGGAGACAGCTTTACAGACCCCTAAAAATTATGTGTCATTTTAACCAGCTCTATAGCAGCCGTGGGCAATGCTTCACGGGAGTATTTCGCGAGTTGCACTACCGTAATAATTGAAATTGTAACGTAATAATAATCCTGGTCGTCAGTTATACCTTATATCCCATGTACAAGCCCAAATGGAATTTGTAAATTGTGAAAACATGTACTATTTGAAAAGCTAATTATGACGTAACTGCTACTTTCTTTCTTGGTATACCATTGCCGTATATGCGGTCACGGAATTTTAAATAATAGATCGCCTTGCATCTAAAACGTCACATTAACACAACGAATTGAAAGTGGAGGTACATTTGTCGTCACAAATTATACTTAAAACAATTGAAAATGTAGAACTGCATTAAGAATTGTAAAAGTTTAATTTTTTGAAAAAACTCAAAACAATAAAACTTTTACAACCTTTAAGGATGTTTGGGAGGTATGTCAAAATGCTACGAGACAAATAAAAATTTGGAAGAACGTTCCTCATTCAATTCTAAAACTCGTGTAAAAATTANTCTTCTCACCCTTGTGGAATTAGGGAGGGCCTCCCCGAACGACTTCCCTTGGGCTTAGCTGTTTAGTTGTTCTTAAAAGTGTCTTATACACTTTTCGCGAGTCTACTCTAGCGTCACTTCCTTTCAGACGGGGTACAGCGGAGTTATCTGGAATAGGATGGAATAGCCTCCTGCCTGGCTTACCTTGGCGAAATCTGTCCGATCTTCTCTACCAAATCTATTAGTATTTGCCGTTAGTCCTGTTAATAGCACTATTCGCTTTCAGATAACATGGACGTTCCTGGGCCTTCTGAAGACATCGTATTTTTTTATATTTATTGCATTGATTTGAAATTTCATTCGTTTTCTTGTATTTTTGTTTTCTTGTGTTTCTCTTACAGGTATTTGGTTTTTACTTTATAAACTGTTGTTAAATTAAACCTAACTTAGATCGATGGTTAAAACTTTTCTAAATTATTTTTTTTTGACATAATTATTAAGACCAAATTAAATTTTTATTAGCTTTTCATAATTTATATTCATTTGGGCGGATAGGGTGGCTATAAGGGGAGATGTGGAGGCCACAGAGGGTTAGGGGAGTTTTTTCGCCCCTAACATAGTGTTTGAATATTGATATAACAGTTTATAAATTATTGACTACCATCTGGAGTTGATTCACGTTGATCTTCGTTCGGATTCGAAAATGAAAAGTAAGTTTTATAAGTTTTACATTTAAATACGATAGTTAGTAGAACCTTTTGCCTAATTTCCTACACACATAGTCTACCATTACGATTTATTTTGTTGTAATTGAATATAGAGAATATTTATCTAAAAATTTATTCTGAACTTTGATTGCACGTATTTGAACTCGATAAAAATGCCCTCATAATCATTTTTGGGACTGTTCCACATGTAATAACGTAAATATTAAAATATTAACCAACATATAAAAATTTTGCTAATAATGTTGAGTAATGGCCGAAATTTTCGAAATTATTAAGCAATAATATATGTACACATGTCGATAATTGAAATTTTTGCTCAAAAGTACATTAATAATCGAAAATGTTAATCGTAAAGAATCAATGCTCAATGTTGATAATTAAAACTATTATGCAATAACATGCTAATAATGAAAAATTGTATTTCTTGCCACATTTGCTAATAATGTAGTTAATTCTTTTTTTTTGTCCTTTTCTCTAGTTTGGCCGATGAATAGGAGCCCATTGGAATTTATTTGGAAGATATTTCTTTTGCTGTTGATTTGTTCGCCTTGCAACATTCTACAGTTAATTAAGGTGAGAATACATGTCATAGTTACATTTTACATTTTTAAAAATAATTAAAAATTACTCGTTATTAATGTATTGCCACCCTATCTGTTTCAGATCGACGGTGGAATAGACAACGGCAAACAAAGAAGACTCTGTAGTTAGATTTTTTTAATTTTATTTGAATTAATTCTTTATTTTGCATGTTTTTTTGTACAAAAGTTTATTTTATTTGAATTAGTTTTTGATGTTAGATGTTTTTATTTTTTTTTTAAAGTAGTAGTAGTACTAACATGTTTTTTATTTTAATTTTTTTAGTAGTTGTAGCACCAGTCTAACACGTCTCTTGCTTACCTCTTCGCTTAGCTTACTGCAGTTCTACCTAATTTGCTTTGCATTTACCCTACGAGTTCTACATGATTCAACGTTTCGTTATCGTGTGTGTTCCTTCTCACCCTTGTGGAATTAGGGAGGGCCTCCCCGAACGACTTCCCTTGGGCTTAGCTGTTTAGTTGTTCTTAAAAGTGTCTTATACACTTTTCGCGAGTCTACTCTAGCGTCACTTCCTTTCAGACGGGGTACAGCGGAGTTATCTGGAATAGGATGGAATAGCCTCCTGCCTGGCTTACCTTGGCGAAATCTGTCCGATCTTCTCTACCAAATCTATTAGTATTTGCCGTTAGTCCTGTTAATAGCACTATTCGCTTTCAGATAACATGGACGTTCCTGGGCCTTCTGAAGACATCGTATTTTTTTATATTTATTGCATTGATTTGAAATTTCATTCGTTTTCTTGTATTTTTGTTTTCTTGTGTTTCTCTTACAGGTATTTGGTTTTTACTTTATAAACTGTTGTTAAATTAAACCTAACTTAGATCGATGGTTAAAACTTTTCTAAATTATTTTTTTTTGACATAATTATTAAGACCAAATTAAATTTTTATTAGCTTTTCATAATTTATATTCATTTGGGCGGATAGGGTGGCTATAAGGGGAGATGTGGAGGCCACAGAGGGTTAGGGGAGTTTTTTCGCCCCTAACATAGTGTTTGAATATTGATATAACAGTTTATAAATTATTGACTACCATCTGGAGTTGATTCACGTTGATCTTCGTTCGGATTCGAAAATGAAAAGTAAGTTTTATAAGTTTTACATTTAAATACGATAGTTAGTAGAACCTTTTGCCTAATTTCCTACACACATAGTCTACCATTACGATTTATTTTGTTGTAATTGAATATAGAGAATATTTATCTAAAAATTTATTCTGAACTTTGATTGCACGTATTTGAACTCGATAAAAATGCCCTCATAATCATTTTTGGGACTGTTCCACATGTAATAACGTAAATATTAAAATATTACACTTTAATTTTATGACCTATACACACAGTTCTATAATTCATTGCATGCATAATTTTTTTTATCAGGATTTTATTTTTAACTGTGATAAGTAATTGTCGTTTCTTCTTTTTTTTTGGCAGATTTCTAAACATCAGAAGTGCCCCCCTGCATCAGCTCCAGTTCCCGGAAGTCGACAAAGAACCCAACATCATTTTGATAGTATGTACATATAATAGGTATAAGGCAGTAAAAAGTAACTTGAACGAATGTAAAAATATATTGTTATGTGAAAATGTGGAAGTTTTAATTTTAAATAGGGTTTGTTTTACACTAAAATTAGAATAGTACGTTTAATTCAGTTATGTTTTGCTATATATGTATTATGTTTCTTAAAACTGCATCATGGTTCATTGTATGTACCGAAAGGAACTAATTTTTTGTATTTGTTAATAACTTTAAACATTTTACGTTAAAATGCAAAAGACATTCTTTTACAGTGAAAATAATAGTTAATGTTTCATTACTTTTATTGTGTTCTCCTAGTACCTAATCTGATTATTGTAAAGTGCCCATATTTCATAAATGTGGGTACTTAATTAATTAATAATTATGTAATTTTTAATATACATATCTTAATTAGTTATCGATAAGTGGATCTGTAATGGTTTTTGACAACCAGTAAGTGATGGATTGTAATTTTAGTACAGTTTCAGATTTTCAGTATTGTTTGCTCTTTGAAATATTGTAAAATTGCACAGGTCAACTGAAGCAGGAGTTAACGATGGAAAATGCAAAAGGGTAATCATTTCCGAAGTATTTTGGTCTGGTCTGATCCCAGAATTACTCTTGCAAATCATAATTTTCATCTTAAAATCCAAATGATGGTAATTTGACTTCTTCAGTTTTGGTATTAAGAGATGTCAAAATGTCAGTGTGCTAGAGCTCACCCTTTTTTCTTAAAACCCTTTCATTCTCGAAAAAGAAGATTCAGCAAAAAGGGGGAACTCGAATCTAGTGAAATTTTGAGATTTTGTAATCTTAAAATTCAAATAATGGTAATTTGACTTCTTCAGTTTTGAAAATAGGAGATCTCAAAAAGTCAAAGTGCTAGAGAGACCTCAGAATTGCCCTAGCACTTTCAAATTTTGAGATTTCGTAATCTTGAAACTGAAAAAGCCAAATTGGTGGCATCATTTGGATTTTGAGGTCAATATGTTTCAAAATCATGATGTGCAAGGGTCATTTTGAGTACAGATTCTAATTCAGCAATAAAATACCTCGAAAATGACTACCCTCTTAGTTATTTTTGCTTAGAAAAAGACCAAAAATTGCATTCTTTGGACTTTTACATAAAAATAACTCAAAATCCTGACTTATTAAAACAATTCTAAAGCCAAATTCAAACTATCTGTGTATTCCTGATTTATGTTGACTTACCTGTGTTATTAATTCTAATTTTTTATAATATTTAAGCAAAAAAAAGGAAAATTTATATTATTAGATCACTATTAACCATCTCACCATTTATCGTAGTTAGTTTTGGTCCTTTGGACAAATGAAATAATGGAAAAAATGTATTTGCTGACATTGGTCATTTAATAATTAATTAATTTTTGTTTAAGAGCCCTTAGCTGTGGCGATAATATACAATTAGTTATTATTCTTAAGAAAAGCTCATGGTCTTTCATACGATACGTTTCATATTAATATTTGTTTGCTTTCATGTACTTGCTATCAAGAAATAATTATTCAGGAATGAAATGTATCTCTTAAACGATCCTGCATGAATTTATACATAATAAATTGAATTTTATACAATAATTATGTTTTATTTCTAGTTATAAGATAATAAAAGATACAGAATGAGTAATTGAGTCATTAAATAACAAAATTAACTATCAATCTGATAAATGCCAGAAAAAAAATTACAATGAACCTACGACTGAGATCATTTTAAATTTTGGTGGAGGCGCCGGGCACATTTTATTGAAATGGCCTTGAAAGTGGACCAAAATTAAGACGATTCTCAGTTTTAGTGGCATTATTTAGAAAATAATTTTACAAACAGGCAAGAAAAAGACATTTTCTAAAGAAACGACCTTGAAACTAGACAAAAATTAAGATGATTTTCAGTTTTAGTGGCATTATTTAGAAAATAATTTTACAAACAGGCAAGAAAAAGACATTTTCTAAAGAAATGACCTTGAAACTAGACAAAAATTAAGATGATTTTCAGTTTTAGTGGCATTATTTAGAAAATAATTTTACAAACAGGCAAGAAAACGACATTTTCTAATGAAAAGACCTTGAAACTGGACCAAAATTTAGATGATTTTCAGTTTAAGTGGTACAAATGTGGAATTATTCAGAAAATAACTTTGCAGCGGACAAGAAAAGAACATTTTTAATGAAATGACCTTGAAACTATACCAAAATAAAGACGATTTTGCATTTACTTAAAAAAACAATCTCGCAACCAGACAAAAATTGAGACGGTTGTCAATTCTGGTGGAGGCGCCGGGTAAATTAAAAGGCCCTTTTTTTAAACATCTTTAACACCCTGTATTTTATTAACCAATGGCTCAAATTCACGAAAAAACTGTAGATTTAACTATAGAGATAACGAACGTACGATAATAGCTGTAAAATAGCCTCAGAATCGTTTAATAAAGTTTTCAATTTTGGTGGATGCGCCGGGAAAAGGTAAACTGCGCGATTTCTGAATTTTCGAATTTTTGTATTAGGAGAGCATAAGTTACATGGGAAATTTGGACCTAGGGATTTTTGAAACTAGAGGTTGGATGAGCAATTTAAGTTGGCATTCTGATCACGCTCCGGCAGTCAAAATAAAGGGGCGGGGCATGTCAAAAAGATGAAAAAGGTCGATTTTAACGTCTTTAATAACAGTAATTAGCACATATAATTAACACAGATTGAAACAATATGATTATCCGATTCTACTGGTGTTCTTAGTTTTTGAAACAATGTACTAATAATGCGAGAAAAACAACGAACATGTTTAGAGGTTATTTGGTTATGTTTATATTGTTGTTGTGAACATCTACATCGGAATTACCGTGATTGTAGTGTTTTGGGTGATTTTTATGTATTAAAATTAACAAAACATCCTTTTTTAGGTACCAACTCATCATTATAATAAGTGTTTTGCCTATAAGTTTGTGTAAACTGCATCAAATGTACCCCTATGAATAGACATGGTGAAGACTGTGACGATAGCCTTTCCCAGTTAGCAAAACGAAACTAAGTCTTTTTTTACTGATGGAAACAATACAACTATTGCATCTTTATCTTTTAGAAAGGATCTGTTTTGCCAGTGAGTATGGATTATGTGCAAATTTCCATATGAAATTGCCTAATACTTATATAAAAACTAACCACATTGCTGCTTTAAAAAGACGATTCCTTCAGAACCTTCACTGAGAAGATATAATGCAATACATAAACGTAACAAAATTATCAAAAAGTATAGTCTCAATTAGAGATTTGGCATTATTACATGGTATTTTGCCAGAACGCTTGAAAGGCAGTGGTAGAATTGGATATGAGGTCTCTTAATGGATTATCTGCTTGATGCTTCTGTTCAGGATATGCATATAATAGATTGCAAAGCATTTACATTGTTTACACTTTAAAACGACAGGTACTTTATCTTAAGGATTATCGAGTGACTATGCTAATGAATCAATGGATAGTTGCGACTGATTACAATATTGATACTAAAAGTAAGTAATGTTTACTATTTAGATGTTATATATAATAGATTGAACTAATGTCCATTAGAAGTCTGTTACAGATATTGTAAAAATATATTGGACTTTCTGTAGCTTCAATATCTTTCAAATATATGAAAGCTCAAATTTTTTTGTAATAATCACATATTCAGAATAATACCTTACGTTTACCATACATGCTTTTACACACTTTTATGTTTTTAGCATAACAACATACTATTACCAATTTCTGGCCTCATAGCATACATTTGGTCTTGCTTTAATTGCATCTGGAGAATTACGAACACCTCCAGAGAACATGAAGACTACGCCACAATTTATATCATCATATGTTTACCTAATTATAACAGAATATCTTTCAAAAATGATTTATAACTAATTTTTAAAATTTTTGTGTTATACTCTTCATAAATTCTTTAATGTCATTGGTAAATTTATGAAAATAGTAGTATTTGTAAAATAAATTTATTAAATAAAGAGATTACATAACTGCAAATAATTTTCATTAATGCACCTTTATCAAAATCAAAAACTTTATCCATTAACATCATAAAAAGCTTTTAAACAATTTATAACACTACAAAACTTGATTTAAACATTTTGCAAGAAGTTAGTTTGTCATATTTTATTTTACCTAATACTGAATTGCAAATATGTTTCCAAATTTCAATTTAGCACATTATTCTACATTAAAAAGGGTTTTCTAATGTTTATTAAAATAGTAATTTATAAAATAATACGTAAATTACATGTCACGCAATGTCATAAATACTATTTTAAATTTTCCAATTCGTTTTAAAAAACAAATTCCATTAATAAACTAGGTTTGTATTAAGTTTCTTATTAATTTTTTGTTTATATATAACAAATTAGTTTAAAAAATAAATAATAAAATAATTTTAAAACACACAATACACTATTACTTATTCCAGTAAAACTAATATACCAATTTACCTTCAAATTGGGATTCTAGACATTATTTTGAGAAGAATTATTACTTAAAATTTTCATTAAATTGCTAACATTCAAAATAAGGAAAAATTAATTGCCATTGTCAATGGTTATTATTACAATTCGTTTAATGTTTATGAAGTTAATATGATACAAAGAATTTAAAAGCAACAAATTAAATCAAAACGTATGAACATTTGGTTTTCATGTGTTTTAAAGTAAACTTTAGAAGATATTCCTCTTCTTGTATAATTTCAAGTTAAAAAGAAAGAAAAGTTGAAATTGCCTTTCTGAAACTCCTGAATATTGGACATTTTTCTTTTTTCTGCTTTTGTAAACATTTCTTGGTGTATGTATCCCAATTCCTTTTAATTTGAAAACGTCGCAAATGTTCCGGGGAGAAAAACAGTTTTCGTGGTTTCAATTACGTTAGAAAAGGCCCATATATCAATGCTTGTTTGGAAAGTAGTAATCGATCCGAAATCCCCTAATATCCATAAAGTTTGGAAATACCTCGACGCTTGGCATTTGCAAATCCCAAGACCGTATACCAGACCAAGCAAGCAACCGCCGTCGTTTTGATAGAATTAATTAGCGCTTAATGCCCTGCATGTTACCCCAATATTACCGATGTGGCGCCTTTATGTTTTTAAAGGCAACACCACAATTAATACCTTTTCGAAGTTCAAATGGCACTGCACCGAAAAAATCATCCACTAAAACAAAACATCTACGTTTAAGTAATCAAATAAAATAGAGGTTCTTGAATAGAAAACTGGGTACAAAGAGTACAAAGTCTAATTGTATAATGTAAAAAAATCAATAGATGATTAACTGAGTAGAACTTGTATTTAATTTATTTCTCGTTCATTATTTTTGTTTGTAGTTTGGTCATACCTGATATCAAATAATCAGGTATCTAACTAATTTTCTGTCCATTCTAGATCATAGCAATTCAATTTTGCCTGCACATCTTTTTTATCATCTTCTCTACAGTTCATTGACTTCCACATCGACAAGTTCTTTTAGCTTATACGTCTCTTCTGATGTATTTATCATATAAAATTTCAGACCTCACAATAACAATTCGATGCTCACTAAGAATCTTTGAAGGCCGCCTGGAAAAAGATAAAAAATAAGTCCAAAAGCATAATTTTGAGAAAAAACATAACATAACCTAACTTCATTCAACAGCTTATTAAATAATATAACCAATAAGTTGCTTTATAAAATATTGAACAGACAAAATTGACTACAATACATACTAAACTCAAAATAAATAATTTAAATTAATTTTTAGCAATTTTTAAAAATTTACGTAATAATAATTTAAAGATTGGTAGAGCGAAGTACATGACCAACGCTGCGCGCGTGACTAACTCATGAATGCAAAGCTCAATGTTATTAAAGCAACACTGACATCTGATTGGTTGTTGCCTGCACGGCCATTTTGGAATCACTACAAACTAGGTCAAATAACACCTGCTACTACTACGGGGATTCCGCATTGGAATGTGTAAATAAACACATTCATTGATTCACAATAGACAGGTGTGTATCAATGGAAACAAAACTTCTAAATAGAATAACTTTCTTAATTTTTAATCAACTTTAATGCGGTTTTCATTAAACTTTAAGAAATTTATTAAAGATGCATATATATCTATTGTTAGTTAAGTATATAACAAAATAAGTATGCTTTTAAACCGTTTATTAGTGTTAAATCGATGTTTTTAATTCTTTTTTGTTATTAATAAATTAATTAGCACTAGATTAGTAGGAAATGTTTAAGGTAATTAACCTACACTTATGAGTAATTCTAATCGTTGTTTTATTATCTTTCGAACATATAGTTTCCGTCCAGGTACAACACAGGATTGGTTAAGTATTGTGAAGATAAAATTGCACTTTCCTGAGGTAGTTAATTTCAACTATGCATTATAAAACTTCCCACGAACTACGGAACAGGATGTTACGAAGACAGGGAGTTAAAATACTAGAGATAGGTATTACGGCAAGAGACAAGAACAAGTAGATTGAAAAACTAATTTGAGTTTTCATTCATTTATTTAATCTATCCGGAAAGCGAATTACCTTTCGTTTATTTAACGTTTTCTGTTAGGAATCTAAATACTCTGTAAAGTTTTTAATAACGACAGCTGAAAGAGCATTTATTTCTTAATAATTCATTCAAAACTTATTCGTTAGAAAACTCTTTGCCGAACAAAATTGAGTTTCAATATTAAATCAAACGCAAAAATGTTAGAAAATGGCATTACGAAAATAGTAAGTAAACGACATGTTTTAGGAAATATTTGAGTTTCAAAAAATCCATTACACAAGATAAATGAAAATGTTTTGAATTAAATATATGTAAATATCTTTAAACTATCTTCAAATGATTTATATTGAGTTATATGAACTAGTGGGATTAGATCAAGATAGGAAAAAGTGGAGGTACGTGTTCAACCAGTCTTAGGACTGACGATCCTGTGCTGACGATTATGATCATAATAAATTAGAAGTAAATGTGATTTTTTACCAGGGAGGAACTGTTGTGCTTTCATCCCTGAATTCAGGAGAAACATTTCATACGGTATCCCTTTAATTTTCAAATAAATTGAAGTCGGAGCGAATATTAAGGGATAAATATTTTATTTAATTGAAAATCAAATTTAACGTTTCGCCTATGAAACTTTCAAGCTCGTATCTGACTAATTTTTTGAGCTCGTTATTGCAATGACTAATTTACTCGTACGTAGCAATAAAAAAATTCTTTATTACAATAATTGTACGATTACCGAATGTTTCGGAATTATCGGTAGTAATTTTACAACCCAACTGCTCCTTTCCAGAGGGATTATACAAAACGAATAAGCCGCCGGATAAATGCTTAGACACCGCGGTGTTAAGTGCGCGTATTATATGTATATATAGGCACATACGTAGTAGAGAGTGCGATGCCTGGCGAACTTGCCTGATAAATGGGTTTTGCACTTAAACCCGAGCAAAACCGTTTCACTTTAATCGCATCCTATCCCTAATTAAATAAGCCTTTTGGGGAACGAATTATCGAAGACGAGTCATTAAATCATTCGTGTGCCTTATTTACTTCTCCCTATTTAGTCGTAATTTGGCTGCTAGACCGGATTTTCTCGAATAAACTGATGCCAAAATGTTTTTTGTTCAATATCTTAACTGACTTAACGTTATCTAACAATAAATACAATTACACAGGTCTGCGAATTTTTTTTTTTTTTGAAAAGGTTTTTTCTTAAATTGTTAATATTTGTCGTAATTGCCTTAAAAGTAATAGAAAACGATATGTCTATGATTTATATCACGTCACATTAACCCATAAATGCTCAGAGAACACATTTCCATTTGAACCCTTGCCACGTAATGAGTACGACGAAAAAATATTCGATAACCAGTGTTTTTATGTTTTTATGGTGTTAGTTAAAGTTACCTCCGACAATATTAAAGCATGGAAAAATCGAAAATAAACAAAAAAAACTGATTTTTGAATTGACTTTTTTCTTAAAAAGTAATTTTTTGTGTCCTTACGATTTTTTTATATGTTTAAAACCTATGTAGATCATGACCTCGATATCTAAACATGAAATAATCACCGTTGGTTAATTCGAAATGCCTTTACAAACTGTTTGATCAAACCAAGTTTAAAGTAAAGTGGTGGAAGCAATACTTTTTCGGGATCATTCAAACTCTTATTAATTGACATTTTTCACTCCGACTTCCAATTGCATTCTAATTTGAACGTAGAAATACCGAATAACAATGATTTTGATTTACCATAAGTCCACTGTCTTAACACTTCAATACATAACCGGCATATTTTATCCTAACCCTGTGTTTATCTTGTTGACACAACTTCGTTTTTAAGTAAGCTTAATAAACATTTTTTACAAAGTTTGTTATATTCAATCTTTGCTTAACTATTGTATATTGTCTGCAAATGTAAAAAAATTATATTTGAATTGTTTTAACAACTCCGAGAAGCCATAGTTAAAGATAAATGAAACACAATCTTTTATTACACGTTAATATTCTCTCTCAATAATGGCGCGCTATAAACTGTTTATTTTTCATCAGGCGGTGTAAATGACTATAGTTAGGTACTTTCAGACTATCTAAAATAAAGTAAAAGACAATATAATGCTCAGTCAGAGAGTATTAAATAGAAATATAAGCTATAATATGAATTTTGTGAAAAAACAAATAAATTTGCCGACTCAAAGAGCTTTATATATACATAAATATATTAATCTACATACAAAAAAAATGTGACGTGATACGTTAAAACAAAGTTTATATTTGCAAATTATAGACCAATATTTACATGCTTAAGATAAATTTATACAAAAAACTTTTTTATCGCAGACCTGTGTTATTTGCTTAAATACAGACAATAAAAAGACTCCCACAACGAATAATTAAGCTTTTATTGGCAAGAAAAGGTCTCGTCGAACTTTTATGGAAGAAATTTAGAAAAATTTTTTTAAAGTGTCATATCTGAGGCTGGGAAAGTAAATTTACAGTTCATTTTACAACAGTTTTTTACAAGCCTAGATACGATTTGAATAATTAAGCACGAAATTTTTAATCGATAAATACAACTATGTACCTTATGATCGATCGACTTTCCGATAACACGAGAGTTCATTTTTGGTTATTCGTTGAATTATTGACCCGAACAAAATCATCGACGACGAACTATTCGTTCCCAAACATAAATTTGAGAGCATTTATACGGATGAACGAACGCCACTTCCTGGAGGCAACCCATTAAGGCGAAGCTAATGTTTTCGGAAACGGTGACACGGTCGAAGGAACAACTTTGTCTTTCTCGCTCTCTCTTGATAGGTATGTATTCTTCTTTATTCTGCACTTATGCACTTCGTCCGTGGCTTTTTCCTTGTTAAGGGCCAATGCAATTGCACTTTTGGCGCTATATAAAGTGTTTCTGCATGGGTTTTAGGTAAAGTAATCGTATATCTAGTGGGATCGCAATTAAAGCAGCAGTAATGGACTTGGACGGGTTCCTTCTGTCCGGCTTATTTTATATCTCAATTTCGAGGTTGCATTAAAGACGACAGCATGATTACAACTATAATGTTGCAGCTAGGGTTGCCACCCGTACTTTATTATAAAGTATTGTACTCTATTTCGACTGTGCGTATGTTATACTTTACAAGACACATAAAGTACGCTAAAATACTTTATTTAAGGCATTAAGTAAACGTCGTAATTTTGTAAGCGATTATTCGAAATTCAGAGTACTTTTACATCAATAATATTGCACACAAAAATGGCAAGCCATATTTACCTGATTTCCCAAATCTGTTCAAGGTAGTGTCACTTTTGCTGTCCGTTCCGGCCACTTCAGCATTTACAAAAAGAGTATTCTTTGTTATGAACGCAAAGTGGTGGGACAACAGGAATAAAGCTTCATTAAAACTAATTAAAAATGAACTTTTAGTTTACTTAAATCTTTGTTTACCATGTTTAGAGGCTATTAATGTATTTAAGAGCTACAGCAATTTGTTACTGGCTGCTAGGTGTAACAAAAAATATGTTTTTAAAAACAAAATATTTTATTTAACTTTATGCTGAGTACTTTCTTTTTTTACCTTTTAGTCGAGAAATACTTTATGTAAAGCCTGAAAAGGTGGCAACCCTAGTTGCAGCCCCTAGAGTCATCCTAACCAGTTTGCATAAATATCAAAACTAATATTCTGGGAAAAACAAACTTCAAGTCGATATTTGCACTGAAGAGAATTATTAACACGTAATCGATACTTGTCTGTAGTAATAAAATTAACAGAAATTGGAAAAAGGATTTCTTTTTCATAAATCGTCGAAGATGTCTAATAATCCCAACTAATATTATAAATACAAATGTGAGTTTGCTTGTTTATTACCTTTTCACGTCTTAACTACTCAATCGATTATCAAGTTTTGTACATACATACATTTTCAGGGGTACAAAAAAAACATAGGGTACCTTTTATCTGTTTCCAAGGGACAGAAAATTTTCTTTTCATCTCGATAAAGAAGGAGAATATTTACTATAATTCTACGCAAAGTGTATGTTTAACCTAGAAAATTACAACTTTAGTTTTGTCTTGATGATTTTGGTAAAGACTATTTATCAAATTATTGTATTTTCGAAGACATTTGACACGTATTTAGAATATCAACACGAGCGACGTCCCGGGTGAAAAATTATATAAAATAAACATTGTTGAGTTACATTGTTATATTGGGTGGGGAAGTTTTCCCAAAATGTAATTTGTCTATCAGTGCAATTAATTCCAATTTATTATGTAAAAATACAAACATTTAAACGAGACCATCTACGATTTGTTAATAGAATGTATAAATGTAAATGAGTTACGCTTGAATATTCACTCAAGTATTACGTACTTCAAGTAATTCCAAGACGATTTCGTAGCCATTTCCTCCGTAATTTACTCTCCTACTAATACGGTGTTCATAATTGCATACTTAAACAGAATTGGAAGTTGTGCGAAATAGTTTTCGCCCGTCAGCAAAAACGTTAACTACAAGGCTTCCTGTAGACTTTCGGGGGGGAGGGGGGCGAGAGCAATACAAAATGTAATAGAAGTAGGAAAGCTGTCCCTGTGAAAGCGATGCGATACGATGTTCGTGCGACAGGGTATACACGTGTCACGTCTTCGAATAAATATCCTTTCGGACGGGTTCACCGTCGCATAATTCACGAGAGAAATGCCCCGTCATACTCGGTTGAGAAGTTGTTTGAAAAGTTTCCCCCGTTCGGCCTGGAACGAAAATGCATTCATACACATACACACATGCACGAATACATGTATATATATGTAAATATACAGACAGACCCGGCAAGTAGGTAGCGTCGCGTCTCGTCGCGATGTGACGCGTCGCCGTCGCCCCATACACAGCGCGCCGAGGTTCGTAAGCGAGCTTTCTCACTGTTGCTGCTGTTGGATGTACTGATGGCGATGGTGGTGCGCGCCCGCCGCCGCCAGATTTGATGCCCCGTTCGTGTAGGTATTTGATCGATATTGTGCCTCCTTGTCATAAACAATACGTAGGCAATAAAATTAAATCTGCCGCGCGCGCGAATCGATATTCCATTAGTGCCCGAATGATGTCATTTAAACTGACATGATTGACTGATGTTTTGTCGTCTGCAATTGGCAATTATAAAAACATTCGAACAGTTGGGACCGCGGTCTCGTTGTTGTCGATGACGTTGCCACTGCTGGTGGTCGCATTTTGAAACGACCATCCCTACCGATGATGAGGACGTCTGAACAAGCTGTACCGTTTTACCCACCATATAATACCTACGTTGAATAGGTCAAAAGAGCACTCACCCATTTCAGTTTATTTATAATTTTAAATATAATTACAGAATAGGTATATATTTTACTTAATGGATTTGGAAAATTTGATAAGATCTGACTGTAGTACGCAAGACAGATAAGCTAAGAGGAAGTGTTAAATAAAATATAATTTTGGTGACACAACCTTTTGAAAAATGTTTAACCGTTCGGCTAAATCTACATCATCTTCATAAGGTCGTCAGTTCTAAAACTGGTTGGACACGTACCTCCACTCTTTCCTATCATGAGCTAATCTTCGTATTTCCCTAAAACTAGAATATCCCACATTCTTAACATTTTGTGAACAGTAATGAAATCTAGGTCTACCTCTACTTCTCCTAACTCCTGTTTCTGCCTCTAATATGTCTCTGACTAGACCTTCATTGCCTGAGAAGGTGTCCTACTAACGTATGTCGCCTTTTTCTTATTGACTTCCATACAGTCCTCTGTTCTCTTATTCTTTCTAATACCTCTTCATTTCTAACATTCTCTATCCACGGTATCCTCATCATTCGCCTGTAACACACCACATTTCGAACGTTTCTAACATTTTCTTTTCCGCCGCGCCCACCGTCCATGTTTCGCACCCGTACAGCGCCGCGCTCCAAACATACACCTTTAACAACCTTTTCCGAATTTCTAAATTAATCGTTCGCGAACATAGAAGTGACTTCTTTTTATCGAATTTATCCTCTGCTTTATATCCCTACTACTCCTTCCGTCCTGACTTAACTGACTTCTCTGCTTTTTATTTTAAGAACAGATTTAATTTGTAGATATGGACGAGATTGCTAAAACATTAAAACAGATAGAATCGTTACTTATTGCATTCCTGCTTTTAGTTCGATTTATTGTATATATGCAGGAAAAAACGAAGAAAAAATTAAGTCACTAAAGCCTCCGTGTTTGCATTTTTAATAAAATATATACCTAACAAACCCGTAACAATTTCTATAACGAATACAATAAATTATACTTTTTCGTAAATAAACATTTAGGTGTATATGGAGATCGATCGATTGATAAAGACCAGCAACGAACAAATACTTCACGTCCGTGGGGATTATGTAAGATACAGAAGGAAGCAAACCCTTATCAAACGTGTAATCTTGATTAGGGCATTCTTAGCATTTTCGTGAGAAGAAAAAGGTCGAAGGAGGCGCGGCATGGCGGCGGTAACTTCCCTAAACGCTCCGGTGTAACGGTAACCGGCACATTTTCGGCAAGGATCAAGCTCAACGTCAACAGCCACCGTTCAAACCGATGATAAATGATACAATGCTTCAGTTGAGCGCGGAATGATTAATTAATAACAAGCGAAAATATTCTGTATATAATGAAAATTTATATTTGTTGGAGTCATTTATCTGCATCAGTCGGTACCACGCTGGCACTGCCGTCGCGCTGCCTGTGCGACGTGGAAAAAACAAAAAAGCTCGAAACGTGCTTTCTTTCTCTCTATAACACTGAACAGAGAGACGCGTAACGGCAACAACAATTCTAAATCGCTTTCGAATGAGGTCGATCGGAAAAATTAATGTTCGAATCGTGAACCCGATCGACATTCGAAGAGTCCAAATTGTCGAAGTTCCACTACTACCTACTAGCGCTACTGATTTTCACGAAGCTGCTTACAATGGATAGATTAATCTACAAACAAGTGTAAGCCATTCTTTTTATACCAAACGGTCGAATAATACTTTGATCCAGTAGCGGCTCGTTATGAAATAAAACGGGTATTCTATAAATCTTTACCAATTTTCTGAAAGTTAATATACTCCTTCATAAAACTTAGATCTTTTTACAAATTCGAATGGCGATTTTTATTCTGAATCATTTCTAATGTGTACATCTCTCATTCACTCGTAAGTAAATATCAATGGTTCATATAAATTACCATCAATTTTAGTGATTTTTAATTATCAAATCAGCAAAAGGTGCATTATTATAGAAGGTACAAAATTATTGTCGAAACCTTTAACTTACCTTTAAATCAACCTAGAATTTTAATGATACAATAAAATACAATGTGTTATATTTAAAACGTATTTTCGGAATTCCGGAAGTTTAACCTAATTGAAAATGTTTTATATTAAATAATACAACTTCTCAAAATTCTATCGAAGGACTTCTGTGTTTATAACTTGTAACAGGAATGCAGGATGATTCAGAAAAGATGGATGTAAAAAGCTTTTATTAATTTTCTTTATTATTACTGATTGAAGCAACTGAAAACTTACCTCGATGCCGATTCGTTTGTTTGTCGAACATTAGCATAGCGTCTTCTATCTGAAACAAAATGAAAGTAACTTAATCGTAGTTATAGGTTAACTCGACATGAACAAAAAAACAATAAAACACATTAAAATCGAGTGGTTTTCATTAACATTCATATAACTTGCTTTTGCATGAATAAATAAATGGGCATGATCGATTCGACGTTTAATGCCGACGACAGGGATAGGATGGCGCAGTATTTTATGTTAGGGTGGTTCTGTTGCGCCCGTTATTTTATAGTGAAATAAGTGAGAGTCGATTTTTATACTAAATAGGTGAATTTTATGTGTATTAAACCAAATTGACAGGTGGAATAGTTGTGATTTGGTTAAATTCATGGTATCGTGCAATTTTGTAATCAATTCTGCCACTTAGGTATAATGCCATGCCATATCTACCCACTTGGAGTGCTTGATTATGCAAATGTATCAATAAAAAATTTATTTAATGATAAGTACCTACAACCACATAGAGATGTGCCAAACTTTCCCCTGTTGGAGAGAATAAAAAATACAATTTTACATAAACTGATTAATTAACTAAGTACTCAAAATACAGAATTTATAAATAAAGAAGACTCCCCTTTAAAAATATGTTCATTTTTTGTACGTACTGTTGTTTGAGACAATAATTTAATTTTAATAAATTACACGATTAAAACGAGTGAAATGTGCAGATAATTGTTTCACAATTAAATACACTGCTTTGAAGCAATTACAATCAATTGTCACAAGTAATATGATAGTAATGTTTCATAGTTGATTTAAAATTTTTTATTTGTAAAATAAAATCCCTCGGAGTATTAATGTAATGCTTCGCTATGATCAGATGACATAGTTCATACCTACACTGTCGACGAGTTTTCGGTAGTTAGTCTACCTACCCCTATAGTCAACCATCCCCGGTCTCCCCTAATGTCGTTTCTGAAGAAATAGGGAATACAAGAATTTCCTTTCCATTTCGTTCTAACAAAAATATCAACAGACATTAAACGCAGTCGCATTACAGCCACTGCCACATTCTCTCTGTATGTATGTTCGACTAGTGATCCCAACAAATCAAACATCGTAATTTCTAATTAAAAATTCCAATTCATCCTTTATTTTTATTAACTAATTTCAGAACGTGCTATTATTAAAGGAGATAGCCGCACAAATTTTCTTTACAAACATAAAAATCGAACGCTGGAAGCATGTAACAGAAAAACAGTATTCGTTTCATTTTCTAAAACATTTAAATTTCATATTCATTTTCCTATGTGCGATAGAGAACAAAAGGTAATTACAATGTCACGTGAAACAGGATGAAAAGTAGGTACATATGCGCCTCTCTTTAAGCTTTTTCTTTCGGTCGATATCAGTTCTCTAATAGAACTTTTCAGAGCGGAAAGATTCGAACGGAAACGTTACTTTTAGATTAACGTAGGTACATGGGAAGAGGGAGAGAGACAGTGAGAGGGAACGTTACTATGTGCACAAGAACATCTTACGGATGAATAGACCAATAGACGTAACAATCCCCTGAATTCAGATTCACTTGGCGAACGCACAGCAAGAGATATTTTTGTGATTAAATTCTATTGTTAGAATCTATTATCCGACATATAGGTAACATTCGTTTTGATTTCTCTAGTTGAAAAGCAGAAAAAAATTATTCTCAACTAGCTGACTACAACGCTCAATTGTGTTAATGTTCTCATATAGACACTGGAAACAAACCATCACACACACCAAACAGAACAAATATTGAACATTATAGAAGATATCAAACAGCTTTCAGAACCCTGGTCGAAATAAATATAATGTGTTAATCTTAATAATATAGTGTTAGAAGTCATTCCAAACACATTGATTCTCGAACATCTCAGAATGTCCTCGATCTTCCAATCTAGTTCATTCTCAAAAATTGTAGCTGAGGGCATTTCTAGTTCCAGTGAAATTCGAAAAAAGAAACAATCAAGAGCATTCTAGTGCAGGTGATCCCACCTAGATTGGAGAAATATCGTCCATTCCAAACATTTTTTATTTAAAGTACTGATTAAATTATAAGAAAGTTTACTGATATAGATATAACTCACAGAAAGGAACTTGACCATTTCGAAAAGTTCTAGAGATCATTCTATAGCTAAAATCAACGCTAGAAACATTCAATGACACTCTTACGTATTCTAAATTGGTTTTTGGTGTCTGGTAGTCGACCCGCGAACCCACATGTACTCACCAAACATTGGTCAAAATATAAAAATACCCTACGTCATCCATTTCTAACCACCACAGCTACCAATATACAACCACCATAGTGCGCAACGGGAGACATACAGACACCGATGGTCTGCGATGGGTATGTTTTGGCTATAAAGTGAAACATACAGACAGACGTCTACTTTTATTTAGACATGTACATATATACTGTTTGCACAGGTTAATGCGACTACCACAAAAAAAAACTTTTTAACTTTTATTTATGCTTTGTACACCTTTTATTATCAGTATTCGGTTTCTGAAAATAATATTTTGGAGGAATTTTGGTTAGAATAGCAATTCCGTTCCCGGAAGATTGTTCAATAGGTTTTTTTTTTTCTGTGAGATCGGTGGTATAAAGATGAGAAAGATTTAGATACTGTTGAATTCAGTCGGTCTGAGGTTGATAGAAATAATTCCAATTCCGTAAAAGGGAGGTAATACGCAGATAACAACGAGCAAATTGGTTCGCATTGGCGGCGATAAAGTGCAAACGGAGGCTGGAAAATTCTTCGCGAAGAAGTTCGCCGTTACACGTTCGATTAGGCGAGAAGAGAAAAGAACGAATCGGCCATTCGGAAAGCAATAGCGTGCTCGAACTGGTTGAAGAATAGAAACCCTTACATCCATCTAAAGATTTCTTTCTTTCGTTTCCTAACTTTTTTTCATTCCTCTCCATTCACCGAAAGAAGATTCAGTTCGATTCGAACTAAAAGTTTTAATAGTTTATTTACCTTGAGCGCCGCGCGAGCTACTATTTCTCGAAGGTGTCGTAAAGCCGCTCTTGCTAATGCACGTCTTCTTGTGGATGTCTATGAAATTGCTCCCGGGACACTGGTGGTGGTCCCTTATCGATAAAACTTCCATTCGTCTGCCGCACTATTTTGATGCACGACACAAGACTACCCACTACTACCCTACGTACACCGGATCGACACATCGAGGCACAGGCAACGTTAACAGTTGCACAACGTTCCATTTCCGGTGATGTTACCGCATCCATCGGTTGGTGTGTCGACAAAGATCCATCAATAAATTTGCACAATGTATTTCACCGAATGAACTTTACAAAAGTTCCACATTGAAACTTCCGTAGGAACGTGCGCTCTCTATTCGTTGAATGATCGATTGTCCATTTGGAAAGAAATATGAAGTTTGATCTCGTGTACCTACTGTTAAATTCACTTCAATTAAGTACCTACCAGGCGTCAGAGAATGGGATTGATAAATGTATGTTCCACATATGAACCTTTTCACTATCACTACGTCGATCAGTGGCGGCTCTTGGAAAAGAGCAAGTATGCAATTGCACCCCTTTGGATTTTGAAACAAAACAAATGAAGCAGCGGATGAGTGTGAAAGTTAACATAAATATTGTTAAGTAATCATTATCAAAGTCATAGATAGATAACAAATGTGAAAAAAAAAATTCCGTACCTACAAACTACAGTAAATCTATTGATCAGTCCTTGTATATAAGTTGATTTATGACCGCCTGCAAAAGACTAAAACAGTGATATAGTTAGTACTGTGTTCTATTCAAACGTTAACATCACAGTGAAGATGAGGAAGTATTTCGACCTTCTTCAATGGTACATCGTTTCTCATAACTGCACAAGTTGTGAATGGTACGAAAATTCGAACTGGGCATTTATCACAAAAATGGGTGAATTAAAAAGTAAAGTGTAATAATCCCAATAAAACTTGGATAAGCGTTTCTTTATTAAATCTAATACTAATTTTAAAATTGCGCACCCCTTCTGTGGATCACCCACCCTTAGCCGCCATTGATATCGATGGAAACTATTAAAAAAAGCATTATTGTTCTATTATGCCTTTCCTACATTCTTTTTTTATTCACCGCACTGTTTACTATTGTTATTCATTCCTGATATTTTGAGCTCCAACCCAATGCGATACACAACTGGTTTATATTAAACCTAAAGAAAATATTTTACAATTTATTTATACTTCGTTAACTTTCTGTAGCGATGTGCGCCTTCCAATGTCTTGGATGCACGCTGGCAAAAACGTAGGTAGGGAGAAAAAAACTCATTATACTCTCGACTCTTGTTAATTAAACATACTTCTTCATACAGTACCTGCCAAAAGTTTTGTTCAATCATGAATAGTCGTGCGAGTCGAAAACAAGCGTTAAAGCCTTTAATATGTCTTCAAATATAAGTAAACATCTCGTTGAAATTTCAGTAGTCATTGGTACCAATAACAGCACATTTGAGCAATGCAATTGTAGCGGATAAAATGGTTAATTTTTCCGTGCAGTACTGTACGGATTACACGCTCCTCACGGGTTAAGAGTTTGGCCGAGAGTTGTCTCCTTCCTTTTCTGGCCTAGTGCTGTTCTTTTCTACTTTGCGGCGATCATACTAAAGGTCACATCGCTACAGAAACTAAACGAAGCATACAATTCACAGCTTTTTCTTCGCTTATAAATTACAACTTGAAGTCCCACAGTTCCTTTAACCCCACTCAGTTTTCCTGATTTGATATTTATTTGAAAACTGAAGCAATGTATACTTCACATTATCTATCTCCCTGAACCAAAATACTTTTATTTCTGTTGTACAAATCTCGTTCGTTCAACTAAGGAAGGGAAAAATATCGTTTGACGTTCGCGACGTTTCTTTAAACGGATTTCAGTATCGTTTTCCAAGCGATACGTTAACCCAATTCGAAGACCTTTGAGGCCGCAGCCACAATTTTATACCATACACCACAACGGAATTCGTCAGGATGAGGATAACGAAGTTTGCCATAAAGCAATTTTGATAATGCCACGCCGTCGCGGATACATCTATCAATCCGTTGCCCTCCTGGCTGGGTCACGCTGGTCGATCGTTCGAGAGTTAAAAATTAAATTCTTGCTATTTCTTGACGAACCTCCCATAAGGGATACAGGATATCTACAAGCCCTATTATTACTCATACTGGATACCCAAAGGGAGACCTTAATTGTAACATAGTAATCGTCCTGGAGACGTTTATCTTGGGAAATCAACCAGCAAATATGAAATCCGGAAAGCTTAATGTCTACTTAGTACCTATCATAGATACCGTTACTACAGAGAATTCTAAATTAATCCATTTCACTTAAAATTTAATTACTATTAAAGTATGTATATACCTTAATATGAAGACAGCATTCAATGATAAATATATACTGTACTATGTACAAAAATGTGCCATGTACCTGCGATATAAAGTAGGTTATGGATGAAAAAATAGGGAAAGAGCAAATATAAAGCTAGGAGACGAAAAATTAGAAGAAGTGGCCGATTTTAGGTATCTAGGAAGTCAGATAAGTCAGGACGGAAGGAGTAGTAAGGATATAAAGCAGAGGATAGCGCAAGGTCGAGTCTTCAATAACAAGAAGTCATTTCTATGCTCGCGAACGGTTAATTTAGAAATTCGAAAAAGATTCTTAAAAGTGTATGTTTGGAGCGCGGCGCTGTACGGGTGCGAAACAAGGACAGTGGACGCGAAGGAAAAGAAAAGGTTAGAAGCGTTCCAAATGTGGTGTTACAGGCGAATGAGGAGGATATCGTGAATAGAGAAGGTTAGAAATGAATAGGTATCAGAAAGAATAGGAGAACAGAGAACTTCTATGGAAGTCAATCAAAAGTAGGCGAGATAGGTTGGTAGGACACCTTCTCAGGCATGAAGGTCTAGTCAGAGACATATTAGAGACAGGAGTTAGGAGGGATAGAGGTAGACTTGGATTAGATTACTGTTCGCAAATAGTTAAGGATGTGGGTTGTTCTAGTTTTAGGGAAATGCGAGGATTAGCTCAGGATATGAATGAGTGGAGGTGCGTGTCCAACCAGTCTTAGGACTGACGACCTTATGATGATGAATGGAATCATATTCTTGCAAAAAATAAAGACGATTTATTAAAATTGAAATTAATGTCTGTTTTTGATTCAAACCCTTTATTTGCAAGGGCAAAGAAAGGCATTAATCACCTGAGCAAAACTTCCGGCGTGGCCCTGGATTATATATAAGCATTACGAAACAGAAAGGAACTTTTGATTCTTCGTTTCTTTTTTGTTGTTTCGAATGCGTTTTGGAGAAATAGAAATTAATCTAGGTTTGCGGTGTAGTTGATACGTAAATAAACGTGGGGGTCGTTGATGGCAATGGTAGGCGGTGATGTGGCATATTTAACGGGAAATGAAATAGAGGGCGAAATGATGAAAACGAAAACATGCGTATTCGTATATATCGGAACGTAATTTAGCCGTTTTCCGATGGTACACAGCGGCGGAATTACGTGCCAAACTTTATTCGGCACGTCCGGAAATAAAGTTCGCTTTATGTCATGTAAATTCTATGGATTTATATTAGTCGAATATAAAGTTGTCCGCTGCTATTGGCCGACAATATAAAACGATTTAATGTTTAACTGTCACCACCATCTATATCTATATAGATAGACATATATATATATGGTACACGATTTCTATCCGATAAACAAATACATCTGCATGTGCCCGTATTGATGTTTATGTATGTATTTATCGGTTTTATGATGTACTTCACATGTAAACGATAATTCATTTATTTACCGGCGCATTCAATTACGAATGAGTGTTTGTCACAGTACAATCAAAACTTTTTCTTCAAAAACCGACCGAACGTCGATTACAATAAATAAGGCAATAAATATTAATGCAATTTGGCATTGTCGGTAAACCATTTCGTTAAAATCGTGTTAATGTTACCGTTATCTCTGGCCATTTGAACGATTTCAAATAAAATTTTCAATTCAAATCGATCGACAAACGTAAATAAAGCAATTCATTTATGTAAATGAAGAAATAAAAACAAAATTATATAATGTTTGATCTTCATCAGTCAGTAATGTACATATCGTCAGGGGCCACCTATTTAAATAATCATAATTTCGTAAAAGTGTACAAGTCGTACTTAACTTACAATTTACAATTTTAATATCTAAAATTTTGCTAAACCTTTATATGATTGACATGTGAGACCTTTTATTTTAATTATCAACAGAATAAACTTTGAACTTGAAATGATAAATCACACGCGCAAGGTAAAAAGAGAAGTATCCGAAAATTGAAGAGCATCCAAAATAAAATTATCTATTGATACTTCTTCTCCAACAAGATGACAACTTATGTTTAACTTTTAAGCTGGTATTAATTTTCTTATTTTTATTGAATACTATCCCTTTAAAAATATGGTAGGGCTTACTTATCGTAAATTAGGTGGAATATATCGTAAAGCTGGCACCATTCGACTAATTTTCAAAGCTAAGCCTTTCATATAAAAAGGAAACATCCCAATTTCTCAAATGTTTCAGTTCATTCTCTTTAGTAGAACGCACGATACTTTGAGGAGCTCTTTCCCAACGCTCTTCAATTCCTTTTGTTTCTATGGGTCCCATGTGAAACACGAGATATAACTTCCTTTTTACGCACATCTCTGTCTCACATGGGAAATAGTTCGAAAATTATAAATTATTTTCTTTTTCACTTTCGTCTTGTGAGAAACAGGTAGCTTCCATGAAATATAAATTTTTTTAAAAGCAAAAGTAATTTTTGTAACATACTTGTTCGAAATATTTTCAAATAATAGTCTTTTCCATCTTTGGCACAAACAAGAACATATAATGATAATAACGTGACGCATTACAATAACATGTATTTTTGAATCGCTTTTTTCATTAAAAAAAAAAACAATTAAAAATTACAACTATCCAACGGGACTAGGAGTATTAACACAGATGTACATAAATAATTTTTAGATTTCAGTTTCTGATCTGACTACGCTGGCAAAAGTGGTATTAAATATTCCAATTTTACATTCACCCCTCACGCCCTCACTAATAGCTGGTGTTTCCCTTTAATTACCTGTACTTTTATGTGTAGGCATTCATATTTATCCATTTATGTACAATATTCGTTCTATTCACTGGCCGTCCTGTCCTACTGAAGAATTGATAGAAGTTTTTTTCATGATCAATATTTTGGCATAAAATTTAATAAATTACATTAGGATGTGTAGTGCGATTCTATATAAAAAAGTATTTTTTTAATATTTATTTATAAACACTCCCCCCCGAAAATATTTTCTGCG
>NW_020438882.1:26880-35729 GCF_000699045.2 Agrilus planipennis | reverse complement strand
TTAGAAGTACAGTAGAGTAGAACCTTGATAGCTTAAACCTCGATAACGTAATAACCTCTATAAATTCATAAAATTTTGTGTTCCCTTCCCCTCGGAGTCCAAAACCTCTATTACTTAAAATAAAAACCCTCTATAACTTAAACGAATAATTTGGGCATCGCACCTCAGTAAGCAGTGAAAAATGGTTTGAATCGGGAGAAAGTCTTCTATGTAAAAGACGAAGAATTGCTGAATTTCCTAATTTAGAAAAATGCTTGTTGTTTACATAGTTTAGACTGTGTAGAAATATGTAAAAACATTAGTGTTAGTGGATCGATACTAAAGGGAAAATCTGAAGAGTTTGCTAAGTCACTGAAAATATATTATTTTAAAGCTTAAACTTAAACCCTTAGTAAGTAAAAACCTCAATAACTCAAATTATTTTACGTTTCCCTTGATCTCTATCTTATCGAGGTTCTACTGTGTTACTATATATTAAAATTTTAATTACAGAACTTTCCGAAGAATAAAAATGAGCAATTCACAGTGCTTCAATTTTAAAACTAATGAAGCTATCTATTAAATATTATTAAAAAAAAAAGTCTCTCCTTATAATAAACTGGTACACTGTATAAAAACTTCCATAATCAAAGCACGATTCCTTAAATTTGAAGTAAAGAATTTACCTGATTTTGATTTGAATTCATGCGAGAGGGGAAATAAGAACGAAATAATAATTTATGAGCTGTTGCACAGTGAAAATCGCGAGCAGATGAGGTATGACAACTTCACAGGTAGGGTGGAGAAGGTAGGAAGTTAAAAACAAGGGCGAGCGCTCTTTGTACTTGTGTTTTTAATACATGTAATGCACCTGAATACAAATTCAGCCAGTTGTAAACAGCAGCCGCGTTTGCAACATTGCGAATAGGTACGCATCGTTTGCAAAAACTCCATTCCAGCAACAAGACTGAGCCGGAGAGTGGTGCATATGGATAAACAAACGAATGTGAAACGTAGGTATACCTATGCATATGAAATGGAAACCAATTTTTGAAAACGTTAGTAATTGGAAATTGAATTTTGCGAACCTTTTGCAGAACGAATGTAATGGGTAAAACGCGGTAAATAAAAAGAGAAAAATTACATCGTAATTTCACGATGAACCATTTCAATATACCACCTCGAAATCAAAAGACCCAGCTCGTAAAACAAAAAAGAAAAGCATTTCAGTAGTCGTTTGCTATTTGAATATACGAAAGAGTTAAAGGACAAATATTTTAGTCGTTTTTTTTTTGCGTATCGTGTTGGTTTTTATTTGTAGAAAACGACGAAATCGAAAATGAAATTATTACGCAACGCCAGGTACAACGTTTTTTCTCTTCCAGGCCTCTCAATTAGGCTTTAGATTTATGAGTACTTATTTCAACCACACATCATTAAAAAGAAATTTGTTTTATTTGGATTTCAGTTGAATAACTAAAAATCAAACTAATTTCAATTTTTGAACTTTCCATTTGGCNCTTCCAGGCCTCTCAATTAGGCTTTAGATTTATGAGTACTTATTTCAACCACACATCATTAAAAAGAAATTTGTTTTATTTGGATTTCAGTTGAATAACTAAAAATCAAACTAATTTCAATTTTTGAACTTTCCATTTGGCAAACTATTTCAGTTTTTCTACCATCTAAAGATATTCTACAGCTTGTTTCGTAATGCCTGGAATTTTCAGTTCCTTTCGCTGTTTTTATTATGTCTTTTGTTCATATTTGTTGTTGTTAATTATATTACCAATGACTTCAAATGTTGACGATAAAGAGGATACTAAAAAAAGCGGGTATCTTTAATAAGGAATTGACCAATTGCAATTGCATACAAGATAAGGCCGACGTATTTTTTTATCATCATAATATGTGGCCTCGTCACCATGCATCTTCGCATTTTTCTAAAACTGGATCATTCTACATCTTTAACTATTTGTGAAAAATCATCTAATGTATCGGGTTGTTCGGAAAGTCATTTCGTTTTTTTCCCGACAGAGGATTTAATTGTATTCTTTTGCACCCAACTTCACATTTAAGCCGTATAATTTTTATNAGTAAACATCTCGTTGAAATTTCAGTAGTCATTGGTACCAATAACAGCACATTTGAGCAATGCAATTGTAGCGGATAAAATGGTTAATTTTTCCGTGCAGTACTGTACGGATTACACGCTCCTCACGGGTTAAGAGTTTGGCCGAGAGTTGTCTCCTTCCTTTTCTGGCCTAGTGCTGTTCTTTTCTACTTTGCGGCGATCATACTAAAGGTCACATCGCTACAGAAACTAAACGAAGCATACAATTCACAGCTTTTTCTTCGCTTATAAATTACAACTTGAAGTCCCACAGTTCCTTTAACCCCACTCAGTTTTCCTGATTTGATATTTATTTGAAAACTGAAGCAATGTATACTTCACATTATCTATCTCCCTGAACCAAAATACTTTTATTTCTGTTGTACAAATCTCGTTCGTTCAACTAAGGAAGGGAAAAATATCGTTTGACGTTCGCGACGTTTCTTTAAACGGATTTCAGTATCGTTTTCCAAGCGATACGTTAACCCAATTCGAAGACCTTTGAGGCCGCAGCCACAATTTTATACCATACACCACAACGGAATTCGTCAGGATGAGGATAACGAAGTTTGCCATAAAGCAATTTTGATAATGCCACGCCGTCGCGGATACATCTATCAATCCGTTGCCCTCCTGGCTGGGTCACGCTGGTCGATCGTTCGAGAGTTAAAAATTAAATTCTTGCTATTTCTTGACGAACCTCCCATAAGGGATACAGGATATCTACAAGCCCTATTATTACTCATACTGGATACCCAAAGGGAGACCTTAATTGTAACATAGTAATCGTCCTGGAGACGTTTATCTTGGGAAATCAACCAGCAAATATGAAATCCGGAAAGCTTAATGTCTACTTAGTACCTATCATAGATACCGTTACTACAGAGAATTCTAAATTAATCCATTTCACTTAAAATTTAATTACTATTAAAGTATGTATATACCTTAATATGAAGACAGCATTCAATGATAAATATATACTGTACTATGTACAAAAATGTGCCATGTACCTGCGATATAAAGTAGGTTATGGATGAAAAAATAGGGAAAGAGCAAATATAAAGCTAGGAGACGAAAAATTAGAAGAAGTGGCCGATTTTAGGTATCTAGGAAGTCAGATAAGTCAGGACGGAAGGAGTAGTAAGGATATAAAGCAGAGGATAGCGCAAGGTCGAGTCTTCAATAACAAGAAGTCATTTCTATGCTCGCGAACGGTTAATTTAGAAATTCGAAAAAGATTCTTAAAAGTGTATGTTTGGAGCGCGGCGCTGTACGGGTGCGAAACAAGGACAGTGGACGCGAAGGAAAAGAAAAGGTTAGAAGCGTTCCAAATGTGGTGTTACAGGCGAATGAGGAGGATATCGTGAATAGAGAAGGTTAGAAATGAATAGGTATCAGAAAGAATAGGAGAACAGAGAACTTCTATGGAAGTCAATCAAAAGTAGGCGAGATAGGTTGGTAGGACACCTTCTCAGGCATGAAGGTCTAGTCAGAGACATATTAGAGACAGGAGTTAGGAGGGATAGAGGTAGACTTGGATTAGATTACTGTTCGCAAATAGTTAAGGATGTGGGTTGTTCTAGTTTTAGGGAAATGCGAGGATTAGCTCAGGATATGAATGAGTGGAGGTGCGTGTCCAACCAGTCTTAGGACTGACGACCTTATGATGATGAATGGAATCATATTCTTGCAAAAAATAAAGACGATTTATTAAAATTGAAATTAATGTCTGTTTTTGATTCAAACCCTTTATTTGCAAGGGCAAAGAAAGGCATTAATCACCTGAGCAAAACTTCCGGCGTGGCCCTGGATTATATATAAGCATTACGAAACAGAAAGGAACTTTTGATTCTTCGTTTCTTTTTTGTTGTTTCGAATGCGTTTTGGAGAAATAGAAATTAATCTAGGTTTGCGGTGTAGTTGATACGTAAATAAACGTGGGGGTCGTTGATGGCAATGGTAGGCGGTGATGTGGCATATTTAACGGGAAATGAAATAGAGGGCGAAATGATGAAAACGAAAACATGCGTATTCGTATATATCGGAACGTAATTTAGCCGTTTTCCGATGGTACACAGCGGCGGAATTACGTGCCAAACTTTATTCGGCACGTCCGGAAATAAAGTTCGCTTTATGTCATGTAAATTCTATGGATTTATATTAGTCGAATATAAAGTTGTCCGCTGCTATTGGCCGACAATATAAAACGATTTAATGTTTAACTGTCACCACCATCTATATCTATATAGATAGACATATATATATATGGTACACGATTTCTATCCGATAAACAAATACATCTGCATGTGCCCGTATTGATGTTTATGTATGTATTTATCGGTTTTATGATGTACTTCACATGTAAACGATAATTCATTTATTTACCGGCGCATTCAATTACGAATGAGTGTTTGTCACAGTACAATCAAAACTTTTTCTTCAAAAACCGACCGAACGTCGATTACAATAAATAAGGCAATAAATATTAATGCAATTTGGCATTGTCGGTAAACCATTTCGTTAAAATCGTGTTAATGTTACCGTTATCTCTGGCCATTTGAACGATTTCAAATAAAATTTTCAATTCAAATCGATCGACAAACGTAAATAAAGCAATTCATTTATGTAAATGAAGAAATAAAAACAAAATTATATAATGTTTGATCTTCATCAGTCAGTAATGTACATATCGTCAGGGGCCACCTATTTAAATAATCATAATTTCGTAAAAGTGTACAAGTCGTACTTAACTTACAATTTACAATTTTAATATCTAAAATTTTGCTAAACCTTTATATGATTGACATGTGAGACCTTTTATTTTAATTATCAACAGAATAAACTTTGAACTTGAAATGATAAATCACACGCGCAAGGTAAAAAGAGAAGTATCCGAAAATTGAAGAGCATCCAAAATAAAATTATCTATTGATACTTCTTCTCCAACAAGATGACAACTTATGTTTAACTTTTAAGCTGGTATTAATTTTCTTATTTTTATTGAATACTATCCCTTTAAAAATATGGTAGGGCTTACTTATCGTAAATTAGGTGGAATATATCGTAAAGCTGGCACCATTCGACTAATTTTCAAAGCTAAGCCTTTCATATAAAAAGGAAACATCCCAATTTCTCAAATGTTTCAGTTCATTCTCTTTAGTAGAACGCACGATACTTTGAGGAGCTCTTTCCCAACGCTCTTCAATTCCTTTTGTTTCTATGGGTCCCATGTGAAACACGAGATATAACTTCCTTTTTACGCACATCTCTGTCTCACATGGGAAATAGTTCGAAAATTATAAATTATTTTCTTTTTCACTTTCGTCTTGTGAGAAACAGGTAGCTTCCATGAAATATAAATTTTTTTAAAAGCAAAAGTAATTTTTGTAACATACTTGTTCGAAATATTTTCAAATAATAGTCTTTTCCATCTTTGGCACAAACAAGAACATATAATGATAATAACGTGACGCATTACAATAACATGTATTTTTGAATCGCTTTTTTCATTAAAAAAAAAAACAATTAAAAATTACAACTATCCAACGGGACTAGGAGTATTAACACAGATGTACATAAATAATTTTTAGATTTCAGTTTCTGATCTGACTACGCTGGCAAAAGTGGTATTAAATATTCCAATTTTACATTCACCCCTCACGCCCTCACTAATAGCTGGTGTTTCCCTTTAATTACCTGTACTTTTATGTGTAGGCATTCATATTTATCCATTTATGTACAATATTCGTTCTATTCACTGGCCGTCCTGTCCTACTGAAGAATTGATAGAAGTTTTTTTCATGATCAATATTTTGGCATAAAATTTAATAAATTACATTAGGATGTGTAGTGCGATTCTATATAAAAAAGTATTTTTTTAATATTTATTTATAAACCCTCCCCCCCGAAAATATTTTCTGCGATCGCCCCTGGAAAGGACCCCTAGCTAGATCCTTATGGAAAATGACCCTCTGTCAAACTTTGAAAATTTGGATCTAGGTAGTTCTCGATATGTAGGTCAAAAGTCTCAAATTCGTAAAAATTCATCTTTTTGAGATATCGGCGTGATAGGTGTAGAAAAATTATCACAAATACGAACAGGTGTATTTTTTTATATATTTAATAAGGCAACAAAAGTCCTATAAATGCATTTTTAAATGTTTGGAAGAGTATGTGACTCGTTGTTCAAAAGATTTTGGGAGTTTGATGATTAAAACTTTTCTTGAGTTATTAGCAGTATTAAACGTTTTTATATTACATTTTATACAGCGGGCGAAACCGCAATGGGTCACCGCTAGTCTTACATATTCCTATACTATATTAAAAACTCCCGCACATTGTCGTACTTCCAAACTTTCTTTACACGTAAATCTTGGAAAAGTCCTCGCGAATTTCTGTTAAAATCTCGTTTACATTCTGGACAAAAACTTAAACTTTCCGATATTTATGCGCGAACGGGAGTTTGTATGAAGTGTATGTAGGACGACTCGTCTTGTTCAACTTCATTTATGCTTGCTTCCCCCTTCATTGTCCATTAAAGAGTCCCGGAGCATCTGGATATTCTCTTCACCGTTCATTAATTATCTAGACGTATTGAACTCAAGTTCTAATCCTTTAAAGGATACTCTCCAACTTTTGAACTTTCCTTTTGCTTTCAGCGACGCCTCCTGCACTTTACTACTATTCGTCCCCTTTTCTTCTAGTTTATTATACAAAAACGACATTTACAACAGTTTTTGTCGAGTGCAAAAGAAACTTTCGCAACGTGAAACAGCAAGAAAGTCCACCAACCAATTAACGTTAAAATGTGAGAAAAATCTTTCCAGGTTTTAATATATAAAAGAATCGTTAACCATTGTTGTATTTTATGGAGTCCATTTTGGGGATAAATAACAAAAAAAAATGAGCTAGTAAATCACATAAATAAGCTAGTGGCTTTAGCTTGTCGTCTGTCTGTCTGTCAGGACATCTACTCTGTATACAGATATTGTTTTAACACAAACTTGAGGGATGAATTAAGTATATTTTTTTACATATATGTTTCTAATGATGAGCTTTAAATTATTAGAAATTAAATTACAGTAGAACCTTGATAACTTAAACCTCGATAACGTAATAACCTATATAAATTGATAAAATTTTGTGTTCCCTTCCCCTCGGAGTCCAAAACCTCTATTACTTAAAATAAAAACCCTCTATAACTTAAACGAATAATTTGGGCATCGCACCTCAGTAAGCAGTGAAAAATGGTTTGAATCGGGAGAAAGTCTTCTATGTAAAAGACGAAGAATTGCTGAATTTCCTAATTTAGAAAAATGCTTGTTGTTTACATGGTTTAGACTGTGTAGAAATATGTAAAAACATTAGTGTTAGTGGACCTATACTAAAGGAAAAAGCTGAAGAGTTTGCTAAGTCACTGGAAATCCATAATTTTAAAGCTTAAACTTAAACCCTTAGTAGGTAAAAACCTCAATAACTCAAATTATTTTACTTTTCCCTTGGTCTTAATCTTATCGAGGTTCTACTGTATAAAAAAATGTTTTATTTGTAGTTCCAGCGCCCAAAAAGTGCGAATCGCGATATAAAATTAATTTTTTAACTGCCTTTAGATCCTTGGGCAGCTGAAAAATTATCCCATTATTGTTATAGGTTTATATTAAAATAAACGAATATTATCATTCGTTCGTTAAGAAATATTCAGTCATCGTGCTTCTAATTATCCATCCTAGAATGCTTATTCATGTTAATGTAATCTGTTTTGACATATCAAAATGGTTTTAATTTGAAGCGCACCACACAGGCAAATTACGATCGGGAGAAGTTAGACGTTTCCAAAACGAACCCTTTTTATTTGTTTTGAATAAATTACCATCAGAACATTATAAAACCATTTCAGTAAAAGCTCCGTTTATAATTCAGCATGTGCCTAATTAGCCATTAAGTACTGCCACTCTAAAATCCGGCAATTTTAGGCGGTTTGATAGCAAAAAGCTTTTAAAGCACTGAATTAAATATCGTTACAACTGTGCAATGGCATCCAAAAGCCGTGTAATTCGGTTTTAAAACTGCTGCGTCCCCCGTTTATGGTGGCATTTACTATTAGTAACTGTCGCGATCCAAGTGCGCATACTTATAAGTAATTGCGATTTAAATACCTACATTTGGAACATAGAAACGAAATATTCCAGCGCTTTTCAACCAAAAACAAAAAAACTCACTTGTTTAGAATACATTTCGCTTTAATTGTACGATTTTACCCGTATTAATTGGTCAATTTGTTAAAGATGGAGGCTAGTTGACGTCATTATACATATACGACCACTAAAATTCAATATTATTGAACTAGACAAAAATTGAGTAATTCTAACGGAAAAACTGCTATTTTTTTTTTCTGTAAAACATTAGAACCTAAAATCTAATAAGAAAACCAAAAGAAATAGTGATTTGAATGTGTACCTATTTTGGTAATGCAGTAAATTTTTAGACAAAAAATATAAATATTTATTTTCATCAGAAACTTCATCTTCATGTCTTTCTTCGCGGTTTTTTTACTGTATGAGCTTCTAATTCCGTTTAAATAGACCAAACGAAACCTTGTTACATTTTCGACAAAAGTGTGTAAAGAATAAGCTTCAAAATACATACAGCGAAAATATAACTTCTAAAACAAACAAAACACCTATTGTTAAAGTCAAAATAGAAAGGGTAGATTTGACGAAGAATGCCTCCCGTATGAAAAAATTAATCTTAAAGGAAT
>NW_020438882.1:0-26093 GCF_000699045.2 Agrilus planipennis | reverse complement strand
CCGGATAACACAACGATTAATTCGGAAGTCTACTGTCATCAGCTGGACAAACTGAATGATGCACTTCAACAGAAAAGGTCAGAACTAATCAACAGGAAAGGTGTAGTGTTTCACCAAGACAACGCGAGACCTCACACAAGTTTGGTCACTCGCCAAAAGCTTTTACAGCTTGAATGGGAAACAATGCTACACCCACCATATTCTTCAGACCTGGCACCATCGGATTATTATTTGTTTCGGTCACTAAAATTTTTTAGACGGTAAAACCTTCACCTCAAATGAGGAGGTCAAAAACCTCCTCGATCAGTTTTTTGTCTGTCTTTCATTTCCACAAAGAAAAACGAAATGACTTTCCGAACAACCCTATAGGTATACCTCTACTCTGCTTCTATTATGTTTACCTCTTCATGCCAGAGAAGGTGTCCTACCTACCTATCTCGTCTTTTCTTATTGACTTCCATAACTTCATTCGTTCTCCTACCCCTTCTCATTTCTTACCCTTTCTATCCATAATATTTCATCTTTTTCCTGTACACCACATTTCGAACGGTTCTAACCTTTTTTCTGCCATACCCACCGTCCAGGTTTCGCATTCGTACAGAGCCGTCTTCCAGACATACAACTTTCGCAATCTTTTTTGAATTTCATAGAAGTGGCTTCTTTTTGTTAGATGCGACTTGACCCTGCGCTATCCCTTATTTTAAAAACCTCTACTGCTTCTTTTGCTTTGAATTATCTGACTTCCTAGAAACCTATTCTTCATTTCATCTTCGGTGAACCTCTGGGAAATTGAATACAACCACAGTACTACATTTATTTTGTCCGTACGCTCTATTCGCCAGGTTTTTCTGCTTTCGACTGACAAATAACCGGCACACACATATCAAAAAAGTCACGCTTTGTCGGCTTTTTAAAAAGGTTTTTATTGTAAGTGAACCCTTTAAAGACACGACTAGTTCCACTGTTACTGTTCCACCATCTCTTAGGAGCCTGATAATTATAATCACCATACCGTCAATTCTTATTAAACAGACGAGTCGCTACTGTTGGTGGCATAAAAGGTTGGTAGTAGCATTAGCGGGCTGCGCTGTCGATGGCGGAGAGTGAAACTCGGTTTTTCCGCATTCATTCAGAGAGTACAGCAGCCTCTCTGCTCCACTTGAACAAATAATCCTACAGCGGCTTTCATGTCGTCAGCGAGACGTTCAAGTGCGCCCTTCTTCTTCTTCTTCTTCGTCTTCTTCTACTACCTACCCCCTGCACTTCCACCTTCCCACTCGCGCCTCTGTCTTTCTCTCGCTCGTCCTGCAGGATATCATCCTCTGCTCTTGTACCAAGAGGATGGGCTTTGCAACGCGAGAAACGTCGCGAACTGCAAACAAGTTTTGCTGATGAAAGCAACGCTGATGCTTTTCGAGGACGAGAAGGAGGAAGATGATGACTAACACAGGCCTACGGCGAATGTAGCACCTTTGTGACGACGACGCTGTCGACTACGCGGCGGGCGTCGTGCTAACGACGGCGACGTTGCTGCCTCTGTTTTCAGTCGTCGTCGTCGTCGTTTCGAATAAAACATTACTTTTGAACGGTTTTCCTTGAAGGTAGAAAGAAGCATTTTTTCTTTCTGAAACGTAGACGATATCATTCAGAAACGCTTTTTAAGTGTTTCGGGAAAACGAATACAACGGAAGCGAAATTGTAATTGCAGGATTTTACACTAATTGCGTCTCGTTCTAAAATGAAATTCGTGGATCATGGTTGGATTCCGTCAGTTAATAAACTAATAGATATTTTTGTTCGCTTAAAAGCGTTATACACTTATATCTGCCATCATGCCTAACGTCACCATTTAAAACGTATATCGCAAAAAACACACACGACAATTTTATATTAAATATATCCAAAGTACACTATAATTTGTACCTAATTCGTTCCAATCGGTTGCTGGAAAATAGACGAAATGCTAATTTAAAGCCAAGCACACACAGAGTAGAATTGGGATGGATATGATAACCTGATGAAGGTACGATGCAGCGAAACCCTTGTAGTGATAGTTCATAAATCACTTAAGACTTAACACTTATTGTTTTGTGTTTTATTCCTAACATTGTAGCAATCACACATATCGATTTTAGAAGTTGCGAAATTAAGTAATTAGATCCAACATTAACGACTATCTATCATTGTGGGTATTAATAGAAGGATATACAATGTATGGGAGAGCAGATTGCAATAAATAAATTAAAAATAAACTCGGCGGCTGAAATACGTCCGGCAGGCGATGCCTGTCGACTGACGCAAACAGAGCGTAATTTAAGTTCAAGTGCTGCAATTGTGAAATTTAACATGTAAAACGTTCGCTGTCATCAAAAATTCATAAATACAAAGGAAGAGCGAGAGTTTAAAAGGGACGGAGAGGTGCAAGTTAGAATTCCACGCCGCGTCGCGTCGCGTTGTTTCGCGTCAGCCGCGCAGCAACTAACAGTTGCAACAACTCTCACCTATCGCATTAGCCGGGCTAGCATGCAACGGGAAAAAAACAATGAGAGAACGACGGGAATTAATGCAGTCAAAAGTGACGGCTCGACTGGTGCATTTTTGCCTTTCACATTTTTTATTTATTTAAATAATCTACGTACAAAACAAAATTTTTACTCGCAACACTGGGATTTTAGAAAAGTGTCCCATCAACTGAAATGGCTCGGTTTCGCTGTTGAATACGTAACGACCTAACAATATACATCATTATTTCGAATGAAACTTTAGTTTTTAGTTGCTAATTCTACTGAAAACAAATAGTTTCCTTGCTTTATTAACAGTTTGCAAAACAGTTAAGTTTTCCAGTGATGTCGTACTGAAAATTGAAAACTGAGGATATTAAATTTAGAAGTAAATTTAATGTTACCTAGCTAGTGTATTTTACAAATTTTTATATTCTCGAGGATCATCTTTTTGAAGAGTTAAAAATGAGAGCAGTTCTCGTCAAAATAAAACGGATGGTAATCCTACTATGGGCATTAAATAAATTAGAATGTTAGTTTAGGTTCATTTCATTCGAAAACTGGTACTTTTAATATTAATATTAAACACACACGATAAGTGCTTTTATGAGGATAAGTTTAAAATTTCTCTTTCTCTCAATGGTAGGCGTGAAAAGGGTAGAATGGAGAGTGAACTTCGAGCATTACCTAATTATTTATAATACAATTTCATACCCCACTTCAACAGAGGAAAAAGGCATTTTGGGTCAAACCTTTACTTACTTTCGAATTTCATATGCCCGATAAAGCATCTTCATCATAAAATAATCGACACTTAAAGTGCTAAATATTATTTAACAACATAAAACAATCTACAAACCGTTAATATATTTCTTTATTTAAAAATCATCCACTGCGGCAGCATTCGTAAAGACGAAAAAGAAATGAATTTTCGTTTCGTTTCCTTTTTTGTTTATTTCGGCAGCATGGTCCATTACGTAAATGAAGTCGTCTGCAAAAAAACTGTTTTCTTTCACTTCACGACACAAATGCATTTCCAACCACGATGCGACCAAGGGTTTGTGTAACCGGTTTCTTCGGGGATTCCCAAGCCAGCCACAAACTGTCGGCGTATGTAAATTTCGCTGTAACGCGGCGAAAGAGGACAATAATATACACTCGTGTGTGTTACGTATATGCAATAGAAGCAAGGAGTTAGTATGGAGATTATCCTTTGCGAACTCTCAACGGAAAGGAGAATTCGACTCGATAAACCCCTTCGATATTTTGTGTTACATTTGTGAAATCAATGCAGTAAAATTTACAATGTACCTGCATGTATATGTGTAACATTTAATTGTGTATAATGTATACCTATGCATGTAGGAAACGTGTCCTGAAAGTAATAAGAAGGATCTATCTCCGGGATGGTCAAGGATCCGGACTAAAATCAAGATTATGTAAATTTTAATTTATTTGAAACAAGTGTACCGTTTGAAATAAGAAATACAAAAAATTTAAATTAAAAGTTGATGAAGGACTATCCACCACCATAAGATACGTTCATAAAGTGTTTTGCACGTAAAAGTCAAAAAATAAACGTGTTTTTTCGATTATGTTTAAAGCCACTACAGAAAAAAAAAACATTTTCCTCTAACATAAAATGTTTACTGTTAATGGAATGGGGGTATAAAAAGAAAGGTTACCCCTATACTTTTTCGTTTATGTTTTGAAGGTACTACCTGAATAAACCTTTCAATAGTATTTATTTTCACTGCTATGGTTACAGAACATGCAATTTGTATTCTGAACAATAAAATCTGCAAACAGTTTCATTTTTATAACATTTTATAAACGTAATAGAAAATGATATCCCTTTACGCGCTATTTAAAAAAAAAAAATGGACAGACACACGAGTGAACCTGTAAGGGTTCTATTTTTCATTCGGACGTACAGAACCCTAACTGGAGAACCAGCTTAATATTGCAGTTGGAAAAAAAACATGTTCTCCCATACATTCACACTACAAATGTAAATTTGTATGAACAATATTGTTTTTTTGAAAGATTTATCACGTTATGTTCAGCCCATAAACTCTTATTAATTTTCCTGTAATCTATAAGTAAAGAACTATTTTCTACATTTTTTTTTCAAAATTTTAGGTTCAGTAGTTTCGAAGATAAGAGGGGGACAGGAACGGTCAATATTCATGCATCTATTAGTTTCTTAAATAACTTTAAAAATATTTATTTTAAAGTTATAAAAAAATACGTTTGAGACCCTTACAACAAGCCTTTTCATTTGATATGTCATACGGTAAAGTTTGCAAAACTTTTTTAATTTCCTATTGGTCTATTAGCCATTTGGCTATTGTTTAATTTAAACTGTAAAACGTTTTACAATTTCGCGATGAATTAAAATTTCTCATATAAAATTACCATATTGTGTCTATCTTTACTAAACACAAACCACATACATTCAACTAAATAGTATTGTCCTTGTTTTGTTCTTGGGTAGTCTATGCCTGGTACCATCGGACAGAATTTCTATCCATTTGTCTTTCTTGCATGAAGTTCTATTCAATGAAAAGAGGTGTGAAGCAATTCAATCTTATTGCTAATAATCAAATTTAATTTGCGAAACCGGCAGAATGTGACAACTTAATTTTAGAAAATTCACGCTCTAAAGTAAACTCACATTGAGTATTTGATAGTGGAGCAAAGTTTCTTGCTACGACTATGCAAAATTTGCTTATAGGGAATCTTTAGATGGAAAATTATGAGTTCATACTTATTTGTTGTATCTTTAGTTGAGAGTGCAAAGTAAAATTAGTTTCGAAGGAAAGCACGACTTCAAAAGCTTTAGTTCCTTCTGTTTTTAATAAGAGTTTTAATGCAATTACAATTTTGGACGTTCAAATTAAAGTTCGTTACGAGCCAAAGCGGATAGTCGCAGCCGAGAGAGAAAATGATCGGTTGTGTCCCGCGCGCGTTATGTTTAAGTCATGAGACTTGAATCTCGCTTTCTATTGCTGCAGTTTTAATTGAATTTCCCGTTAAATATTCAACCCGAAGCTCTGCTGCAAACAGAATCAACATGCATTTTGTTTTAGATTTCAGTCTGTTATGGAATACATTAATCTACGCCCGCGAATAGGTGGAAAGAGAAGGTGGGTAGTGGCGTTTTGCATTATTTAAAAATCCCCGCGGATAGTGTATCCTGCCACCACCACCACTACCGTCACCACCGCTACCAGAAGCACTCCACCACAGCCGCCTACGTACCTATACACGTACGTATATACGGATCGCGTGTATGGAAAATTGCAGAGCCATACCTAATTGCTGCTTTAACTGAAATTGCAATAGAGACGACAGTTATTCTCGTATAAAACTTATTTTACTAAAACGAGTAATGAACGGCTCCGGAGGAATCGATAGCAGACTTATCGCATGGCTGCTTTCTAAATAAAACAGGAGAAATACTGCTACCTATTATGTAAATCGCCTTTATAATATGTAAAACACAAAAGAAAAACGAAAAGGTGAAATTAAATTGATTATAATACTTTTAACACTCAAATTAAAATGCAGCATGATACATTTTAACTTACAATCTTCATAATTGTTTTATTATTAAACATTCAGACGAATTTAGCGTCCAGTCTACTGTAATGAAAGATTGACAAATGTACTTTGGATCATCCTGATTAAGTCTCAATGTGGGTACAAGTCTCAAAAGTCTCCAGTTTTTAACTTACACTCGTCCAAACTTATCTAACCTAACTGCCATTCTGGTATAAGTTTTGCTATTCTAGGTTGATATGTTGTAGTCATCATCATCATCATCATAAGGTCGTCAGTACTAAGACTGATTGGACACGCTCCTCCACTTTTTCCTATCCTGCGCTAATCTTTGCATTTCCCTGACACTAGAACATCCCACATCTTCCCGAGATAAAAATGTTCAGTCTTTCAGAGCCTCTGAAAACGAGACTCGAGTCTCCGTTTCTCATCGAGTCTCTCTGGTGTCGCTGAGAGACTGTGGGGAGACTGTCAAAAAAACTGTTTAGCGTCTTTGAACGAGAGACTCGAGTCGCTCATAGAGAGATCCTCATTTCGTATCCAGATCTTGAACGAGAAACTCGAATCTCTGAACGAGAGACTTGAATCTCTGAATTAACAATTTTATCGTTCGAGTCTCGCATACAGAGTCTGTGAGAGATCCATAAAAACACCTAAGCAATAACTGAGAGACTGTAAAAGACTCTGTGAGAGATGCTCTCAGAGACGCTGAAAGACTGAAAAGAGACTGAAAATTTTTGTCTAGGGCTTAAATTTTTATGAACAATAATCTAACTACTTCTACTCCTCATAACTCCTGTTTCTGCTTCTAATGTGCCTCTAACTAGCTTTTCATACACGACAAGGCATCCTACCAACCTATTTTGCCTATTTGACTTCCATAGTTACTTATGCTCTCTTAATACCACTTCATTTCTAACCTTCGCATTCGACGGTATCCTTACCATTCGCCTGCAATACCACATTTCCTTTAAAAGCAAATTACGGATGTAGCTTCAACCCTTAAAGATCCGAATTTAACCTTAACGAGGAAGCTTTGAGTGTTTTTTGAACTACAACACCTTAGATTGGAATTAAACTCCTTTATATTGTGGAACTTTTTGAAAAACGAATTAATAAATGATTCAATTAAAAATTAACAAGCTTAGGCTAATTTGATGTTTTAAAAAATGAACAAGCTTAGGCTAATTTGATATTTTGATGATTTAATGTGATGTACTTCTGTGTATTTCTATGCATTCAATGGTAAAAATTTTACCTGTTACTGGGAGATCCTCCATCGCGATTTGTTTACGGACTTACAACCACTATTTAACAGAGATCTCATCCATGAAATGTCTCTATTCAGTATTAGTTAAATTAAACAGTGCAAAGTAAATTGATTTTCGTTCGTATACGGTACGCGCGGTTTAGAACTTCCGTATAAATCTTGCATCAGTTCAGAGGCCAAAACTTAGACGTGTAACGTGTGCATCTTAAGATGCGGCCGTCAGCGGAATTCGCATCTAAACCGGTGGAATGCTATTTCCAAACGCGGGACTTGGAAGTTTCAAATCTGGCATTACAAGTTTCAAACTAATATAATCGTTGCAGCAACGCTGTTGCACAATCCTGGGGGGGTACAGTATCTAGTAGTAGTAGTGGTAGTAGTAGTAGTAGTAGTTCAGGGAAGGAACCAACAGTTAATTTGATCGCTAAATTGGCTTCTACTCTACTTGATTCTCAAGTGTCTCTGATAAGACACACCAAGACTTTGTCGTACGATCATTTACAGCAAACTAGAGTAATGAAGCTTATTTTGAGAAATGAAATCTGTCATCTGTACTAAGCAGGTATAATACAAATGAAAATAGGCGTCTATCTTTCTGTTGCTATAAAATACGAGGAAACTACATGGACGATACCAAGCGGCATGGCTTAGAGGTTTAGATGATTGCTTAGTATTCGGGAGGACGCCGGTTCAATGCCGGGTCCGTCTGCCTTGGTCCAAGTTTTTCTGTGATTTAGCTTGGATCACTTAGGCAAATACTGGGTCAGTAAAAATCCACAGATAATCTTTCATTCCGTCTCATCTTTCTCACCCGAACCACCACCGACCCATTCCTACGATTCCTGAAATGAGACTGAAGAGGGCCTTCCACCCTACCTTCCAGAGTAATCCGGTGGGACTGCCCGCCTACCAGCATCAGTCTTTGATAGGATAGTTAATTTTTTCGTTTTGATAAGTCATTTTTTTACATTATTTTCTAGTACGCTACTGTCCCATCTGTATTAATACTATAATTTACGCCTACTGAAAGCTTATTTGTGTATCGGTTCCTAGTGACTTACCCAAATAGATCATAAATTGGTAAGTACCTGCGCGGCCGTTCGCCAGCTTCCTTCGTCAGACCTGTACCATGGAATATTTGTAAGATATGTTCTAATATGTTACTCACAAAGAGTGTTCAATAAATTTTGTTGTAAAGAGTCAGAAATACAAACCATACAGGCCCACAATTGACATTAAAATCTAATTTAATCTTATAGGTGCCAATGTAGTTCTGTGAGCAAAATTGCAAATGAATGCGGAAACTACATTTTCGATATTTATTATAAATAAGCAATTCCCGTGGGATGAAACGATATCTAATGTTATTAATGTTATTTAATTAAGCATGAAAAGTCTGGTATATATGCAAGTCAACTGAATATAAAGGGACTATCTTTTATGGGCGCTTTTATTTGCTACATTTAATAGCGATTCTAAAAATGTTTCATTTCTGATTATGTATCCATCAATTTATTGAATAATTAAATGTCTATCAAAGAAAGCGGCACCTAAAATATGGATTGAAAAGATGAACACATAATCCCAATTTGACTTGAAGGCTGTGAATATAAAAATTATTTCTTGGAATTCTCGGGTATCACACAAAGCGTAAGAGATGCTGCTAATTCGGTTCGTTTTTCCTTAAACGGGAACGGGTTTGTTGAGATCCTCTTTTGTGCGAAAAGAGCAATCCGAACGGATTTAGGTTGCGTATGGAAAGGCGCTGTGAGAGGTTAAGTAAGTTTTCGTCTCACAAAGGACGACGAAAATGAAATGCTAAATATATGCTGATGGCTGCGGAATTATACCTCCGAGATTAAACCTAATTTTCGTGATTATGCCAGAAAAAATATGGAAAAGTGTGCGAGATGAGCGCCGCGAGGAAAAAACTTAATACAACCGAGCTGCGTGTGGAAGGAAATGCCTCTTTTTAAAATTTTCAACTCAGCTGTGCTGTATTATAAAATATACAAAAACGAAAGTTTCTTAAAGTTTCTTATGTTAAGTTCACCTTTATTTCCATATGGGCCTAAAATTGCATGGAATTTTAAAACAGTAAACAAGGTGGCAGGTATAAGTTCAAAAACGAAAAGAAAAAGTGCGACTTATTTGGTTTGTTTACCAATGAAAACAATACGTATTAAGGGAGCATTATAAGAAACTCAATTGCAAATGACATACAGATAGACGAAAGAATATCGCAACTTATATTATTATTATACGGGGCGCATTCCACCCTTTTAACAAAACGAAACTCTAATAAGCTAATAACATTTTTTTGGCTTATGATTCAATAGGAATTCTAGAGAAGAATTAAAAATGTTCGGGAGAATACAATACATAAGTCTCTCTCCGTCTTTAGGTGTACTTTAGTACTTAGTACTTTTGTACTCTAGTACTTTAGGTGTCTAGTTAGTGTTATTGTATAAATAAATACAGTGTAAACTCTTTATAACGTCACTCGATTTAACGACAAACTCCTTAAAACGTCGAAATTACTTACTTGGTTGATTTACATTGTTTTCTATACAATATTACACTCTATATAGCGTCACGCTCACTCTATTTAACGACAACAATGCGGCATTAGAAATCATTGAGCAGTACTTTCTAAGTTGCCGAAATAGATAAGAACTGCAGCTGTGTACGTTATTGAAGGAGACGATCCTGACCCTCCACCAAGCATCAAACAAGCACTTGATGCAGCGAAACTATTAGAAAAACATTTTCTATATAATTAAATTGATCCAGCAGTATCTCAAAATATGTGTAAGATACGTAACAAAATACAATTAAAATATTGGAGCAGCAAAAAACATCAGACGAAACATATAACACTGAAAAATGTTCAGACTCTTAAGTGTCGTTATATAGAGTTTACACTGTAACTGTAAAATAAATGCCCGTTAAATAAATAAAATAACTACCTACTAGAAGATTCGTTATAATACCTACGCTGAAACCATTGGAATTATCACATTATTATACAGTGATTATGATATGATAATGTGATTAAATTACAAGCAATGAGAGTTTCTTAAAACAGTGATTAATGCTAATTCACACTCTGAAAATATAAGTTCGAGTCAACACGAAATCCGAGAGCAGTCCTTGTCAGAGAATCGACATTTCCTTCTCTGATAAGTTTCGTAACTTCGAGTAACGGCAGTTTTGTCACCAGGAAATGCATCTGCGACGTCATGTTTGCAACTCTCAAACACCGCAGACTTGCGGCCCCGATAACTTCCGAACCAAAAACTAATTATCTAATATTAGCCGACTTCTTGTTAAAACCATCCGAAGCTTACATGCAGGAACCTATTCTCCGGCTCTTATCGAATTATTACTGCATTCCATGTCGGTATAAACCAACCCGGTAAGGCTTTAAATGAATTACTTCGACGCGATAAGTTTCCACTACCATCCAGAGAAAACAATTATTTTAAAAATGAGAACGTAATACAGTATCATTCATTTGCAGTTGATCTAACATTATGATTTTAAGAGTATTAAAAAAACACAAAAAGGTGGACAAGGGCGAGTAAACATAATCCCTTAAGCATTCTTAGGTACTGCTGGACTAACGAGACGCACTATTATGTGTTAAGGTTCAGCTCTTCTTCGAGCTAAGAACTCGGCGCTGAACACTGGCCCGGCTGTAACTTTCATAATTAATATAGTAGACGACTAATTAAACAGAAAATAAAATCAGGAATTTACAGTAAATAGTGTTTTCCCAATGACCAATTCCTTGTGCATTTTGAAATTTCTTTCGAGCGTGAGCATCATCCTTTTCTAGTCGAATGCAGTTCTACCAAAATCAAAAACATAAATTATCGTAATACATATATAAAAGTAACTCTAAAAATATGATCAAAACAATTACGATTTTTTAATGTATTTTGAATTCATTGGGTAACAGTTAACAAAGCCCGTATTAATTTCCAGCAAAACCGCGAGCAAGTCTTTTTCGTTAACGTAAGCCGCTTTAATAATAAGCATCAGATTTTGGACAAAACAGATCGCTATTGTTGCTTACCGAATTGGGATTTGCAAACAAAAGCACAAAAGAATATGCAGAATCAGCTTTAAATTGAATACTGTCCGGGACAAAGCGGGCTCGCTAATGACCCCATTGCGATGGCGATGATGGAATAATGGTTGCCACCAACCTCAAAATTTTGACTGAACAACATCGGTGACAAAATATCTTGTGCCATTGTCAAACTATTGTACGTAGCACCTATCTGAAAAAGCACAGCGATAAATACAAAAGAACGCATTGGAGAACACCCACGTTTCTGATGCTAGGAGAATGATTAGATCATGCTAAGATACTTGTACTAATGCAAACCACTAATCTGATTTAAAAGTTATTTTCTACCCTAAAAATATAATCTATTCGCTTGCTGATTATAATTTATTACTATTCTTCCCGAAAATGAGCCACTGAACTGTTTAAACAACTTGAAGCGGATCCGGAAGCGGAAGTACAATGATTTTGAACGGTCAAATTCAGCCAACGAATAAAAGAAATAAATTTTTACGACTTTTTTAAAGTCTTATTGTTCCAATACATTGACCTTCAAAAAGATGACAAATAAGATTTTGTTAATGCGAAATAAGATGCAGAAGCGGATGTGAGAATGTATGCGGAACTTCCGTAATAACGGAAACGGAAGCAGAGGTCCGTTGCAACACTAGAATGGAGACAGTAAACGGATGTATTAAGTTTATCGAAAGGGTAAAAGTTGGATGTATATTGAGACAAATTAGACAGGTCTGATAAGTGAAAGAGAGGTAGGAAAATGGTTAATGTTGGAAATGGAAGCAGGTGCACTAGAAATTACCGCAAGTTCGACGTCTAAAACGGGAACGTGAACATGCGCGAGAATGCATTCGCTTCAGTATTATAAATGGCAGCTGCTTGTTATTTCCAAAGTAAATCCGAACAGAATAAATCATCGTGCATGAACTTAAACGTACACATACACTATATACATAAACCGTCTTGCTCGTATACACGCGTGCCAGTGCCAATATGTGAGCGGTTTATTTCGGTACCAATTTTACGAACGACTATTAATGCCACTGGCGTTCTTCTCTCTATCCAATTCGATTAACGTAATAACGACTTTTTTGCCAATATACACAAAAGCAGAGCCGCGAAGAAATTATTATACTATATTATCTGTTGCAGAACCGCCGGCAACTGTCAAAACAATCGACACTGATTTAATATTAAGCAGCGATCTTCATGGTCAAAATTCCTTATAATTAAACACTAAATTTTATCAGAAGGCAAATAATGAATGGATAACAAATAAGAAGGAACAGCTTCGCTTGAAAATCCATGACACATTCGTAGGCCATGATGGTAATAAACTAACAGCTTTATGGGGAAACAGCAAAAGTGACAGACAACAAATTAATATAAACATTACACAAAAAAAGTATGGACAAAACAGTATTGGATAAAAAGAAAACACAAATGAGGATACCGTGGATAGGGGAGAGGAAGTATTAAAAAGAGCAGGAGAGACATATCAGAAGCAGAAACAGGAGTTAAGAGGAGTAGAGGTAAACCTAAATTAGATTACTGATCACAAATGGTTACGGACGTGCGATGTTATAGTTTTAGAGAGATTAGCTCAGGATAGGGAAAAGTGGAGGTGTGTCCAGTCAGTCTAACGACATTGTGATGATGATTTAAAAAAGGATAACTTTTGCATAATAATCGAAAATTTCTCAAATTCAACAAAAATCAATAGTACTGCTTTCCTTTGTCCTAATTAACATTCGACTGGTGGTAAAGAATGTCAAAAATTATAACCTAACAGCATTTTTTATGTAATTATAAAAAACTAAATACATACGCCTTAACTACTATAAAAATCATTTAAAAACATGACACTAATTAACTTATATTATGTGCATTTTGAATTCTTTTCATATTTCGATTAGAAACCAGAAAAATTTACATGGTTATATGCATTTACTTCGAATAAATTAATTCTTTCAAGCGCGAGAGACACTACTGATGGTAAATTAATGACGGATTGACATGTAAGTGGTTTCTCGAAAATAGGAGAAGAGAAATCAATACGGTATGAGCCAAATAAAGAGAAGAAGAGAAGAACAAGAAGCAGAAGTGTTAAAATAGATGAACCGCAAAGCTGGCAGGCAATAGTGACACTAACTCAGCGCAGTCCTGAAACAGCATAAACGGCAGAAGCTTTCGAGGCCGATACGGATCAGGCAGCGTGACACGAGATTTAAGACAAATCCTGCAATCTACCACTCCGTGTCTCTCTTCTATTTACTCCTGGTTTTACCACCAACATCGTACGTACGTACACTTTCATCTCCACCTTCTATTCACCGACCAACTGTCCCTTTCTCCGTCGGGATTGCTTTCTCTCTTTCCTGTCAGGAGCGTGTACGATCCGTGACAGCTCAGATCCAAATTTAATCGCTTCACTTAGAACTATCTCGAATTTGGTTCAGTTGGAGAAGTGAGACGTTTTTCTCGCCCTGATGTTTTATTACCACCACCGTCCGTATACATAGCTATTTGTTGTTAGATGAAATTGAAAAAAGGTTCTTCCTCTTGACAATGACATCCAGAAAACACTTTACGTCACGTCTAAATCGTTGCGTTATTAATAGAGACTATAAGAAAATTCAAACAGCAGACAAATATTCCCGAGTCGAAAAATTGGGACTCATTTTATCCTCAAATGAACTATTTAGACTCATTTTTTCCTTATTTAGACGTTTTTAATCTCAGATACCTCAATAAGTTTTCATAAGACTCATCACATTGGATTCTAAAAAGTCTCATTTTATTCTCAATGTCTGCAATCCTATGGCAATAGTCCTCAATTTAACCTCAACAAGAAAAGAATGAGACTTTTTGAAGACAAAATGAGGTTTCCTAAATAATCTTTACTCCTCAAAAGTCTCATTTTGTCCTGATACGGGAAAACCGCGGATAAAATGAGACTTTTGAGTCTTGTAGTTTGAAATATCCCTAAAAATTCTATTGAGATCAAATGAGGACAAAATGAGTCCCAATTTTTTGACTCGGGTTCTTTTCACCTTTACAAATTTTTTCAACGGCAACTGTTTTCTGCAAAGTAGGAAGTAGCATTGTGATCATTCTTCTCGATGCAGGTCATAAAGGTTTTAGAATATATTGCAAATCTACTAGGCGGCATTCTGTTTATTTGATAGTAGACCCTTCGAGGATGCCTAGATGCATCAGTTAAACAGTTAAATTAGTTTATAAAGGTAACGGTTCAGGAAGGATCCTTTACGATCCCTAATACAGTTTCATTCTTATTAAGGGGTTTTTATTTTATGAGTTTAACGTTTAGAAAGTGCCGTTTGTTGATTTTTTGGTGTAGCCGATTTTTCACAGGTTCTAAACATCCCTCTCTTCAAATATTTTGAGTTTGAAAGCCCCGCCTTGTAAGTATCCACGGAGATGTTTTAAAGGGTTAATTACCAATGGTGACGTCCGCCACTCCCTTGGCATTTTTGACTAGTTTTAAGTTTTAGATATAAAAAGTGACCGGGAACTTCCATCGATGCACGGCTGAAGAGGACCTTAATTGGTCCTGGAACGGCCTGAGGTAGAGAGGTTTTAGGCGATAAGTCCAAGGACTATTTCCTCTGGAATCCGACACTACCCAGTCGTACGAATAGCTGGGTGCCTTTTGAAGATTTCCCCTCTTCCACGAAAACAAAAAAAAACCCATCGATGCACTTGTCCAGTTAGTTATTATTAAACATTCGTTTGGAAATACTCTTTGTAAATATACCTATATGTAATAAGTCTACTTCGCTGGAAGACTTCTGTTATTCTACCTTCCACTCCAAAATTAAGCAACACGCCTTATCAATTTAAGGCGTTGAAGATATTACCCTTGCAATATTAAGTTCCAGAATATCTGCCTGTGAATACTTAACACCTTGTTAAAATAATTGACTATTTAAGGATGTTAAAATAAAAACAAATTCCAGCCATGGAGTAGTGCTATCATTTCTGTGATAGTTATAGCTGAAGTATTAGTGAATTGTTTAATTATTTTATAGTTGGTATAGAATGCATTCTTTATAGTTTTCTTCAACAGGCTTGCAAAGTGAAATAGTGTCATTTCAAAATATTTTTATTTTATTTATTATCTTCTGGTCATCTTTAGCATAAAATATCTCCTGAATACGTCTACCTGTGTAGGTACGCGGCTCATTTAATATAAAAGGTCACCCTTATTCTGTGCTAACCGCTTATTCAGGATTAAATTTTGTGTCACATGGCAACGGTTGACTTGTTCCCGCTTTAATATTGTGAAAGGAACACGTTTTTCTACTGAAAGGAAGCTTAAGACGTTATAAGTGATAGCGCGTTTGACAATTGAAAATTTGCATTGCAGTTGAAGAGCCCGGAATTCCAGAGCGTTCTTAGAGGGAGAGGTGTGTCTATACAACGACCCGTGGGCTATTTTCTCTGAATAATGGATGAGGGGAGGGCGTCATTAACCGACAATGAGGCCGCGATTTGTATAATACGTTTTCTTCTTCTAAGCAATATCGAGCTAAACCCACGACAGGGTAAGTAAGTATACATTTTTCAACTTAATTACTACTTACCCGTTTTCTTTTAGAAAGATAGTAGTAAATTGAGAAGCAAGAATATTATAGTTTCGGCTAACATTTCTGCAAGTTTCCGTTTCCAGAAAATACAGAAATCTATTACTAATATACTTACAATGTCTGATATTTGATTAGAGAAGCAAACAACTCAATATGATAATTTTTATCGACGAAGTACAAGACCGTATAACATTTGGTAGAAATATGTAAATATTTATGTTAATTATCAATCAAATTAAAGATGATCTTGAAGAAATTTTTAATCTCTGGTTGTTTTGTGTATTTTTTATATCTCAACAAAGAAAAATTAGATTTAAATTTAGAATTATGCGATATGGTTTATATTTGTCGGCGTTAACAGTAAGTGGAATCCCGGGCCTACTTAACATTCAAATAGTCTTTAAGAGGGCACCAATCTGTTCTTTCGAGACAGAAGGACTGTTCAATTCAGACAATGTGCTCCTTAATTTAGCGGGAGAAGTTTTGTCGGGAAAACGTTCAAACGACCGAAGAAGGAGAATGTAGACGTTGACGCCGCTAGCGTCGTGGCTTCGCTCTCTACCCGTTGTTTTCACTTAGACGTCAAAAGCAAGTAGGAAGTAATCCACTCGCAAATCTACGGACTTGTTTTCATAAAGTTCAATAGACAGGCTGCTCGCCAAGTGTTTCCATGCGCTTTAAGTTTTGTTGTTTCATTTTTTTTTTTATTATATAAGTACTGTGTGAAAATAAATAAAAGTAGAACAAAAATACTGGTATGCAAGGGAAGAAAAGGTAGGGAAAGAGCGAATATAAAGGTAGGAGACGAAATATTAGAAGAAGTGGCCGATTTTAGGTATCTAGGAAGTCAGATAAATCAGGACGGACGAAGTAGTAGGGATATAAAACAGAGGACAGCGCAAGATCGAGTCGCCTTCAATAATAAGAAGTCATTTCTATGCTCGCGAATTGTCAATTTGGGAATTCAAAGAAGATTGTTAAAGGTGTACGTTTGGAGCACGGCGATGTACGGGTGCGAAACATGGACAGTGGGTGCGGCGGAAAAGAAAAGGTTAAAAGCGTTCGAAATATAGTGAAACATGCGAATAATGAGGATACCGTGGATATAGAAGGTTAGAAATGAAGAGGTACTGGAATGAATAGAAGAACAGAGGACTCTATGGAAGTCAATAAGAAATAGACGAGATGGGACACCTTCTCAGGCATGAAGGTCTAGTCTAGGTGCAGAAACGGGAGTTAGAAGGGGTAGAGGTAGAGCTAGATTAGATTACTGTTCGCAAATAGTTAAGGATGTGGGATGTTCTCCTTTTTTTTGGAAATGCAAAGATAGGAAAGAGTGGAGGTGTGTGTCCAACCAGTCTTAGGACTGACGAACTTATGATGATGATATAGGTACTGTGTTGTTTAGATTAGATTTCAAACAGGTAAAGGTAAAGATGATGTATGGGGTTCCTACAACGGTTTGAATCCTTCAATTGGTCCTTCCTTCTTAAGAAGATTTGGGTTCTGAAGCGCTTTTTCATTTTGTAGTTGTTCGTTCGCTTGTTTCCAACGATAATCAGAAAAGCTTTTATAGAAGCTGGTAAGATACTTTTTAAATAACGCATTTCGCTGTATAGACTTCACTTTTTCACATCACTCTGAGCTAGGCCGAAGTTTCTGCTGGTCGGAAATTCCCCCCAATAAATAAAATACTTATAAATCTGCAGGCTTAAGGTTTGTTTCCTTACGCGGCCTCGTAAATCTCCGCCACCTCTTCACATCCAACGGAGCATTTTTCAATCTTTGACGGCTTTATGGGGTAAAGTTTACCCATAACAGAAAATACGCCGATTTGGTTATCGGAACGGATAGGGCAAGGTTACCGTCTCCTTCCCCTAGCGATCCCGAACTCGTCGTCCGTCGTTGTCGTTTATTTCTGCTTTCACCCAACCATTACACTACCTTTCCTTCCTCATTCGCCTGCGTCGTCATTCATCTTAAGGGGGTTCGCGAGTTGCCTGAATTGGGCAGCCGTATCATTAGTAACTTGAATTATAGACCGACGTTCATTCTCATGACCTTGCATGGAAAAGCCTCGTGAAGTATTTTAAGCCAAGACGGAATATTACATGGTGACCACAGACTTTACGAAATTAAATTCCCTAACTTTTCAAGGTTTTCCAGACATCTAAATTTAAAATTCCCTGACTAAGTTTAGAAATATTCAATTATTTGTATGGTTAATACACAACTGCATCTAAAGAACAGCAAGCGTGTATTTATTTATTTAGAAATTCTTGGACCTTTCGTTGATTCTACTTTCTACAGCACCGCGTTTTTTAGTGTACAGAGGCTTAAAAGTCTCTATTTTGCGCTACTTTAGAGCAAAGAACGTCATATTGTATACAAGTGATAGATTATTTGATTATTCATGAAGTACTTTTGGGACAATGTTTTACAGTAAAAAGGAAAATTTACCATTATTCAAGAATGGCAGATTGAATACCCTTTAGACGTTTTATTTATCCAATGTTTAGTTGTTTTAGACGTTTTTATTGAGGGCAAATTTTAATTACTTTATTTTCCCTCGGCTTTGAAACTCCTAACGAACTTTTATTTTTACTTATCGTACCTTGGGAGTGTTCTCTTTAATAATCCGCCCTACGTGAGCTTTCGAGGGTTCCCTTTTCCGACAGCGAACGTCTACTGCGAAAACTTGGCAGACAATATCATATTTTGCGAAATTTTTAAGCGCTCGTCGAGTAGAGGGTGAGAATCCAACAGTGGCGTAATTCATCCTTGTAATTAAGCGCGGTAAAACAACGCGTTGCCAACAATGTCCGTGTGCGGAGGATGGGAAAGGGTTGCGACGCCAGGGACGTCAGTTGTCCGTGGACGATCGCGGCCTGTTCGTCACGTATCCGCGGGCAACTTCACCCTCTTCGACGTCTTCTCGAGAGCTTTCACGAAAGATATGCAGAGAACAAGGGTGCTCGATCCTGCTGCACGTGACAATGCACAATAGCTCGAGCCACTCGACGAAACCGGCCCTCGAGTGTCTCTGGAGAACGGGGCGACGGTGGTGGGTAGTTGACTGACTGAATACCAGGTTCTACTTGCTTCTCCATGTCGTCCTTCGTCTTCCTCTACTTATTTCGCTGCACAAGTTGCGAGATCAGCTTAATTTCGAGACCACTTATAACGCGCGCGGTCGCGGCAGCTTTTTTGTCGATGCTTCCCTTCTTCGAATTGTTTCGCTTCAACGGATACGGGACGAATTTTAATCAAAGGACGACATCTCAAACCTCACTTAAATCCTTTATTCCAGAGAAGGATAAGTACTCGTACGGCGCAACAAAATGATACAAGATTAATTTCATTCTTTCGTCCTCGACACTCGCATTTTCTACTTCAGTAGTATGCAGTTTTCAACGAGATTTGCGTACAAATATCTAACAATTTTAATGGGCATTTGAACATAGCATAAAACTTAACAAGAAATAGAAAGAAAAATACATGATTAACTATTTTGTAGATCATTAAGTTATACTTTACGATTTTCAATATGAATTTCATAAGAAAGGATTTCCCGATATCTGATTTTTCCATTATGTGAAGTGTATTGTAAAAAATACAACGTGTAATTATACAACATGCTACTGTAGTAAAATTTCTTCAAACACACAAACATACCGAGATAGGGGTTAAGGAATTGGTTTAATGGTATTATTTGTACACTATGCTTCACACGGGTACAATGCTGATAGTAAATATACCATAGAATGTCTTTATATACAACAATCACAGCTTTTTTGTCATTAGACAATACAAACCGGCCGGACCGCCGCAACCGCTGTCCCTGCATTTTAAGTCTGTAATATTTTCGAAAATATTCATTTAAATTACATGCTGTAAAGGGCCATATTGATCTATATTAAATGCACAATGTCTTTAAAAGTACTTAATTGGATAAGAATTAATGCTGTATTGCTTAAAATCGTTTCGTAAATAAGCCATTATTTCTCGTAAAAAATAAAGGATAAAAAATGGTTATTGTTGCTTATCCCTAAGAGATAGACATATACCATCCCGGACTTTTTCATAGACCTTTTTAAGGTGTACAATACTGTAGTATATTATTTTGATCTATCTCGTAGGGGTCAGTCAGCGTTTACAATGTAAGCACAAAAAAATGTGTCTATTTACGACATCACATTACGAACCTCTAAAATGATCAGTGTTTCTCTACTATATTATGCATGTATTATACATATAAACCCTACTCTTGAATTACTCTATCTATTTAAAAAAACCGCATTAAAATCCGTTAGGTAGTTTTAATGATCTAAGCATACATAGGGACAGACAGCGGGGGAAATGCGTTGCATGATTTCGTTACAGAGCAACTCGCATGAAATGAACTTACAGTGCGTAAAGAAGTTTCACTTCAAAAATTGTGGATATTTTTTCTGTTCAAAGCTTATCATCCTTTTTTTTATTTCTGGTCGTAACGCTGATTTCGAAGTCACCGTTAAACCCATATTTTTTTCGGAGGATTCAGTAGATAAGTAAAACTGTTGCTGGACAAACGAGAGATAATGACCGCGAAATAAAGTGAGCGATAACAACGAGGAAGAGATGTGACTTGAAACGAAGTTGGTGGTTTCTATTGAACGTTCGTCTAAAGCAAAAGGACGTTAATGTCGGTTTTGCCAGGACGTAAAAACGTCGTCCTTTACTTCATCAATCTCCGTTAGGGCGCCGTTGCAATTAATTTGATGAAATGTCTCGCTTTTGTAACAAAAACATGAGTACAAATGGGTCGAGCTGACTTATCAGAATTAAAGATCTTACCTCCTCCCTTGTTACGTTACAAAACAAAAACTAACGCCGTTTTTACAACTACATCAAATTTGAACTACTAATATTCAAACGCGAAGGTTTCTGTATTAAATATTAGTCTTATTACAAACGACACTTAATTCAAATAAATAGATGCACTAGAAAAGAACTCTGCTAGATCCTCACGAAAAATGACCCTCCGCCAAACTCATACAAAGTCGTAAAAAGTCATGTCACTAGTCATTCTAAATTATAAAATCGCTTTTAATATAATATTAAATTTAGGATATGCCAAATAAATTAAACAGACAAATTCGCTTGATTGTGACATGATATAAAATTCGCTTCTTCGATACAATATCTCAAAAAGACGAGCTTTAGCGGCCATTGAGACTTTTGATCTACAAGTGAAGATCTACCAGAATCCAAAGTTTCAAAGAGTTTGACAGAATGCCATTTTTCGTAAAGGTCTAGAGGAGTCCTTTATTACAATAAGCAGGATTTCTATTGGCACGTAAAGAACTCAGAATTCAATTTCAAAGTAAAAGGATGTCGTGTATATGAGGGAAACTTAATAAAAAGCTATAAGAAAATACAATGAGTGAAGGATCCAATAGAATCACATCGATTGATTGTTCTTTAATCAGATACAAAAAATCAATAGTTGTGCGAAAAATCCCTCTTTTTTCTGGAATGATTCTTTAGCTTTACCTGAGCTTCCTATACTGAGCTAATCTTCGCATTTCTAGAACACCCATATCCTTAACTATCTGCAAACAGTTATCTACCCCTTCCACCTCCCGTTTCTGCTTCTTATATGTCTCTGACTAGACCTTCATGCCTGAGAAGGTGTCCTACTAACCTATCTCATCTACTTCTTATTCACTTCAATAGAGTCCTCTGTTTCCCCATTCTTTCTAATACCCCTGTCCTACTAACCTATCTCGTCTATTTCTTATTCACTTCAATAGAGTCCTCTGTTTCCCCATTCTTTCTAATACCCCTGTCCTACTAACCTATCTCGTCTATTTCTTATTCACTTTAATAGAGTCCTCTGTTTCCCCATTCTTTCTAATACCCCTGTCCTACTAACCTATCTCGTCTATTTCTTATTCACTTTAATAGAGTCCTCTGTTTTCCTATTCTTTCTAATACCTCTTCATTTTTAACCTCCTCTATCCACGGTATCTTCATCATTCGCCTATAACGCCACATTTCGAACGCTTCTAACCTTTTCCGCCGCCTTCACTGTCCCTTCGCAAGCATAGAAGTGACTTGTCTTTATTGATGGCGATTCGACTCTGTGTTATCTTCTGCTTTATATCCCTATATCTTCCGTCCTGACATATCTGACTTCCTAGATACCTAAAATTGGCCACTTCTTCTAATTTTTCGTCTCCCATCTTTATATTCGCTCTTTCCCTACTTTTTTTTCCTTTGTACACCAGTACTTTTGTTGTATTTTTATTTATTTTCGTATAGTACTGTTTTGTCAGTACCGCTTTCATTTTATAATAAGCTATCTCTAACTCATCCTTGCTAGATACTAATACTGCTATCTCATCTGCAAATCTTTTGCCCCTATATATCTATCTCTACAGTTATACTGGCTTTAATGATATTGATCGCCTCTTCGATGTATAGATTAAAAAATAGCAGTGACAGTGTGCATCCCTGTTTGACTCCCTTCCTAATATTTGCTTCTCTACATTGTAGCCCCAGCTCTATAACTGCTCGTTGCTCTTTATACAAACTAAGTATCATTCTTCTATCTGTGTAACTCATCCCTACATTTTTAAGTATATTTAACATCTTGTCCTGTTTAACATTGTCAAAAGATTTTTCTAAATCTACAAATCCTATGTACGCACTCATTCTATTTTCTATCGATTTCTCTATTGTTAGCCGTAAAGCTACAACGGCCTCCCGCTTTCCTCTATTTCTTCTAAAGCCAGATTGATCTTCCCCTAATAGTAATTCCGCCCTTTTTGCGTCCTCCTCTGTACAATCCTACTTAAGATTTTTGGCCCAAGGGAAGTTCAGCTAATTGTAACACACGATTCGCTAAAAACTTTGGAATTCGCCAGTATGTTAATACAGAGCAAAGCAAGTAAGCGCCTTCGACATTTTATTACATTTTACTCATTTGACTTCAGACGTTATTTTAATGGTTTTTAGACGATAAACTTTAGTGGCCTTTATTTAATGTTAGTACCGATAAATTTCTCGAATTGCTCGCGCGAAAGGAAAAGCGAATCTTACGCGAGTCCGTCTCTCTCGCACCGGTTTGCCGTCTCTGTTCCGCCTTCTCACCCCATCACAATTCTTCATTATCCTCTTTCGAATGCTCCGACGACGGAGACGGCTCTTCATATATTATTCTTCCCGCTAAATCGTTTGTAATCGGCAAAATAACGAGCGCAATAAAATGTTGAAGAAGCATCGCACCAACTGCAGCCGGCAATTCTAACGCTGTTATTGTTTTCTTCTTTATCGTAAATCTTTACGAGGAGGAGCGTGCATGTACAGTGCCGGGAGGCTTCGACGTAATGCTCGCTCTTATAAACCATAACGATTTTGTAATACACATAAATCTGTTTGACTAAGTATCGCATTTTGATTATTTTGTTTTCTACTTAAACTTACCACCCTCAATGAATTTGGTAAATATAGAAATCTCCACTTACCTGGAAAAGAAAGAATCAAACGTGAAAAAACAAATATTTGTACATTTAAGAAATTAAAAGTATTATATCAAGTGTTTTTCCCAAGCATTATATTTAAACATTATATTAATTGTAACATAACATCTTCGAATTTTAAAATTAACCGTTCGCCTTACAGAGAAATGATTTCATTTTAATTCTACTAATGTGTTTTAAGGGTGCAATTATGGAAAAGTTATGAGCAAGCAATATGAGAAAAATTGTTGTCTACATTACATTAATGCAATATTCATCAGCATATTTGCCTTATCTTTACGTTACTCAGTTTTAAGTAACTTTATTTAATTGTGAAATAAATGATGCAGAGAGATGCATACTCTATAAATACGCTAAGACTGGATTATTTTCGTAATAGTAAGATAAGTTATTAAATGCTACAAAATACAAATTGTCTGTAGCCAAGTTAATGAAAAAGGGGTCTAGGGTCCACCCGTCTCCTATTTATTCAAACATCTACGCAAACATTATTTTTTAATGTATTTTAAAGGATTTCATATAAGTAAAGCAAAGTTCCCAAGCATATTAGTTGAATTATATAAATTAGTATAAACATCCTGCGCCCAGCAAGTAATCCTTACCGTTCGCTGTGTATGAAACTCAGAAAGTATAAAAGCTGTTACAACAAAAATTGTCTTTTACACCTCCTGAAAGTTATATTATGGTTAGTTAAGGCTTCCCACATCTGAAATTTAATCTTAGAATGTATTTCCTTGTTTGTCTAAATTCGTTGGACAAATCCAGAGTTATGCGGAGCGCCTACATTTCGACCTTTGCTCCTTTTAGCTGATTTGTTTTACAAAAAATGCTTGCGTATGAAATTTATTTACCTGATATTGATATTTTTTAAAATATACCTAATAACCCCTACATAAACCAAAACAGTTCTCCTAAAGAAGATATATTAATAGAGCCATTTTTTCTAGTTGTAGAACTCGAAAATTTCCTAGATGAACCGTCGATCTTTTTGACTGAAAACTTAACAAACGTAAACTTATCTTGTTCATGCGATAGTTCGATAGCATCGATAAGGGAGGAAGAATAAATGTCTTCGTTTCAGTTTTTGAAGATAAAACTTTTATGTGTATAAAAGGTGAAGATATCGCAAATGTTATACTCGATCATACACTTGACGGCCCTGTGGAGAATTCCATCGAAAGTGTGCCAGATAATAAGAAAAAGAAAATTCATAAAGGGCACACACACATACACATACACCTACACACACACACACACACACCGACATATATCTATATGTATACAAATGACGTATGCCAGTGGCTTGGTTGTGGTGGTGACGAAGCCGATTTTATTACTCGTATTTTTACTGCTCCCATATATGCGTTAAAGCAAGCAAAACGTGGCATAAATCAGACGGCGCCATGGCGAAAAGGGCCCGCTGGGGACGTTACACACGCGCTTCGAAACGTTTTACCTTCAGATACTAAACCGCTACATGTCGTTCCGGGGCAAATTCTGAAACTATGACATGGAAATAAAGCTAAACGAAAAAAACATAAAGTTACACGAACACGTAATATACAAACGACACTGTTGCGGACTTGTTGTTCCTTTTTTTGGAGATTATTGGCCAAACATTTACGTCCGCATACATAAAACGTGTATCTGTAGATTGAAGCCTATTAACCACATCTTCTTGATGTGAAACACTTCATAGCGTGGTTTGAGAATAAACTTAGCTCAATCAAGGAGGAATTAGAGATAGCATTCAATGAAATGGAAGCAGTATTGACAAAACAGTACTGAATGATAATAAATAAAAGTAAAAAAAATACTAGTAAGCAAGGGTAAAAAAAGTTGAAAAAGAGTGAAAATAAAAACAGTAGAAGAAGTAGCTGATTTTCAGTATCTAGGAACTCAGATAACTCTGGATCTAAAACAGAGGATAACGCAGTGTCGAGTAGCCTTCAATAAAAAGAAGTCACTTCTATGCTCGCGAGCGGTTAATATAGAAATTCGAAAAAGGTTGTTAAAGGGTGTAGGTATGTCTGGAGCGCGGCGCTGTACGGGTGCGAAACATGGACAGTGGGCGCGGCGTGGAAAAGAAAAGGTTAGAAGCGTTCGAAATGTGGTGAAGGTTAGAAATGAAAAGATATTAGAAATAATAGGAGAACAGAGGACCCTAGACAAAAATTTTCAGTCTCTCTCCAGTCTCTCAGAGTCTTTCAGCGTCTCTCACAGTCTCTCAGTTATTGCCTAGGTGTTTTTATGGATCACAGTCTCTGTATGAGAGAGTCGAACGATAAAATTGTTAATTCAGAGATTCGAGTCTCTCACAGAGAGACTAAATGAATAAAACTGCAAAAATTGAGAGACTCGTGTCTCTCGTAGAAAGACTGGGGTCTCCGAAATATGTTGAACTTTTAACCATGTCTATCGAGACACCACTTATTGGGAGATTCGAGTCTCTTGTTCAGAGACTGGATACGAAATGAGGATCTCTCTATGAGCGACTCGACTCTCTCGTTCAGAGACTCTGAGAGACAGAAC